>NC_140991.1:148243778-148736733 GCF_052327205.1 Somniosus microcephalus | reverse complement strand
CCAGTCGCTCTCTCTTCCCCCCCAGTCGCTCTCTCTTCCCCCCCAGTCGCTCTCTCTCTTCCCCCCCGTCGCTCTCTCTCTTCCCCTCCCGTCGCTCTCTCTCTTCCCCCCCCAGTCGCTCTCTCTCTTTCCCCCCACTCGCTCTCTCTCTTCCCCCCACTCGCTCTCTCTCTTCCCCCCCACTCGCTCTCTCTCTTCCCCCCACTCGCTCTCTCTCTTCCCCCGATTCGCTCTTTTCACCCCCACTCGCTCTCTCTCTTCCCCCCCACTCGCTCTCTCTCTTCCCCCCCACTCGCTCTCTCTCTTCCCCCCACCCGCTCTCTCTCTTCCCCCCACTCGCTCACTCTCTTCTGCCCCACTCGCTCTCTCTCTTCCCCCCCACTCGCTCTCTCTCTTCCCCCCCACTCGCTCTCTCTCTTCCCCCCACTCGCTCTCTCTCTTCCCCCCCACTCGCTCTCTCTCTTCCCCCCCACTCGCTCTCTCTCTTCCCCCCCACTCACACTCTCTCTTCCCCCCCCACTCGCTCTCTCTCTTCCCCCCCACTCGCTCTCTATCTTCCCCCCCACTCGCTCTCTCTCCTCGCCCCCACTCGCTCTCTCTCTTCCCCCCCACTCGCGCTCTCTCCTCCCCCCCACTCGCTCTCTCTCTTCCCCTCCACT
This sequence comes from Somniosus microcephalus, assembly GCF_052327205.1. Taxonomy (NCBI): domain Eukaryota; kingdom Metazoa; phylum Chordata; class Chondrichthyes; order Squaliformes; family Somniosidae; genus Somniosus; species Somniosus microcephalus. The sequence goes on along the minus strand of NC_140991.1, from coordinate 148,736,074 downwards.
CGCGCTATCTCCCCCCCCACTCGCGCTCTCTCCCCCCACACTCGCGCTCTCTCCCCCCCACTCGCGCTCTCTCCCCCCCACTCGCTCTCTCTTCCCCCCCAGTCGCTCTCTCTTCCCCCCAGTCGCTCTCTCTCTTCCCCCCCAGTCGCTCTCTCTCTTCCCCCCAGTCGCTCTCTCTCATCCCCCCCACTCGCTCTCTCTCTTCCCCCCCACTCGCTCTCTCTCTTCCCCCCCACTCGCTCTCTCTTCCCCCCCACTCGCTCTCTCTCTTCACCCCCACTCGCTCTCTCTCTTCCCCCCCACTCGCTCTCTCTCTTCCCTCCACTCGCTCTCTCTCTTCCCCCCCACTTGCTCTCTCTCTTCCCCCCCACTGGCTTCCCCCCCACTCGCTCTCTCTCTTCCACCCCACTCGTTATCTCTCTTCCCCCCCACTCGCTCTCTCTCTTCCCCCCCACTCGCTCTCTCTCTTCCCCCCCACTCGCTATCTCTCTTCCCTCCCAGTCGCTCTCTCTTCCACCCCAGTCGCTCTCTCTTCCCCCCCAGTCGCTCTCTCTCTTCCCCCCCACTCGCTTCCCCCCCCACCAGCTCTCTCTCTTCCCCCCCACTCGCTTCCCCCCCCACTCGCTCTCTCTCTTCCCCCCACTCGCTCTCTCTCTTCCCCCCCACTCGCTCTCTGTCTTCCCCCCCACTCGCTCTCTCTCTTCCCCCCCACTCGCTCTCTCTCTTCCCCCCCCACTCGCTCTCTCTCTTCCCCCCAATCGCTCTCTCTCTTCCCCCCCACTCGCGCTCTCTCCCCCCAACTCGCGCTCTCTCCCCCCCACTCGCGCTCTCTCCCCCCCCACTCGCGCTCTCTCCCCCCCCACTCGCGCTCTCTCCCCCCCACTCGCGCTCTCTCCCCCCCACTCGCTCCCCCCCACTCGCTCTCTCTTTCCCCCCAGTCGCTCTCTCTTCCCCCCCAGTCGTTCTCTCTCTTCCCTCCAGTCGCTCTCTCTCTTCCCACCCAGTCGCTCTCTCTTCCCCCCAGTCGCTCTCTCTCTTCCCCCCAGTCGCTCTCTCTCTTCCCCCCAGTCGCTCTCTCTCTTCCCCCCCACTCGCTCTCTCTCTTCCCCCCACTCGCTCTCTCTCTTCCCCCCACTCGCTCTCTCTCTTCCCCCCCACTCGCTCTCTCTCTTCCCCCCCACTCGCTCTCTCTCTTCCCCCCCCACTCGCTCGCTCTCTTCACCCCCACTCGCTCTCTCTCTTCCCCCCCACTCTCTCTCTCTCTTCCCCCCACTCGCTCTCTCTCTTCCCCCAGTCGCTCTCTCTCTTCCCCCCCACTCGCTCTCTCTCTTCCCCCCACTCGCTCTCTCTCTTCCCCCCCACTCGCTCTCTCTCTTCCCCCCCACTCGCTCTCTCTCTTCCCCCCCACTTGCTCCCTCTCTTCCCCCCCACTCGCTCTCTCTCTTCCCCCCCACTCTCTCTCTCTCTTCCCCCCCCACTCGCTCTCTCTCTTCCCCCCCCAGTCACTCTCTCTTCCCCCCAGTCGCTCTCTCTCTTCCCCCCCAGTCGCTCTCTCTCTTCCCCCAGTCGCTCTCGCCTCCCCCCCAGTCGCTCTCTCTCTTCCCCCCCCGTCGCTCTCTCTCTTCCCCCCCCAGTCGCACTCTCTTCCCCCCCAGTCGCTCTCTCTTCCCCCCCAGTCGCTCTCTCTCTTCCCCCCCAGTCGCTCTCTCTCTTCCCCCCAACTCGCTCTCTCTCTTCCACGCCACTCGCTCTCTCTCTTCCCCCCACTCGCTCTCTCTCTTCCCCCCCACTCGCTCTCTCTCTTCACCCCCACTCGCTCTCTCTCTTCACCCCAATCGCTCTCTCTCTTCCCCCCCACTCGCGCTCTCTCCCCCCCACTCGCGCTCTCTCCCCCCCACTCGCGCTCTCTCCCCCCCCACTCGCGCTCTCTCCCCCCCCACTCGCGCTCTCTCCCCCCCCACTCGCTCCCCCCCACTCGCTCTCTCTTTCCCCCCAGTCGCTCTCTCTTCCCCCCCAGTCGTTCTCTCTCTTCCCCCAGTCGCTCTCTCTCTTCCACCCAGTCGCTCTCTCTTCCCCCCAGTCGCTCTCTCTCTTCCCCCCTAGTCGCTCTCTCTCTTCCCCCCCACTCGCTCTCTCTCTTCCCCCCCACTCGCTCTCTCTCTTCCCCCCCACTCGCTCTCTCTCTTCCCCCCCACTCGCTCTCTCTCTTCCCCCCCACTCGCTCTCTCTCTTCACCCCCACTCGCTCTCTCTCTTCCCCCCCACTCGCTCTCTCTCTTCCCCACCACTCGCTCTCTCTCTTCCCCCCCACTCGCTCTCTCTCTTCCCCCCGCACTCGCTCTCTCTCTTCCCCCCCACTCGCGCTCTCTCCCCCCCACTCGCGCTCTCTCCCCCCCAATCGCGCTCTCTCCCCCCCCACTCGCGCTCTCTCCCCCCCCACTCGCGCTCTCTCCTCCCCACTCGCTCTCTCTTCCCCCCCCAGTCGCTCTCTCTTCCACCCCAGTCGCTCTCTCTCTTCCCCCCAGTCGCTCTCTCTCTTCCCCCCAGTCGCTCTCTCTTCCCCCGCAGTCGCTCTCTCTCTTCCCCCCCCGTCGCTCTCTCTCTTCCCCCCACTCGCTCTCTCTCTTCACCCCCACTCGCTCTCTCTCTTCCCCCCCACTCGCTCTCTCTTTTCCCCCCCACTCGCTCTCTCTCTTCCCCCCACTCGCTCTCTCTCTTCCCCCCCACTCGCTCTCTCTCTTCCCCCCCACTCGCTCTCTCTCTTCCCCCACTCGCTCTCTCTCTTCGCCCCCACTCGCTCTCTCTCTTCCCCCCCACTCGCACTCTCTCCTCCCCCCCACTCGCTCTCTCTCTTCCCCCCCACTCGCGCTCTCTCCCCCCCGACTGGTGCTCTCTCCCCCCCCACTCGCGCTCTCTCCCCCCCACTCGCGCTCTCTCCGCCCCACTCGCTCTCTCTTCCCCCCCAGTCACTCTCTCTACCCCCCCAGTCGCTCTCTCTTCCCCCCAGTCGCTCTCTCTCTTCCCCCCCAGTCGCTCTCTCTCTTCCCCCCAGTCGCTCTCTCTTCCCCCCCAGTCGCTCTCTCTCTTCCCCCCCAGTCGCTCTCTCTCTTCCCCCCCAGTCGCTCTCTCTCTTCCCCCCAGTCGCTCTCTCTTCCGCCCCACTCGCTCTCTCTCTTCCCCCCCACTCGCTCTCTCTCTTCCCCCCCACTCGCTCTCTCTCTTCCCCCACTTGCTCTCTCTCTTCCCCCCCACTCGCTCTCTCTCTTCCCCCCCACTCGCTCTCTCTCTTCCCCCCCACTCGCTTCCCCCCCACTCGCTCTCTCTCTTCCCCCCACTCGCTTCCCCCCCCACTCGCTCTCTCTCTTCCCCCCCACTCGCTCTCTCTCTTCCCCCCCACTCGCTCTCTCTCTTCCCCCCCACTCGCTCTCTCTCTTCCCCCCCCACTCGCTCTCGCTCCTCCCCCCAATCGCTCTCTCTCTTCCCCCCCAATCGCGCTCTCTCCCCCCCACTCGCACTCTCTCCCCCCCACTCGCGCTCTCTCCCCCCCCACTCGCGCTCTCTCCCCCCCACTCGCGCTCTCTCCCCCCCACTTGCTCCCCCCCACTCGCTCTCTCTTTCCCCCAGTTGCTCTCTCTTCCCCCCAAGTCGCTCTATCTCTTCCCCCCCAGTCGCTCTCTCTTCCCCCCCAGTCGCTCTCTCTCTTCCCCCCCACTCGCTCTCTCTCTTCCCCCCACTCGCTCTCTCTCTTCCCCCCCACTCGCTCTCTCTCTTCCCCCCCACTCGCTCTCTCTTTTCCCCCCACTCGCTCTCTCTCTTCACCCCCACTCGCTCTCTCTCTTCCCCCCCACTCGCTCTCTCTCTTCCCCCCCACTCGCTCTCTCTCTTCCCCCCCACTCGCTCTCTCTCTTCCCCCCCACTCGCTCTCTCTCTTCCCCCCCACTCGCTCTCACTCTTCCCCCCCACTCGCTCTCTCTCTTCCCCCCCACTCGCTCTCTCTCTTCCCCCCACTCGCTCTCTCTCTTCCCCCCCACTCGCTCTCTCTCTTCCCCCCCACTCGCTCTCTCTCTTCCCCCCCACTCGCTCTCTCTCTTCCCCCCCACTCGCTCTCTCTCTTCCCCCCCACTCGCTCTCTCTTCCCCCCCACTCGCTCTCTCTCTTCCCCCCCACTCGCTCTCTCTCTTCCCCCCCACTCGCTCTCTCTTCCCCCCCACTCGCTCTCTCTTCCCCCCACTCGCGCTCTCTCCCCCCACTCGCGCTCTCTCCCCCCCACTCGCGCTCTCTCCCCCCACTCACGCTCTCTCTCCCCCCCACTCGCGCTCTCCCTCCCCCCCACTCGCGCTCTCTCTCTCCCCCACTCGCGCTCTCTCTCCCCCCACTCGCGCGCTCTCACCCCCACTCGCGCTCTCTCCCCCCCACTCGCGCTCTCTACCCCCACTCGCGCTCTCTCCCCCCCACTCGCGCTCTCTCTCCCCCCCACTCGCTCTCTCTCTCCCCCCCACTCGCGCTCTCTCCCCCCCCACTCGCGCGCTCTCTCCCCCCCACTCGCGCTCTCTCTCCCTCCCCCACTCGCGCGCTCTCTCTACCCCCCACTCGCGCTCTCTCTCCCTCCCCCACTCGCGCGCTCTCTCTACCCCCCACTCGCACTCTCTCTCCCCCACTCGCGCTCTCTCTCCCCCCCACTCGCGCTCTCTCTCCCCCCCACTCGCGCTCTCTCTACCCCCCACTCGCGCTCTCTCTCCCCCCACTCGCGCTCTCTCTCCCCCCACTCGCGCTCTCTCTCCCCCACTCGCGCTCTCTCTCCCCCCCACTCGCGCTCTCTCTCCCCCCCACTCGCGCTCTCTCTCCCCCCCACTCACGCTCTCTCTCCCCCACACTCGCGCTCTCTCTCCCCCACACTCGCGCTCTCTCTCCCCCCACACTCGCGCTCTCTCTCCCCCCACTCGCGCTCTCTCTCCCCCCCACTCGCGCTCTCTCTCCCCCCCACTCACGCTCTCTCTCCCCCACACTCGCGCTCTCTCTCCCCCACACTCGCGCTCTCTCTCCCCCCACACTCGCGCTCTCTCTCCCCCCACTCGCGCTCTCTCTCCCCCCCACTCGCGCTCTCTCTCCCCCCACTCGCGCTCTCTCTCCCCCCCACTCGCGCTCTCTCTCCCCCCACTCGTGCTCTCTCTCCCCCCCACTCGCGCTCTCTCCGCCCCCACTCGCGCTCTCTCTCCCCCCCACTCGCGCTCTCTCTCCCCCCCACTCGCGCTCTCCCACTCGCGCTCTCTCTCCCCACCCCACTCGCGCTCTCTCTCTCTTCCAACAACAACATGCCCTCGAAAAAGCCTCCGCACCGCCGGGCACCCCCAGCTAGTCTATATATATAAAAGGATACTTCTGTCTGTTATTCCGTCTGTCTGTCTGTCTGTCTTGAATTAACTCGAAAGTTATAGAGCATACCTGCACGTGCATTATGTCGAAAGAAAGCTGACAATTCCAGAACCGTCCTCAGCATATTTACGTTTCGGCCGGACAAATATTGTTTGCGCGTTATGCAAAAAACCTTCAAAATTAAACTCATTATCTGCTAAGTAGCATTGATTGACTGACGTCAAGGTCGACCAATCCTGTGCCGGCACGATTGACCAATCCTACAGTTCAGTTGCCTGATGGTTGGCCAATCGCTGCATCTGTGGGCGGGACTAATGCTTTTCAACTCAGGCATCGGGCAGCCATTGCTTCACTACTTCCAGCTCAAACTCTGCTAATCCAGCTTCGAAAAAGTTAGTATCTCTTTTAAAAATTACATAACATTTACCAAAAACGTTTTATAAGTACTTTCACTTTCATCTTTGAAGCTATTAAAAGGTAGAAATGTTGCCCGGCAGCAGATTCACACAGGGACAGACAGACAGGCCCCAAAGCCTGGCACTCGATTTAAACCGCCCGGCCCAAAACAGCCCTGGCAAAGCCGGGCTCCCCCAGCTGGTATAGTATAAAGTGAACCTGACAAATTTATCATTATCTATCAATTTCATAGACTCCTCTTTCTTCTCCCTCTTACTTATGTTTTCACTTTACTAGAACCTATGAACTCAGAATTACTAGAACAAATGCCCAGCCCACATACTTCATAGAATCATAGAAGTTTACAGCACAGAAGTAGGCCATTCAGCCCATTGTGTCTGTGCCGGCTGAAAAAGAGCTATCCAGCCTAATCCCACTTTCCAGCTTTTGGTCCGTAGCCCTGTAGGTTATGGCGCTTCAAGTGCATATCCAAGCACTTTTTAAATGCGATGATGGTTTCTGCCTCTACCACCCTTTCAGGCAGTGAGTTCCAGACCCCCACCACCGTATGGGTGAAAGAATTTCCCCTCAACACCCCACTAATCCTTCTACCAAATACTCTAAACCTGGTTATTGACCTCTCTGCTAAGGGAAATAGGTCCTCCCTATCCACTCTATCTAGGCCCCTCATAATTTTATACACCTCAATTAAATCTCCCCTCAGCCTCCCCTGTTGCAAAGAAAACAACCACAGCCTATCCAATCTTTCCTCATAGCTAATATTCTCCAGTCCTGGCAACATCCTCGTAAATCTCCTCTGTACCCTCACTTGTGCAATCACATTTTTCCTGTAATGTGGTGACCAGAACTGTACACAGTATTCTAGCTCTGGCCTAACGAGTATTTTATACAGGTCAAGCATAACCTCCCTGCTCTTATATTCTATGCCTCGGCTAATAAAGAAAAGCATCCCATATGCCTTCTTATCTACCTGTCCTGCTACCTTCAGGGAGCTGTGGACATGCACTCCAAGGTCCCTCTTTTCCTCTACACTTCTCAGTATCCTACCATTTATTGTGTATTCCCTTGCCTTGTTCACCCTCCCCAAATGCATTACTCACACTTCTCCAGATTGAATTCCATTTGCCACTTTTCTGCCCACCTGTCCAGTCCCTTGAGATCTTCCTGCAGTCTACAGCTTTCTTCCTCACTATCAACCACTTAGTCCCCACACTATCATAAGAAGGACATGCTAGGTCGCACAGCACAACTACTCCCAAAACCAGCAGGTGGTCAGGATGTTTATAGTTTTTTTGCCATACATGGATACACAATTATCTCAATAATTTCATTCAATGCTTAAAAGTATGCACCTGCAACATAATGTATGAATGGCATGTACATCAATGAATATTTCTACATACTTTCTAGCTTGACTGTGAGCAAGATTTTAAATATGTGCAGCATTTCAATTCCCTGGGGTCAATGAAACAAACTGTATTCCATTGTTTACAATTAACTGTCACATTTTACATTTAATTTCTCTCATTATTTTAATGTTGGGCTTAAATAGTTCCACGTTATTTGTTTATGAAAAATTGCCTTTAATAAACCTGTATGCTAAGTGTCAAGTAGTAGGATATAACAAACCCTACTCAGAATTCAGTTGTGTACTAAAATGGTGCCCACTGTAATACAAATAACTTTACTTGCAGGTACAGTCAATACAATATATGGCTTTCTTTATAGATAGGGACATGGTATTGATAATTAAATAAATGGTTTGTAATGAAACTGTCACTATACTAATAATGCCATGAATCATTCTTAGTGATCTGTTTCAGGAAAACTGACTAGTAATGACTGTCATTTTGCTGCTGTTTTCTGCTTTCGAATTACTGAAAGAACTGACTGATTCAACTCAGCAGAAATACTGACATTAAAAATATTAACTGCTGTGATTCTGAAGGCAGCAAAAAAAATGTTCAGACTATAACGGCAGCATTTCTTTTCAGAAGAACATATTATATAAGGAACATGGTTATTGCGGTTTGACCACATTTGTAAATGAAAGATGTGTGAATTTCCACCTATTCCGTGGCATATGTTGCACTTGGCTGAGATTTGAAAACCTGGTCAAACCTCGGCTGGCTGCTCACAGCGGAAGGAGACCTTATGGTAATGTAGTTGACATGGGAAGCTGGAAAACAATATGACTGAAACTGCTTGGAATGAAATCAAATGACTATCCTGTGCTCTTTATAGAACAGAAAGCACCATATTGTCCTTGGTCAGAACATTGATTAAATGCCCATTTTCCATGATTATTTTCAACCTGTTTGCAAAATCACAAGAATACATAACACCAGAAAGCACAATGTCATTAGCAGTAACAAATAAATATTTAGCCAATAATGATGCACTGCAATAATAATCCTTTAATACTTGTGAAACAACCAACAGGCCACTGAGCCAGTATAAATCTGAAAAAGCTTGCCTCTGGAGTGTTCAAATATTTTCACAAATGGCTCAGTGACTACAACGAAAGGGCAAATTTGTGTGATGGAGAAATGTGATGACATCTTGCCTTGAAATGATGGCCCTTGAATATGATACAGAGGCGACTAACATGACAGTGGCCTAGAATTTACTGGAGTGGGGCATCTCACGATGTGCCCGGTTAGTTAGACTTGATCCCTCACCCTTCAGCTCAAAAATATTTTACCTTGTATGTTGTTGGAGTGCAAGCTGATAATGGCACAGTAAGGACAACAGGGCATCTGGGACCTTAGTGATCGAAACGACCAACAGTCTATCTACTTAACCAATGAGATTTAAGGATTGAGGAAGAAGCAGAGGAATGACAAGAAGGAAACAGGGTGAATTAGAGTCAAATCAGGTAAAGAAAGAGAAATAAGGAGAGGGAAGAAAACATTTGATTAAGAGAGAAAGAAAAAGTGACAGAAAGGAAAAGTAAGAAACAAATTTTAAAAATTAAATTTTACATTTTTAAAATCTCTAACAACAATTTACTACCTGTAGGAATGAGACTCAACAGTTTAAATTGTTCCCTTTCTGAGCTGGAGAGGCTGTTTGGCATTGCAGGAATATATAACTCCTTATTAAAAAGGTACTTACGCTGTTAAGTATCAGCCCTAACTTTTCACGGTGAGTTTAATTGTCAATTAATGCGCAAATGCCGCAACTTCATGAAACTCACGGGGAGCTTTAGAGTGAGCTGCCATTTTCGCAAGTTTAACAACGGAGCAGTGCAAATCGTCCAACAACTTGTGGTGCTTCACAATTCAAGGCGCTGGATGATTTATACATTAATAACAGCAAGCACCATTAAACGTGCCGTTATTTTGGCACCAAAACCTGGACCAATACGTAACTGGCAATGCAAGCTCCATGTCAACAGCTCTGAAGACTAAGCAGGAGGTCTGGAAGAAATTACATGGCTTAAGGAAGAACACAATGGCACAATAGCAGAACACGACATATAATAACAGAAAAGGATGTGTAAAGTGTGCTGTACTGACACAGAGAAATGTTAGCAAGGATGTAGAAATTAATGTTATAGACGAGTTATACAAATAGAAGAATTATACAAATTATATTATACATGGCATGAGCGTAAAGGGAAAGTGTGGAAGAAGGAAATTTCCACTGATCCAATCACCCTGCTGTTATGGTTATAAGCAAAACTGATACATAACCCAAAGGCACTGCATTGAACAGAGGGTGGATCATATGTGCACAGCCCCTGCATATGTGAAGACTGAATTTTTCTTTTATTCATCCACAGGCATGGGCATTGCTGTTAAGGCCAGCATTTATTGCCCATGGAGTCACATATAGGCCAGACCAGGTAAGGGCAGCATATTTCCTTAGTGAACCATATAGGTTTTTATGACAATCCAGTAGTTTTATGGATCACCATTACTGATACTAGCTTTTTATTCCAGATTTATTTAATGGAATTTAAATTCCCCATCTACTGTGGTGGGATTTGAACTCATATCCCCAGATCAATAGTCCAGAGCTGTGGATTATTAGTCCACTAACATTACCACTATGCTACCGCACCCCCCAATAATTCAGTTATTCCAGGAGGGAGCCTCTGAAAGGTCTGTTGTGGCAGAAGTATGCATATAATGACAGTGACCAATTGGATAAATGTACTTATAACATCCCACTTGATGTGCTAAAAAAGCAAGGAGATTCAAGTGGACTACAAAGCATAACTGAAGAGCACTACTCATGAGCACAACAAGGCCTAGAAACTGCTTTGTGCCAGTGACCGGCGCAAACTGTGCAGGAATCAATCCCTGCACCGGAACAGGTGGGCCCAAGGCCCACCTGATATTAAGCCTCAAGCCTCATTTACATCAGTCCAGTGAGCTGCAGATATCTCCTTGGTGTCCTCAAGGAGCTCATCGGCAAAGATCATTTGCATTTCGGGCCGCTGTGTCTCCAGCAGTGACCCTCAGGTAGGTCTTTGGAGAGGGAGGTGATCGGGAGAGGGGGCGAGGCCACAATCTGAAGGAGGGTCGAGATGGCATTCAGGAGGAGGGTCGAGGCAGCGGACAGGAGTGAGCAGTGGCAGGCAGCGGCCTGTGGTTTTAATGTGTAGCTGAGAGAAGTACTCCTGCACCTCTTGACTCTAAATTCTGGTAAGTATTTTTTTTTAATTTACCTCTTTGGTGGTGACCTGCAGTGGTCCCTTTAAGGACTGCCTGTTAGGCCATATGTAGACCTGGTTTTCCTGAACACAGCCAGCCCGGCGCTGACTGCGTTCAGGGAAGCCCAATTTGGTCAAGGAGACATCAAGCAGACATTAGGCCCTTTGTTGGCATCTGCAAAAATAACTAATGTCTTTTTCAGATGTAGGCTCCAGATGCCTCTTTTGATATCTATACTAGTATGGCAGGCAATGCTCCTCCGGCTGAAAATGTGCATGCCCACGCCTGTAAAATGGGCACCGCATCATCGAAACATGTCATCGCCCCACTTGAATCGGATACTAATATACATATACAGGTTCAGGGGGAAAAAATCATAGTGAGATTGAGAAGGATACACAGGGTGAGGCACAGAGCACTGATAATGAAGGGGTAATGATGGTGGGGATTGTTGGCGAGAGTCAAGCAGTTACAGGCCAGAGGTCCAGCCTGCTGAATCTGGGGATACAGACCTAATGGGGGCTGGTCTTTGACTAATTCCCAAATCAGGTGCGAAGTTGGCGGAGGGTCCACACTGCCAGCCCAAAGGCAGTGTCAGGAGGTCCAAACTATTTTCGGTTACATCCTTATTTGAATGCCATCACCAACCTGTGGGCACCATTGCACCTTGTCGGCTGTGGGAGTGTGGTAAATTGGATGGCCTAATGCGGAGCCTGCTGGCAGTTGGGGCCTGGGAGAGAAGTTGGAGGTGCTCCTAGGGGAGGGGGACTGGCACTGGCCAGCAGGGGGCCAGAGTTTCTCTTTGGGCCCAGAGGAGTATTCCTGCTCCTCTGGGCCCCACCACAATAAAAATTCCTCAGCTGTTTTGAGCGGCCACCGGTTAGGCTGCTGAACGCCTGGTATAAATGGGCAGTGCGTGCACGGCAAGTGGTCTACTTGCCAATTTACAGGCCCCCCTGAAAATTGCATCAATGGGCCAGCCAAGGTGCCCCCATCTCCCCACTGCCCCCCCAGCCCCAAAACCCCAGTTTTCAGAGAGAAACAGGTGGCCACAGTTGAAAATTGCTCTGAGGAGAATGTTAGAACGCATGACACCAGTGGCATCTATAATAGAGTCCTCAGCAGGGCAGGCCTTGGACACAGTAGATGAATGGGATGGGCAATAAATGCACCCACATCCCATGAATGAAAAAGCAATCTCTCATGAATGTTCCCGCTGCTGGTTTGGAGTCCAAATTCCAAGATGCAATTATGGCCAACTTCAACTCACTTAGAGACCAGAGTGAGAAAATCCAAGACCTTGTACATGCCCAGCTTTCTAAATGATAAGGAACTTCCTTCCAGAAGTTAACATAAGCATTGGAAGCAGTGAACCCACAACAATAACTACAGCAAAGGAGACACAGGTACTAATGTAGGGTTCGTTGCATATACATGAGGAAAGCCTTCTCTATCCCCTGCAGTTCTTCACTCAGCTCTGCATACACCCAAATGCTACTTCCTTGGTTAGGTAGTACCTACTAGCCATGCACGTCAGCAATTACAATGTAATAGCAAACCACATGAAATACACAAAACACATGCACAGAAACGCTTAGTAAAATCTATTGGTTTTAATATATCTCGGTTAGTCATTCTTTCATTGTATGAAAAATAAAGCATCAACTGTCCCAATAAATACAGATAAGAAGAAAAAATTGTGATGGCTACAAATCTGAAATAAACACAGAAAATGCTGGAAATAGTCAGCGAATCCATCGGCATCTGCGAAGAGGAAAAAACAGGTTAATATTTAAACTTTTGATTAACGTTCTATTAACATTAACTTTTTTTTTCAGATGTTAATGGATTTGCTGTGCATTTCCAACATTGAACATATTTATTTTAAAAGCAAACCTAGCAGAATGTTTATTATTCTCTACAACAAAAATAAACATGCAGGTAAAGCAAATAGCAGTTCCATGATTGTACACATAGAAAATGGTATGGCCAAATGCCAGAACAGATTGGAAGAACCAAGCAATGAGACCCACCCAACCCAACCTACTGCCTGCAGTGGCTAATCTGCTGCTGGTGGATGCTGGCATCATTCTCCTCATGTTCTCCCATGGTTTACAATTGTTCTTCATCCACATCCATGGTGACTGAGATCTCAATCCACTGCAATATTATAAGAACATAAGAAATAGGAGTAGGAGTAGGCCATAAGGCCCCTCGAGCCTGCTCCGCCATTCAATAAGATCATGGCTGATCTTCGACCTCAACTCCACTTTCCCACCCGATCTCCATATCCCTTCATTCCCCTAGAGTCCAAAATCTCTCTACCTCAGCCTTGAATATACTCAATGATTCAGCAGCCACAGCCCTTTGGGGTAGAGAATTCGAAAGATTCACCCTCTGAGTGAAGAAACTCCTCCTCATCTCAGTCTTAAATAGCTGAAGCCTTATCCTGAGTTTATGCCCCCTAGTTCTAGACTCTCCAGCCAGGGGAAACAACCTCTCAGCATCTACACTGTCAATCCCCATCAGAATCTTATATGTTTCAATGAGATCACCTCTCATTCTTCTAAACACCATAGAGTATAGGCCCAATCTACTCAATCTCCCCTCATAGGACAACCCTCTCATCCTAGGAATCAACCTAGTGAACCTTGGTTGCACTGCCTCTAAGGCAACTATATCCGTCCTCAGATAAGGAGACCGAAACTGTGCACAGTACTCCATGTGTGGTCTCACCAAAGCCCTGCAAAATTGTAGCAAGACTTCCTTACTCTTGTACTCCAGTCCACTTGCAATAAAGGCCAACATTTAATTTTTTTTTGAGTGTGTCCAGGATAGTTTTCTACAACAGTATGTCCTAGAGGCAACAAGGGGGCAAGCTATATTAGATTCAGTAATGAGTATTGAGCCAGATTTAGTTAACAGTCTAACTGTGTGTGAACATTTATCCAATAGTGATCATAACATGATTGAGTTCAATGCAATGTTTGAAAGGGAGAAACGCGAAACAGCTACTAAGATTCTAGATTTGGGTAAGGCCAACTTCAAAGGGATGAGACAGAGACTGTCCACAGTAAACTGGGCAAATCTGTTAATGAGTAAAACAACAGAAGATCAGTGGGAGATGTTCAAAAAAGAATTTAATGTGATACAGAACCAGTTTATACCCCTGAGGGGCAAGAGCTCTACTTGCCAAAAAAAACAGCAATGGACAACTAAAGAGGTAAAAGGGACAGTATAAAACTAAAGAGGTAAGGGACAGCGTAAAACTAAAGAGGTAAGGGACAGTATAAAACTAAAGAGGTAAGGGACAGCGTAAAACTAAAGAGGTGAGGGACAGTATAAAACGAAAGAGGTAAAGGATAGTATAAAACTAAAGAGGTAAGGGACAGTATAAAACTAAAGAGGTAAAGGACAGCATAAAACTAAAGAGGGAAAGGATAGTATAAAACGAAAGAGGTAAAGGACAGTGTAAAACTAAAGAGGTAAGGGACAGTATAAAACTAAAGAGGTAAGGGACAGCATAAAACTAAAGAGGTAAGGGACAGCATAAAACTAAAGAGGTAAGGGACAGTATAAAACTAAAGAGGTAAGGGACAGTATAAAACTAAAGAGGTAAGGGACAGCATAAAACTAAAGAGGTAAGGGACAGTATAAAACGAAAGAGGTAAAGGACAGTATAAAACTAAAGAGGTAAGGGACAGTATAAAACTAAAGAGGTAAGGGACAGTATAAAACTAAAGAGGTAAGGGACAGTATAAAACTAAAGAGGTAAAGGACAGTATAAAACTAAAGAGGTAAGGGACAGTATAAAACTAAAGAGGTAAAGGAGAGTATAAAACTAAAGAGGTAAGGGACAGTATAAAACTAAAGAGGTAAAGGAGAGTATAAAACTAAAGAGGTAAGGGACAGTATAAAACTAAAGAGGTAAGGGACAGTATAAAACTAAAGAGGTAAAGGGACAGCATAAAACTAAAGAGGTAAGGGACAGTATAAAACTAAAGAGGTAAAGGAGAGTATAAAACTAAAGAGGTAAGGGACAGTATAAAACTAAAGAGGTAAGGGACAGTATAAAACTAAAGAGGTAAGGGACAGCGTAAAACTAAAGAGGTAAGGGACAGTGTAAAACTAAAGAGGTAAAGGACAGTATAAAACTAAAGAGGTAAAGGACAGTGTAAAACTAAAGAGGTAAAGGACAGTGTAAAACTAAAGAGGTAAAGGACAGTGTAAAACTAAAGAGGTAAAGGACAGTATAAAACTAAAGAGGTAAAGGACAGTATAAAACTAAAGAGGTAAAGGACAGTGTAAAACTAAAGAGGTAAAGGACAGTGTAAAACTAAAGAGGTAAAGGACAGTGTAAAACTAAAGAGGTAAAAGGACAGCGTAAAACTAAAGAGGTAAGGGACAGCGTAAAACTAAAGAGGTAAGGGACAGTATAAAACTAAAGAGGTAAAGGACAGTATAAAACTAAAGAGGTAAAGGACAGTGTAAAACTAAAGAGGTAAAGGACAGTGTAAAACTAAAGAGGTAAAGGACAGTGTAAAACTAAAGAGGTAAAGGACAGTATAAAACTAAAGAGGTAAAGGACAGTGTAAAACTAAAGAGGTAAAGGACAGTGTAAAACTAAAGAGGTAAAGGACAGTGTAAAACTAAAGAGGTAAGGGACAGTATAAAACTAAAGAGGTAAGGGACAGTATAAAACTAAAGAGGTAAGGGACGGTATAAAACTAAAGAGGTAAAGGAGAGTATAAAACTAAAGAGGTAAGGGACAGTATAAAACTAAAGAGGTAAAGGAGAGTATAAAACTAAAGAGGTAAGGGACAGTATAAAACTAAAGAGGTAAAGGAGAGTATAAAACTAAAGAGGTAAGGGACAGTATAAAACTAAAGAGGTAAAGGAGAGTATAAAACTAAAGAGGTAAGGGACAGCGTAAAACTAAAGAGGTAAGGGACAGCGTAAAACTAAAGAGGTAAGGGACAGTATAAAACTAAAGAGGTAAGGGACAGTATAAAACTAAAGAGGTAAGGGACAGTATAAAACTAAAGAGGTAAGGGACAGTATAAAACTAAAGAGGTAAGGGACAGTATAAAACTAAAGAGGTAAAGGAGAGTATAAAACTAAAGAGGTAAGGGACAGTATAAAACTAAAGAGGTAAGGGACAGTATAAAACTAAAGAGGTAAGGGACAGCATAAAACTAAAGAGGTAAGGGACAGTATAAAACTAAAGAGGTAAAAGGACAGTATAAAACTAAAGGAAAGGGACAGCGTAAAACTAAAGAGGTAAAGGAGAGTATAAAACTAAAGAGGTAAGGGACAGTATAAAACTAAAGAGGTAAGGGACAGTATAAAACTAAAGAGGTAAGGGACAGTATAAAACTAAAGAGGTAAGGGACAGTATAAAACTAAAGAGGTAAAGGACAGTATAAAACTAAAGAGGTAAAGGACAGTGTAAAACTAAAGAGGTAAAGGACAGTGTAAAACTAAAGAGGTAAAGGACAGTGTAAAACTAAAGAGGTAAAAGGACAGCGTAAAACTAAAGAGGTAAGGGACAGCGTAAAACTAAAGAGGTAAGGGACAGTATAAAACTAAAGAGGTAAAGGACAGTATAAAACTAAAGAGGTAAAGGACAGTGTAAAACTAAAGAGGTAAAGGACAGTGTAAAACTAAAGAGGTAAAGGACAGTGTAAAACTAAAGAGGTAAAGGACAGTATAAAACTAAAGAGGTAAAGGACAGTGTAAAACTAAAGAGGTAAAGGACAGTGTAAAACTAAAGAGGTAAAGGACAGTGTAAAACTAAAGAGGTAAGGGACAGTATAAAACTAAAGAGGTAAGGGACAGTATAAAACTAAAGAGGTAAGGGACGGTATAAAACTAAAGAGGTAAAGGAGAGTATAAAACTAAAGAGGTAAGGGACAGCGTAAAACTAAAGAGGTAAGGGACAGCGTAAAACTAAAGAGGTAAGGGACAGTATAAAACTAAAGAGGTAAGGGACAGTATAAAACTAAAGAGGTAAGGGACAGTATAAAACTAAAGAGGTAAGGGACAGTATAAAACTAAAGAGGTAAGGGACAGTATAAAACTAAAGAGGTAAAGGAGAGTATAAAACTAAAGAGGTAAGGGACAGTATAAAACTAAAGAGGTAAGGGACAGTATAAAACTAAAGAGGTAAGGGACAGCATAAAACTAAAGAGGTAAGGGACAGTATAAAACTAAAGAGGTAAAAGGACAGTATAAAACTAAAGGAAAGGGACAGCGTAAAACTAAAGAGGTAAAGGAGAGTATAAAACTAAAGAGGTAAGGGACAGTATAAAACTAAAGAGGTAAGGGACAGTATAAAACTAAAGAGGTAAGGGACAGTATAAAACTAAAGAGGTAAGGGACAGTATAAAACTAAAGAGGTAAAGGAGAGTATAAAACTAAAGAGGTAAGGGACAGTATAAAACTAAAGAGGTAAGGGACAGTATAAAACTAAAGAGGTAAGGGACAGTATAAAACTAAAGAGGTAAGGGACAGCGTAAAACTAAAGAGGTAAGGGACAGTATAAAACTAAAGAGGTAAAGGACAGTATAAAACTAAAGAGGTAAAGGACAGTATAAAACTAAAGAGGTAAGGGACAGCATAAAACTAAAGAGGTAAGGGACAGTATAAAACTAAAGAGGTAAGGGACAGCGTAAAACTAAAGAGGTAAAAGGACAGTATAAAACTAAAGAGGTAAGGGACAGTATAAAACTAAAGAGGTAAGGGACAGCATAAAACTAAAGAGGTAAGGGACAGTATAAAACTAAAGAGGTAAAAGGACAGTATAAAACTAAAGAGGTAAGGGACAGCGTAAAACTAAAGAGGTAGGGGACAGTATAAAACTAAAGAGGTAAGGGACAGTATAAAACTAAAGAGGTAAAAGGACTGTATAAAACTAAAGGAAAGGGACAGCGTAAAACTAAAGAGGTAAGGGACAGTATAAAACTAAAGAGGTAAGGGACAGTATAAAACTAAAGAGGTAAAGGACAGCGTAAAACTAGAGAGGTAAGGGACAGTATAAAACTAAAGAGGTAAGGGACAGCGTAAAACTAAAGAGGTAAGGGACAGTATAAAACTAAAGAGGTAAGGGACAGTATAAAACTAAAGACATAAGGGACAGCGTAAAACTAAAGGAAAGGGACAGTGTAAAACTAAAGAGGTAAGGGACAGTATAAAACTAAAGACATAAGGGACAGCGTAAAACTAAAGGAAAGGGACAGTATAAAACTAAAGAGGTAAGGGACAGCGTAAAACTAAAGAGGTAAGGGACAGTATAAAACTAAAGAGGTAAGGGACAGTGTAAAACTAAAGAGGTAAAGGACAGTATAAAACTAAAGAGGTAAGGGACAGTGTAAAACTAAAGAGGTAAAGGACAGCGTAAAACTAAAGAGGTAAGGGACAGCGTAAAACTAAAGAGGTAAAGGACAGTATAAAACTAAAGAGGTAAGGGACAGTGTAAAACTAAAGAGGTAAGGGACAGTATAAAACTAAAGAGGTAAGGGACAGTATAAAACTAAAGAGGTAAAGGATAGTATAAAACTAAAGAGGTAAGGGACAGTATAAAACTAAAGAGGTAAAAGGACAGTATAAAACTAAAGAGGTAAGGGACAGTGTAAAACTAAAGAGGTAAGGGACAGTATAAAACTAAAGAGGTAAGGGACAGTATAAAAGTAAAGAGGTAAGGGACAGTATAAAACTAAAGAGGTAAGGGACAGTATAAAACTAAAGAGGTAAGGGACAGTATAAAACTAAAGAGGTAAGGGACAGCATAAAACTAAAGAGGTAAGGGACAGTGTAAAACTAAAGAGGTAAGGGACAGCATAAAACTAAAGAGGTAAGGGACAGTATAAAACTAAAGAGGTAAAAGGACAGTATAAAACTAAAGGAAAGGGACAGCGTAAAACTAAAGAGGTAAGGGACAGCGTAAAACTAAAGAGGTAAAAGGACAGTATAAAACTAAAGAGGTAAGGGACAGCGTAAAACTAAAGAGGTAAGGGACAGTATAAAACTAAAGAGGTAAGGGACAGCGTAAAACTAAAGAGGTAAGGGACAGTATAAAACTAAAGAGGTAAGGGACAGCGTAAAACTAAAGAGGTAAGGGACAGCGTAAAACTAAAGAGGTAAGGGACAGTATAAAACTAAAGAGGTAAGGGACAGTATAAAACTAAAGAGGTAAGGGACAGTATAAAACTAAAGAGGTAAAAGGACAGTATAAAACTAAAGAGGTAAGGGACAGTATAAAACTAAAGAGGTAAAGGACAGTATAAAACTAAAGAGGTAAGGGACAGTATAAAACTAAAGAGGTAAGGGACAGTATAAAACTAAAGAGGTAAGGGACAGTATAAAACTAAAGAGGTAAGGGACAGTATAAAACTAAAGAGGTAAAAGGACAGTATAAAACTAAAGGAAAGGGACAGCGTAAAACTAAAGAGGTAAGGGACAGTATAAAACTAAAGAGGTAAGGGACAGCGTAAAACTAAAGAGGTAAGGGACAGTATAAAACTAAAGGAAAGGGACAGCGTAAAACTAAAGAGGTAAGGGACAGTATAAAACTAAAGAGGTAAAGGACAGCGTAAAACTAGAGAGGTAAGGGACAGTATAAAACTAAAGAGGTAAGGGACAGTATAAAACTAAAGAGGTAAAGGACAGCGTAAAACTAAAGAGGTAAGGGACAGTATAAAACTAAAGAGGTAAGGGACAGTATAAAACTAAAGATATAAGGGACAGCGTAAAACTAAAGGAAAGGGACAGCGTAAAACTAAAGAGGTAAGGGACAGTATAAAACTAAAGAGGTAAAGGACAGCGTAAAACTAAAGAGGTAAGGGACAGTATAAAACTAAAGAGGTAAGGGACAGCGTAAAACTAAAGAGGTAAGGGACAGTATAAAACTAAAGAGGTAAGGGACAGTATAAAACTAAAGAGGTAAAGCACAGTATAAAACTAAAGAGGTAAGGGACAGCATAAAACTAAAGAGGTAAAGGACAGTATAAAACTAAAGAGGTAAGGGACAGTGTAAAACTAAAGAGGTAAGGGACAGTATAAAACTAAAGAGGTAAGGGACAGCGTAAAACTAAAGAGGTAAAGGACAGTATAAAACTAAAGAGGTAAGGGACAGTGTAAAACTAAAGAGGTAAGGGACAGTATAAAACTAAAGAGGTAAGGGACAGCGTAAAACTAAAGAGGTAAGGGACAGTATAAAACTAAAGAGGTAAGGGACAGTATAAAACTAAAGATATAAGGGACAGCGTAAAACTAAAGGAAAGGGACAGCGTAAAACTAAAGAGGTAAGGGACAGTATAAAACTAAAGAGGTAAAGGACAGCGTAAAACTAAAGAGGTAAGGGACAGCGTAAAACTAAAGAGGTAAGGGACAGTATAAAACTAAAGAGGTAAGGGACAGTATAAAACTAAAGAGGTAAAGGACAGTATAAAACTAAAGAGGTAAGGGACAGCGTAAAACTAAAGAGGTAAAGGACAGTATAAAACTAAAGAGGTAAGGGACAGTATAAAACTAAAGAGGTAAAAGGACAGTATAAAACTAAAGAGGTAAGGGACAGCATAAAACTAAAGGAAAGGGACAGCGTAAAACTAAAGAGGTAAGGGACAGTATAAAACTAAAGAGGTAAGGGACAGTATAAAACTAAAGAGGTAAAGGACAGCGTAAAACTAAAGAGGTAAGGGACAGTATAAAACTAAAGAGGTAAGGGACAGCGTAAAACTAAAGAGGTAAGGGACAGTATAAAACTAAAGAGGTAAGGGACAGTATAAAACTAAAGAGGTAAGGGACAGCGTAAAACTAAAGAGGTAAAAGGACGGTGTAAAACTAAAGAGGTAAGGGACAGTATAAAACTAAAGAGGTAAGGGACAGCGTAAAACTAAAGAGGTAAGGGACAGCGTAAAACTAAAGAGGTAAGGGACAGCGTAAAACTAAAGAGGTAAGGGACAGCGTAAAACTAAAGAGGTAAGGGACAGCGTAAAACTAAAGAGGTAAAGGACAGCGTAAAACTAAAGAGGTAAAGGACAGTATAAAACTAAAGAGGTAAAGGACAGCGTAAAACTAAAGAGGTAAAAGGACAGCGTAAAACTAAAGAGGTAAAAGGACAGCGTAAAACGAAAGAGGTAAGGGACAGTATAAAACTAAAGAGGTAAGGGACAGCGTAAAACTAAAGAGGGAAGGGACAGCGTAAAACTAAAGAGGTAAGGGACAGCGTAAAACTAAAGAGGTAAGGGACAGCATAAAACTAAAGAGGTAAAGGACAGCGTAAAACTAAAGAGGTAAGGGACAGCGTAAAACTAAAGAGGTAAGGGACAGCGTAAAACTAAAGAGGTAAGGGACAGCGTAAAACTAAAGAGGTAAAGGACAGCGTAAAACTAAAGAGGTAAGGGACAGCGTAAAACTAAAGAGGTAAAGGACAGCATAAAACTAAAGAGGTAAAGGACAGCGTAAAACTAAAGAGGTAAAGGGACAGTATAAAACTAAAGAGGTAAAGGACAGCGTAAAACTAAAGAGGTAAAGGACAGTATAAAACTAAAGAGGTAAAGGGACAGTATAAAACTAAAGAGGTAAAGGGACAGTATAAAACTAAAGAGGTAAAGGACAGTATAAAACTAAAGAGGTAAAGGGACAGTATAAAACTAAAGAGGTAAAGGACAGTATAAAACTAAAGAGGTAAAGGACAGTGTAAAACTAAAGAGGTAAGGGACAGTATAAAACTAAAGAGGTAAAGGACAGTATAAAACTAAAGAGGTAAAGGACAGTATAAAACTAAAGAGGTAAAGGGACAGTATAAAACTAAAGAGGTAAGGGACAGTATAAAACTAAAGAGGTAAAGGGACAGTATAAAACTAAAGAGGTAAAGGACAGTATAAAACTAAAGAGGTAAAGGACAGTATAAAACTAAAGAGGTAAAGGACAGTATAAAACTAAAGAGGTAAAGGACAGTGTAAAACTAAAGAGGTAAAGGGACAGTATAAAACTAAAGAGGTAAGGGACAGTATAAAACTAAAGAGGTAAAGGGACAGTATAAAACTAAAGAGGTAAAGGACAGTATAAAACTAAAGAGGTAAAGGACAGTATAAAACTAAAGAGGTAAAGGGACAGTATAAAACTAAAGAGGTAAAGGACAGTATAAAACTAAAGAGGTAAAGGACAGTATAAAACTAAAGAGGTAAAGGGACAGTATAAAACTAAAGAGGTAAGGGACAGCGTAAAACTAAAGAGGTAAGGGACAGTATAAAACTAAAGAGGTAAAGGACAGTATAAAACTAAAGAGGTAAGGGACAGTATAAAACTAAAGAGGTAAGGGACAGTATAAAACTAAAGATCTAAGGGACAGTATAAAACTAAAGAGGTAAGGGACAGTATAAAACTAAAGAGGTAAGGGACAGTATAAAACTAAAGAGGTAAAGGGACAGTATAAAACTAAAGAGGTAAGGGACAGTATAAAACTAAAGAGGTAAGGGACAGTATAAAACTAAAGAGGTAAGGGACAGTATAAAACTAAAGAGGTAAGGGACAGTATAAAACTAAAGAGGTAAAGGACAGTATAAAACTAAAGAGGTAAAGGACAGTATAAAACTAAAGAGGTAAAGGACAGTATAAAACTAAAGAGGTAAAGGACAGTATAAAACTAAAGAGGTAAAGGACAGTATAAAACTAAAGAGGTAAAGGACAGTATAAAACTAAAGAGGTAAGGGACAGTATAAAACTAAAGAGGTAAGGGACAGTATAAAACTAAAGAGGTAAGGGACAGTATAAAACTAAAGAGGTAAGGGACAGTATAAAACTAAAGAGGTAAGGGACAGTATAAAACTAAAGAGGTAAGGGACAGTATAAAACTAAAGAGGTAAAAGGACAGTATAAAACTAAAGAGGTAAGGGACAGTATAAAACTAAAGAGGTAAAGGACAGTATAAAACTAAAGAGGTAAAAGGACAGTATAAAACTAAAGAGGTAAGGGACAGTATAAAACTAAAGCAAAGGGACAGCGTAAAACTAAAGAGGTAAGGGACAGTATAAAACTAAAGCAAAGGGACAGCGTAAAACTAAAGAGGTAAGGGACAGTATAAAACTAAAGCAAAGGGACAGCGTAAAACTAAAGAGGTAAGGGACAGTATAAAACTAAAGAGGTAAGGGACAGCGTAAAACTAAAGAGGTAAGGGACAGTATAAAACTAAAGCAAAGGGACAGCGTAAAACTAAAGAGGTAAGGGACAGTATAAAACTAAAGAGGTAAGGGACAGCGTAAAACTAAAGAGGTAAGGGACAGTACAAAACTAAAGCAAAGGGACAGCGTAAAACTAAAGAGGTGAGGGACAGTATAAGACTAAAGAGGTAAAGGACAGCGTAAAACTAAAGAGGTAAGGGACAGTATAAAACTAAAGAGGTAAAGGACAGCATAAAACTAAAGAGGTAAGGGACAGCGTAAAACTAAAGAGGTAAAGGACAGTATAAAACTAAAGAGGTAAGGGACAGCGTAAAACTAAAGAGGTAAAGGACAGCATAAAACTAAAGAGGTAAGGGACAGTATAAAACTAAAGAGGTAAAGGACAGTATAAAACTAAAGAGGTAAGGGACAGCATAAAACTAAAGAGGTAAAGGACAGCATAAAACTAAAGAGGTAAGGGACAGTATAAAACTAAAGAGGTAAGGGACAGCGTAAAACTAAAGAGGTAAGGGACAGTATAAAACTAAAGAGGTAAGGGACAGTATAAAACTAAAGAGGTAAGGGACAGCGTAAAACTAAAGAGGTAAAGGACAGTATAAAACTAAAGAGGTAAAGGACAGTATAAAACTAAAGAGGTAAGGGACAGTATAAAACTAAAGAGGTAAGGGACAGCGTAAAACTAAAGAGGTAAAGGACAGTATAAAACTAAAGAGGTAAGGGACAGTATAAAACTAAAGAGGTAAGGGACAGCATAAAACTAAAGAGGTAAAGGACAGTATAAAACTAAAGAGGTAAAGGACAGTATAAAACTAAAGAGGTAAAGGACAGTATAAAACTAAAGAGGTAAGGGACAGTATAAAACTAATGAGGTAAAGGATAGTATAAAACTAAAGAGGTAAGGGACAGTATAAAACTAAAGAGGTAAGGGACAGTATAAAACTAAAGAGGTAAGGGACAGTATAAAACTAAAGAGGTAAGGGACAGCGTAAAACTAAAGAGGTAAAGGACAGTATAAAACTAAAGAGGTAAAGGACAGTATAAAACTAAAGAGGTAAGGGACAGTATAAAACTAAAGAGGTAAGGGACAGTATAAAACTGAAGAGGTAAGGGACAGCGTAAAACTAAAGAGGTAAGGGACAGTATAAAACTAAAGAGGTAAAGGATAGTATAAAACTAAAGAGGTAAGGGACAGCGTAAAACTAAAGAGGTAAAGGACAGTATAAAACTAAAGAGGTAAGGGACAGCGTAAAACTAAAGAGGTAAGGGACAGTATAAAACTAAAGAGGTAAGGGACAGCGTAAAATTAAAGAGGTAAGGGACAGCGTAAAACTAAAGAGGTAAGGGACAGCGTAAAACTAAAGAGGTAAAGGGACAGCGTAAAACTAAAGAGGTAAGGGACAGCGTAAAACTAAAGAGGTAAGGGACAGCGTAAAACTAAAGAGGTAAGGGACAGCGTAAAACTAAAGAGGTAAGGGACAGCGTAAAATTAAAGAGGTAAGTGACAGCGTAAAACTAAAGAGGTAAAGGACAGCGTAAAACTAAAGAGGTAAGGGACAGCGTAAAACTAAAGAGGTAAGGGACAGTATAAAACTAAAGAGGTAAGGGACAGCGTAAAACTAAAGAGGGAAGGGACAGCGTAAAACTAAAGAGGTAAAGGACAGCGTAAAACTAAAGAGGTAAAGGACAGTGTAAAACTAAAGAGGTAAAGGACAGCGTACAACTAAAGAGGTAAGGGACAGCGTAAAACTAAAGAGGTAAGGGACAGCGTAAAACTAAAGAGGTAAGCGACAGTGTAAAACTAAAGAGGTAAGGGACAGCGTAAAACTAAAGAGGTAAGGGACAGCGTAAAACTAAAGAGGTAAGGGACAGCATAAAACTAAAGAGGTAAAGGACAGTATAAAACTAAAGAGGGAAAGGACAGCGTAAAACTAAAGAGGTAAGGGACAGCGTAAAACTAAAGAGGTAAGGGACAGCGTAAAACTAAAGAGGTAAGGGACAGCGTAAAACTAAAGAGGTAAAGGACAGCATAAAACTAAAGAGGTAAGGGACAGTGTAAAACTAAAGAGGTAAAGGACAGTATAAAACTGAAGAGGTAAAGGACAGCGTAAAACTAAAGAGGTAAAGGACAGTATAAAACTGAAGAGGTAAGGGACAGCGTAAAACTAAAGAGGTAAAGGACAGCGTAAAACTAAAGAGGTAAAGGACAGCGTAAAACTAAAGAGGTAAGGGACAGCGTAAAACTAAAGAGGTAAGGGACAGCGTAAAACTAAAGAGGTAAGGGACAGCGTAAAACTAAAGAGGTAAGGGACAGCGTAAAACTAAAGAGGTAAAGGACAGTATAAAACTAAAGAGGTAAGGGACAGTATAAAACTGAAGAGATAAGGGACAGTGTAAAACTAAAGAGGTAAGGGACAGTATAAAACTAAAGAGGTAAAAGGACAGTATAAAACTAAAGGAAAGGGACAGCGTAAAACTAAAGAGATAAGGGACAGTATAAAACTAAAGAGGTAAGGGACAGTATAAAACTGAAGAGATAAGGGACAGCGTAAAACTAAAGAGGTAAGGGACAGTATAAAACTAAAGAGGTAAGGGACAGTATAAAACTAAAGAGGTAAGGGACAGTATAAAACTAAAGAGGTAAGGGACAGTATAAAACTAAAGAAGTAAGGGACAGTATAAAACTAAAGAGGTAAGGGACAGTATAAAACTAAAGAGGTAAGGGACAGTATAAAACTAAGGAGATAAGAGACAGCGTAAAACTAAAGAGGTAAGGGACAGTATAAAACTAAAGAGGTAAGGGACAGCGTAAAACTAAAGAGGTAAAAGGACAGTGTAAAACTAAAGAGGTAAGGGACAGTATAAAACTAAAGAGGTAAGGGACAGCGTAAAACTAAAGAGGTAAGGGACAGCGTAAAACTAAAGAGGTAAGGGACAGCGTAAAACAAAAGAGGTAAGGGACAGCGTAAAACTAAAGAGGTAAGGGACAGCGTAAAACTAAAGAGGTAAAGGGACAGCGTAAAACTAAAGAGGTAAGGGACAGCGTAAAACTAAAGAGGTAAGGGACAGCGTAAAACTAAAGAGGTAAGGGACAGCGTAAAACTAAAGAGGTAAGGGACAGCGTAAAATTAAAGAGGTAAGTGACAGCGTAAAACTAAAGAGGTAAAGGACAGCGTAAAACTAAAGAGGTAAGGGACAGCGTAAAACTAAAGAGGTAAGGGACAGTATAAAACTAAAGAGGTAAGGGACAGCGTAAAACTAAAGAGGGAAGGGACAGCGTAAAACTAAAGAGGTAAAGGACAGCGTAAAACTAAAGAGGTAAAGGACAGTGTAAAACTAAAGAGGTAAAGGACAGCGTACAACTAAAGAGGTAAGGGACAGCGTAAAACTAAAGAGGTAAGGGACAGCGTAAAACTAAAGAGGTAAGCGACAGTGTAAAACTAAAGAGGTAAGGGACAGCGTAAAACTAAAGAGGTAAGGGACAGCGTAAAACTAAAGAGGTAAGGGACAGCATAAAACTAAAGAGGTAAAGGACAGTATAAAACTAAAGAGGGAAAGGACAGCGTAAAACTAAAGAGGTAAGGGACAGCGTAAAACTAAAGAGGTAAGGGACAGCGTAAAACTAAAGAGGTAAGGGACAGCGTAAAACTAAAGAGGTAAAGGACAGCATAAAACTAAAGAGGTAAGGGACAGTGTAAAACTAAAGAGGTAAAGGACAGTATAAAACTGAAGAGGTAAAGGACAGCGTAAAACTAAAGAGGTAAAGGACAGTATAAAACTGAAGAGGTAAAGGACAGCGTAAAACTAAAGAGGTAAAGGACAGCGTAAAACTAAAGAGGTAAGGGACAGCGTAAAACTAAAGAGGTAAGGGACAGCGTAAAACTAAAGAGGTAAGGGACAGCGTAAAACTAAAGAGGTAAGGGACAGCGTAAAACTAAAGAGGTAAAGGACAGTATAAAACTAAAGAGGTAAGGGACAGTATAAAACTGAAGAGATAAGGGACAGTGTAAAACTAAAGAGGTAAGGGACAGTATAAAACTAAAGAGGTAAAAGGACAGTATAAAACTAAAGGAAAGGGACAGCGTAAAACTAAAGAGATAAGGGACAGTATAAAACTAAAGAGGTAAGGGACAGTATAAAACTGAAGAGATAAGGGACAGCGTAAAACTAAAGAGGTAAGGGACAGTATAAAACTAAAGAGGTAAGGGACAGTATAAAACTAAAGAGGTAAGGGACAGTATAAAACTAAAGAGGTAAGGGACAGTATAAAACTAAAGAAGTAAGGGACAGTATAAAACTAAAGAGGTAAGGGACAGTATAAAACTAAAGAGGTAAGGGACAGTATAAAACTAAGGAGATAAGAGACAGCGTAAAACTAAAGAGGTAAGGGACAGTATAAAACTAAAGAGGTAAGGGACAGCGTAAAACTAAAGAGGTAAAAGGACAGTGTAAAACTAAAGAGGTAAGGGACAGTATAAAACTAAAGAGGTAAGGGACAGCGTAAAACTAAAGAGGTAAGGGACAGCGTAAAACTAAAGAGGTAAGGGACAGCGTAAAACAAAAGAGGTAAGGGACAGCGTAAAACTAAAGAGGTAAGGGACAGCGTAAAACTAAAGAGGTAAAGGGCAGCGTAAAACTAAAGAGGTAAGGGACAGCGTAAAATTAAAGAGGTAAGGGACAGCGTTAAACTAAAGAGGTAAGGGACAGCATAAAACTAAAGAGGTAAGGGACAGCATAAAACTAAAGAGGTAAAAGGACAGCGTAAAACTAAAGAGGTAAAAGGACAGCGTAAAACTAAAGAGGTAAAGGACAGTATGAAGCTAAAGAGGTAAGGGACAGTATAAAACTAAAGAGGTAAGGGACAGCGTAAAACTAAAGAGGTAAGGGACAGTGTAAAACTAAAGAGGTAAGGGACAGCGTAAAACCGAAGAGGTAAGGGACAGCGTAAAACTAAAGAGGTAAAGGACAGCGTAAAACTAAAGAGGTAAGGGACAGCGTAAAATTAAAGAGGTAAGGGACAGCGTAAAACTAAAGATGTAAAGGACAGCGTAAAACTAAAGAGGTAAAGGACAGCGTAAAACTAAAGAGGTAAGGGACAGCGTAAAACTAAAGAGGTAAGGGACAGCGTAAAACTAAAGAGGTAAAGGACAGCGTAAAACTAAAGAGGTAAGGGACAGCGTAAAACTAAAGAGGTAAAGGACAGCGTAAAACTAAAGAGGTAAGGGACAGCGTAAAACTAAAGAGGTAAGGGACAGTATAAAACTAAAGAGGTAAGGGACAGCGTAAAACTAAAGAGGGAAGGGACAGCGTAAAACTAAAGAGGTAAGGGACAGCGTAAAACTAAAGAGGTAAGGGACAGAGTAAAACTAAAGAGGTAAACGACAGCGTAAAACTAAAGAGGTAAAGGTCAGCGTAAAACTAAAGAGGTAAAGGACAGCGTAAAACTAAAGAGGTAAAGGACAGCATAAAACTAAAGAGGTAAAGGACAGCGTAAAACTAAAGAGGTAAAGCACAGCGTAAAACTAAAGAGGTAAGGGACAGCGTAAAACTAAAGAGGTAAGGGACAGCGTAAAACTAAAGAGGTAAGGGACAGCGTAAAACTAAAGAGGTAAGGGACAGCGTAAAACTAAAGAGGTAAAGGACAGTATAAAACTAAAGAGGTAAGGGACAGTATAAAACTGAAGAGATAAGGGACAGTGTAAAACTAAAGAGGTAAGGGACAGTATAAAACTAAAGAGGTAAAAGGACAGTATAAAACTAAAGGAAAGGGACAGCGTAAAACTAAAGAGATAAGGGACAGTATAAAACTAAAGAGGTAAGGGACAGTATAAAACTGAAGAGATAAGGGACAGCGTAAAACTAAAGAGGTAAGGGACAGTATAAAACTAAAGAGGTAAGGGACAGTATAAAACTAAAGAGGTAAGGGACAGTATAAAACTAAAGAGGTAAGGGACAGTATAAAACTAAAGAAGTAAGGGACAGTATAAAACTAAAGAGGTAAGGGACAGTATAAAACTAAAGAGGTAAGGGACCGTATAAAACTAAGGAGATAAGAGACAGCGTAAAACTAAAGAGGTAAGGGACAGTATAAAACTAAAGAGGTAAGGGACAGCGTAAAACTAAAGAGGTAAAAGGACAGTGTAAAACTAAAGAGGTAAGGGACAGTATAAAACTAAAGAGGTAAGGGACAGCGTAAAACTAAAGAGGTAAGGGACAGCGTAAAACTAAAGAGGTAAGGGACAGCGTAAAACAAAAGAGGTAAGGGACAGCGTAAAACTAAAGAGGTAAGGGACAGCGTAAAACTAAAGAGGTAAAGGGCAGCGTAAAACTAAAGAGGTAAGGGACAGCGTAAAATTAAAGAGGTAAGGGACAGCGTTAAACTAAAGAGGTAAGGGACAGCATAAAACTAAAGAGGTAAGGGACAGCATAAAACTAAAGAGGTAAAAGGACAGCGTAAAACTAAAGAGGTAAAAGGACAGCGTAAAACTAAAGAGGTAAAGGACAGTATGAAGCTAAAGAGGTAAGGGACAGTATAAAACTAAAGAGGTAAGGGACAGCGTAAAACTAAAGAGGTAAGGGACAGTGTAAAACTAAAGAGGTAAGGGACAGCGTAAAACCGAAGAGGTAAGGGACAGCGTAAAACTAAAGAGGTAAAGGACAGCGTAAAACTAAAGAGGTAAGTGACAGCGTAAAATTAAAGAGGTAAGGGACAGCGTAAAACTAAAGATGTAAAGGACAGCGTAAAACTAAAGAGGTAAAGGACAGCGTAAAACTAAAGAGGTAAGGGACAGCGTAAAACTAAAGAGGTAAGGGACAGCGTAAAACTAAAGAGGTAAAGGACAGCGTAAAACTAAAGAGGTAAGGGACAGCGTAAAACTAAAGAGGTAAAGGACAGCGTAAAACTAAAGAGGTAAGGGACAGCGTAAAACTAAAGAGGTAAGGGACAGTATAAAACTAAAGAGGTAAGGGACAGCGTAAAACTAAAGAGGGAAGGGACAGCGTAAAACTAAAGAGGTAAGGGACAGCGTAAAACTAAAGAGGTAAGGGACAGAGTAAAACTAAAGAGGTAAACGACAGCGTAAAACTAAAGAGGTAAAGGTCAGCGTAAAACTAAAGAGGTAAAGGACAGCGTAAAACTAAAGAGGTAAAGGACAGCATAAAACTAAAGAGGTAAGGGACAGCGTAAAACTAAAGAGGTAAGGGACAGCGTAAAATTAAAGAGGTAAGGGACAGCGTAAAACTAAAGAGGTAAGGGACAGTGTAAAACTAAAGAGGTAAAGGACAGCGTAAAACTAAAGAGGTAAGGGACAGCGTAAAATTAAAGAGGTAAGGGACAGCGTAAAACTAAAGAGGTAAAGGACAGCGTAAAACTAAAGAGGTAAAGGACAGCGTAAAATTAAAGAGGTAAGGGACAGTATAAAACTAAAGAGGTAAGGGACAGCGTAAAATTAAAGAGGTAAGGGACAGCGTAAAACTAAAGAGGTAAAGGACAGCGTAAAACTAAAGAGGTAAAGGACAGCGTAAAACTAAAGAGGTAAAAGGACAGCGTAAAACTAAAGAGGTAAAAGGACAGCGTAAAACTAAAGAGGTAAAGGACAGCGTAAAACTAAAGAGGTAAAAGGACAGCGTAAAACTAAAGAGGTAAAAGGACAGCGTAAAACTAAAGAGGTAAGGGACAGCGTAAAACTAAAGAGGGAAGGGACAGCGTAAAACTAAAGAGGTAAGGGACAGTATAAAACTAAAGAGGTAAGGGACAGCGTAAAACTAAAGAGGTAAAGGATAGTATAAAACTAAAGAGGTAAGGGACAGCGTAAAACTAAAGAGGTAAAGGACAGCGTAAAACTAAAGGGGGAAGGGACAGCGTAAAACTAAAGAGGTAAGGGACAGCATAAAACTGAAGAGGTAAAGGACAGTGTAAAACTAAAGAGGTAAGGGACAGTATAAAACTAAAGAGGTAAAGGACAGCGTAAAACTAAAGGGGGAAGGGACAGCGTAAAACTAAAGAGGTAAGGGACAGCATAAAACTAAAGAGGTAAAGGACAGTGTAAAGCTAAAGGGGGAAGGGACAGCGTAAAACTAAAGAGGTAAGGGACAGCATAAAACTAAAGAGGTAAGGGACAGCGTAAAACTAAAGAGGTAAGGGACAGTATAAAACTAAAGAGGTAAAGGGACAGTGTAAAACTAAAGAGGTAAGGGACAGCATAAAACTAAAGAGGTAAAGGGACAGCATAAAACTAAAGAGGTAAGGGACAGCATAAAACTAAAGAGGTAAAGGGACAGTGTAAAACTAAAGAGGTAAGGGACAGTATAAAACTAAAGAGGTAAAGGGACAGCATAAAACTAAAGAGGTAAGGGACAGCATAAAACTAAAGAGGTAAAGGACAGCATAAAACTAAAGAGGTAAAGGGACAGCATAAAACTAAAGAGGTAAGGGACAGTATAAAACTAAAGAGGTAAGGGACAGCATAAAACTAAAGAGGTAAAGGGACAGCATAAAACTAAAGAGGTAAGGGACAGTATAAAACTAAAGAGGTAAAGGGACAGTGTAAAACTAAAGAGGTAAAGGGACAGCATAAAACTAAAGAGGTAAAGGACAGCATAAAACTAAAGAGGTAAAGGACAGCATAAAACTAAAGAGGTAAGGGACAGCGTAAAACTAAAGAGGTAAAGGGACAGCATAAAACTAAAGAGGTAAAGGACAGCATAAAACTAAAGAGGTAAGGGACAGCGTAAAACTAAAGAGGTAAGGGACAGCGTAAAACTAAAGAGGTAAGGG
Organism: Somniosus microcephalus; assembly: GCF_052327205.1. Classification (NCBI taxonomy): domain Eukaryota; kingdom Metazoa; phylum Chordata; class Chondrichthyes; order Squaliformes; family Somniosidae; genus Somniosus; species Somniosus microcephalus. The sequence continues at coordinate 148,704,666 of NC_140991.1, read as the reverse complement.
ACAGCGTAAAACTAAAGAGGTAAAGGACAGCGTAAAACTAAAGAGGTAAAGGACAGCGTAAAATTAAAGAGGTAAGGGACAGCGTAAAATTAAAGAGGTAAGGGACAGCGTAAAACTAAAGAGGTAAAGGACAGCGTAAAACTAAAGAGGTAAAGGACAGCGTAAAATTAAAGAGGTAAGGGACAGCGTAAAACTAAAGAGGTAAGGGACAGCGTAAAACTAAAGAGGTAAGGGACAGTATAAAACTAAAGAGGTAAGGGACAGCGTAAAACTAAAGAGGTAAGGGACAGCGTAAAACTAAAGAGGTAAAGGACAGCGTAAAACTAAAGAGGTAAGGGACAGTATAAAACTAAAGAGGTAAGGGACAGCGTAAAACTAAAGAGTTAAGGGACAGCGTAAAACTAAAGAGTTAAGGGACAGCGTAAAACTAAAGAGGTAAAGGACAGCATAAAACTAAAGAGGTAAAGGGACAGCGTAAAACTAAAGAGGTAAAGGACAGCGTAAAACTAAAGAGGTAAGGGACAGCGTAAAACTAAAGAGGTAAAGGACAGCGTAAAACTAAAGAGGTAAGGGACAGCGTAAAACTAAAGAGGTAAAGGACAGCATAAAACTAAAGAGGTAAAGGGACAGCGTAAAACTAAAGAGGTAAAGGACAGCGTAAAACTAAAGAGGTAAGGGACAGCGTAAAACTAAAGAGGTAAAGGACAGCGTAAAACTAAAGAGGTAAGGGACAGCGTAAAACTAAAGAGGTGAGGGACAGCGTAAAACTAAAGAGGTAAAGGACAGCATAAAACTAAAGAGGTAAAGGACAGCATAAAACTAAAGAGGTAAAGGGACAGCGTAAAACTAAAGAGGTAAGGGACAGCGTAAAACTAAAGAGGTAAAGGACAGCGTAAAACTAAAGAGGTAAGGGACAGCGTAAAAGTAAAGAGGTAAGGGACAGCGTAAAACTAAAGAGGTAAGGGACAGCGTAAAAGTAAAGAGGTAAGGGACAGCGTAAAACTAAAGAGGTAAGGGACAGCGTAAAACTAAAGAGGTAAGGGACAGCGTAAAAGTAAAGAGGTAAGGGACAGCGCAAAACTAAACAGGTAAAGGACAGCATAAAACTAAAGAGGTAAGGGACAGCATAAAACTAAAGAGGTAAGGGACAGCGTAAAACTAAAGAGGTAAGGGACAGTATAAAACTAAAGAGGTAAAGGACAGCGTAAAACTAAAGGGGGAAGGGACAGCGTAAAACTAAAGAGGTAAGGGACAGCATAAAACTAAAGAGGTAAAGGACAGTGTAAAGCTAAAGGGGGAAGGGACAGCGTACAACTAAAGAGGTAAGGGACAGCATAAAACTAAAGAGGTAAGGGACAGCGTAAAACTAAAGAGGTAAGGGACAGTATAAAACTAAAGAGGTAAAGGGACAGTGTAAAACTAAAGAGGTAAGGGACAGCATAAAACTAAAGAGGTAAAGGGACAGCATAAAACTAAAGAGGTAAGGGACAGCATAAAACTAAAGAGGTAAAGGGACAGTGTAAAACTAAAGAGGTAAGGGACAGTATAAAACTAAAGAGGTAAAGGGACAGCATAAAACTAAAGAGGTAAGGGACAGCATAAAACTAAAGAGGTAAAGGACAGCATAAAACTAAAGAGGTAAAGGGACAGCATAAAACTAAAGAGGTAAGGGACAGTATAAAACTAAAGAGGTAAGGGACAGCATAAAACTAAAGAGGTAAAGGGACAGCATAAAACTAAAGAGGTAAGGGACAGTATAAAACTAAAGAGGTAAAGGGACAGTGTAAAACTAAAGAGGTAAAGGGACAGCATAAAACTAAAGAGGTAAAGGACAGCATAAAACTAAAGAGGTAAAGGACAGCATAAAACTAAAGAGGTAAGGGACAGCGTAAAACTAAAGAGGTAAAGGGACAGCATAAAACTAAAGAGGTAAAGGACAGCATAAAACTAAAGAGGTAAGGGACAGCGTAAAACTAAAGAGGTAAGGGACAGCGTAAAACTAAAGAGGTAAGGGACAGCGTAAAACTAAAGAGGTAAAGGACAGCGTAAAACTAAAGAGGTAAAGGACAGCGTAAAATTAAAGAGGTAAGGGACAGCGTAAAATTAAAGAGGTAAGGGACAGCGTAAAACTAAAGAGGTAAAGGACAGCGTAAAACTAAAGAGGTAAAGGACAGCGTAAAATTAAAGAGGTAAGGGACAGCGTAAAACTAAAGAGGTAAGGGACAGCGTAAAACTAAAGAGGTAAGGGACAGTATAAAACTAAAGAGGTAAGGGACAGCGTAAAACTAAAGAGGTAAGGGACAGCGTAAAACTAAAGAGGTAAAGGACAGCGTAAAACTAAAGAGGTAAGGGACAGTATAAAACTAAAGAGGTAAGGGACAGCGTAAAACTAAAGAGTTAAGGGACAGCGTAAAACTAAAGAGTTAAGGGACAGCGTAAAACTAAAGAGGTAAAGGACAGCATAAAACTAAAGAGGTAAAGGGACAGCGTAAAACTAAAGAGGTAAAGGACAGCGTAAAACTAAAGAGGTAAGGGACAGCGTAAAACTAAAGAGGTAAAGGACAGCATAAAACTAAAGAGGTAAAGGGACAGCGTAAAACTAAAGAGGTAAAGGACAGCGTAAAACTAAAGAGGTAAGGGACAGCGTAAAACTAAAGAGGTAAAGGACAGCGTAAAACTAAAGAGGTAAGGGACAGCGTAAAACTAAAGAGGTGAGGGACAGCGTAAAACTAAAGAGGTAAAGGACAGCATAAAACTAAAGAGGTAAAGGACAGCATAAAACTAAAGAGGTAAAGGGACAGCGTAAAACTAAAGAGGTAAGGGACAGCGTAAAACTAAAGAGGTAAAGGACAGCGTAAAACTAAAGAGGTAAGGGACAGCGTAAAAGTAAAGAGGTAAGGGACAGCGTAAAACTAAAGAGGTAAGGGACAGCGTAAAAGTAAAGAGGTAAGGGACAGCGTAAAACTAAAGAGGTAAGGGACAGCGTAAAACTAAAGAGGTAAGGGACAGCGTAAAAGTAAAGAGGTAAGGGACAGCGTAAAACTAAACAGGTAAAGGACAGCATAAAACTAAAGAGGTAAGGGACAGCATAAAACTAAAGAGGTAAGGGACAGCGTAAAACTAAAGAGGTAAGGGACAGCGTAAAACTAAAGAGGTAACGGACAGCGTAAAACTAAAGTGGTAAGGGACAGCGTAAAACTAAAGAGGTAAGGGACAGTGTAAAACTAAAGAGGTAAGGGACAGCGTAAAACTAAAGAGGTAACGGACAGCGTAAAACTAAAGAGGTAAGGGACAGCGTAAAACTAAAGAGGTAAGGGACAGCGTAAAACTAAAGAGGTAAGGGACAGCGTAAAACTGAAGAGGTAAAGGACAGCGTAAAACTAAAGAGGTAACGGACAGCGTAAAACTAAAGAGGTAAGGGACAGCGTAAAACTAAAGAGGTAAGGGACAGCGTAAAACTAAAGAGGTAAGGGACAGTATAAAACTAAAGAGGTAAGGGACAGCGTAAAACTAAAGAGGTAAAGGACAGCATAAAACTAAAGAGGTAAGGGACAGCATAAAACTAAAGAGGTAAGGGACAGCGTAAAACTAGAGAGGTAAGGGACAGCATAAAACTAAAGAGGTAAGGGACAGTATAAAACTAAAGAGGTAAGGGACAGCGTAAAACTGAAGAGGTAAAGGACAGTATAAAACTAAAGAGGTAAGGGACAGTATAAAACTAAAGAGGTAAGGGACAGTATAAAACTAAAGAGGTAAGGGACAGCGTAAAACTAAAGAGGTAAAGGACAGCGTAAAACTAAAGAGGTAAGGGACAGCATAAAACTAAAGAGGTAAGGGACAGCATAAAACTAAAGAGGTAAGGGACAGCGTAATACTAAAGAGGTAAAGGACAGCATAAAACTAAAGAGGTAAACGACAGCGTAAAACTAAAGAGGTAAGGGACAGCGTAAAACTAAAGAGGTAAAGGACAGCATAAAACTAAAGAGGTAAGGGACAGCGTAAAACTAAAGAGGTAACGGACAGCGTAAAACTAAAGAGGTAAGGGACAGCGTAAAACTAAAGAGGTAAGGGACAGCGTAAAACTAAAGAGGTAAGGGACAGCGTAAAACTAAAGAGGTAAGGGACAGCGTAAAACTAAAGAGGTAAGGGACAGCGTAAAACTGAAGAGGTAAGGGACAGCGTAAAACTAAAGAGGTAACGGACAGTATAAAACTAAAGAGGTAAAGGACAGCGTAAAACTAAAGAGGTAAGGGACAGTATAAAACTAAAGAGGTAAAGGACAGCGTAAAACTGAAGAGGTAAAGGACAGCGTAAAACTAAAGAGGTAAGGGACAGCGTAAAACTAAAGAGGTAACGGACAGTATAAAACTAAAGAGGTAAGGGACAGCGTAAAACTAAAGAGGTAAGGGACAGTATAAAACTAAAGAGGTAAAGGACAGTATAAAACTAAAGAGGTAAGGGACAGCGTAAAACTAAAGAGGTAAAGGACAGTATAAAACTAAAGAGGTAACGGACAGCGTAAAACTAAAGAGGTAACGGACAGTATAAAACTAAAGAGGTAACGGACAGCGTAAAACTAAAGAGGTAACGGACAGTATAAAACTAAAGAGGTAAGGGACAGTATAAAACTAAAGAGGTAAAGGACAGCGTAAAACTAAAGAGGTAAGGGACAGTATAAAACTAAAGAGGTAAAGGACAGCGTAAAACTAAAGAGGTAAGGGACAGTATAAAACTAAAGAGGTAAAGGACAGCGTAAAACTAAAGAGGTAAGGGACAGTATAAAACTAAAGAGGTAAGGGACAGTATAAAACTAAAGAGGTAAGGGACAGTATAAAACTAAAGAGGTAAGGGACAGTATAAAACTAAAGAGGTAAAGGACAGCGTAAAACTAAAGAGGTAAGGGACAGTATAAAACTAAAGAGGTAAAGGACAGCGTAAAACTAAAGAGGTAAGGGACAGCATAAAACTAAAGAGGTGAGGGACAGTGTAAAACTAAAGAGGTAAGGGACAGCGTAAAACTAAAGAGGTAAGGGACAGCATAAAACTAAAGAGGTGAGGGACAGTGTAAAACTAAAGAGGTAAGGGACAGTATAAAACTAAAGAGGTAAAGGACAGTATAAAACTAAAGAGGTAAGGGACAGCGTAAAACTGAAGAGGTAAAGGACAGTATAAAACTAAAGAGGTAAAGGACAGCGTAAAACTGAAGAGGTAAGGGACAGCATAAAACTAAAGAGGTAAGGGACAGTATAAAACTAAAGAGGTAAAGGACAGCGTAAAACTAAAGAGGTAAGGGACAGTATAAAACTAAAGAGGTAAAGGACAGCGTAAAACTGAAGAGGTAAGGGACAGCGTAAAACTGAAGAGGTGAGGGACAGTATAAAACTAAAGAGGTGAGGGACAGCGTAAAACTAAAGAGGTAAGGGACAGCGTAAAACTAAAGAGGTAAGGGACAGCGTAAAACTGAAGAGGTAAGGGACAGCGTAAAACTAAAGAGGTAAGGGACAGTATAAAACTAAAGAGGTAAAGGGACAGCGTAAAACTAAAGAGGTAAGGGACAGCGTAAAACTAAAGAGGTAAGGGACAGCGTAAAACTAAAGAGGTAAGGGACAGCGTAAAACTAAAGAGGTAAGGGACAGCGTAAAACTAAAGAGGTAAGGGACAGCGTAAAACTAAAGAGGGAAGGGACAGCATAAAACTAAAGAGGTAAGGGACAGCATAAAACTAAAGAGGGAAGGGACAGTATAAAACTAAAGAGGTAAAGGACAGCGTAAAACTAAAGAGGTAAGGGACAGTATAAAACTAAAGAGGTAAGGGACAGCGTAAAACTAAAGAGGGAAGGGACAGTATAAAACTAAAGAGGTAAGGGACAGCGTAAAACTAAAGAGGTAAAGGACAGCGTAAAACTAAAGAGGTAAGGGACAGCGTAAAACTAAAGAGGTAAAGGACAGCGTAAAACTAAAGAGGTAAGGGACAGCGTAAAACTAAAGAGGGAAGGGACAGCGTAAAACTAAAGAGGTAAGGGACAGCGTAAAACTAAAGAGGTAAGGGACAGCATAAAACTAAAGAGATAAGGGACAGCGTAAAACTAAAGAGGTAAGGGACAGCGTAAAACTAAAGAGGTAAGGGACAGTATAAAACCAAAGAGGTGAGGGACAGTATAAAACCAAAGAGGTGAGGGACAGTATAAAACTAAAGAGGTAAGGGACAGCGTAAAACTAAAGAGGTAAGGGACAGTATAAAACTAAAGAGGTAAGGGACAGCGTAAAACTAAAGAGGTAAGGGACAGTATAAAACCAAAGAGGTGAGGGACAGCGTAAAACTAAAGAGGTAAGGGACAGCGTAAAACTAAAGAGGTAAGGGACAGCGTAAAACTAAAGAGGTAAGGGACAGCGTAAAACTAAAGAGGTAAGGGACAGCGTAAAACTAAAGAGGTAACGGACAGCGTAAAACTAAAGAGGTAAGGGACAGCGTAAAACTAAAGAGGTAAGGGACAGTATAAAACTAAAGAGGTAAAGGGACAGCGTAAAACTGAAGAGGTAAGGGACAGCGTAAAACTAAAGAGGTAAGGGACAGCGTAAAACTAAAGAGGTAAGGGACAGCGTAAAACTAAAGAGGTAAGGGACAGCGTAAAACTAAAGAGGTAAGGGACAGCGTAAAACTAAAGAGGTAACGGACAGCGTAAAACTAAAGAGGTAAAGGACAGTATAAAACTAAAGAGGTAAAGGACAGCGTAAAACTGAAGAGGTAAGGGACAGCGTAAAACTAAAGAGGTAAGGGACAGCGTAAAACTAAAGAGGTAACGGACAGCGTAAAACTAAAGAGGTAAGGGACAGCGTAAAACTAAAGAGGTAAAGGACAGCGTAAAACTAAAGAGGTAACGGACAGCGTAAAACTAAAGAGGTAAGGGACAGCGTAAAACTAAAGAGGTAAGGGACAGCGTTAAACTAAAGAGGTAAGGGACAGCGTAAAACTGAAGAGGTAAGGGACAGCGTAAAATTAAAGAGGTAAGGGACAGCGTAAAACTGAAGAGGTAAGGGACAGCGTTAAACTAAAGAGGTAAGGGACAGTATAAAACTAAAGAGGTAAAGGGACAGCGTAAAACTGAAGAGGTAAAGGACAGCGTAAAACTAAAGAGGTAAGGGACAGTATAAAACTAAAGAGGTAAAGGGACAGTGTAAAACTGAAGAGGTAAGGGACAGCGTAAAACTAAAGAGGTAAGGGACAGTATAAAACTAAAGAGGTAAAGGGACAGCGTAAAACTAAAGAGGTAAAGGGACAGTATAAAACTAAAGAGGTAAAGGGACAGCGTAAAACTAAAGAGGTAAAGGACAGCGTAAAACTAAAGAGGTAAGGGACAGCGTTAAACTAAAGAGGTAAGGGACAGTATAAAACTAAAGAGGTAAAGGGACAGCGTAAAACTAAAGAGGTAAGGGACAGCGTAAAACTAAAGAGGTAAGGGACAGCGTAAAACTAAAGAGGTAAGGGACAGTATAAAACTAAAGAGGTAAAGGACAGCGTAAAACTAAAGAGGTAAGGGACAGCGTTAAACTAAAGAGGTAAGGGACAGTATAAAACTAAAGAGGTAAAGGGACAGCGTAAAACTAAAGAGGTAAGGGACAGCGTAAAACTAAAGAGGTAAGGGACAGCGTAAAACTAAAGAGTTAAGGGACAGTATAAAACTGAAGAGGTAAGGGACAGTATAAAACTAAAGAGGTAAAGGGACAGCGTAAAACTAAAGAGGTAAGGGACAGCGTAAAACTAAAGAGGTAAGGGACAGCGTAAAACTAAAGAGTTAAGGGACAGCGTAAAACTAAAGAGGTGAGGGACAGCGTAAAACTAAAGAGGTAAGGGACAGCGTAAAACTAAAGAGGTAAGGGACAGCGTAAAACTGAAGAGGTAAGGGACAGCGTAAAACTAAAGAGGTAAGGGACAGTATAAAACTAAAGAGGTGAGGGACAGCGTAAAACTAAAGAGGTAAGGGACAGCGTAAAACTAAAGAGGGAAGGGACAGCGTAAAACTAAAGAGGTAAGGGACAGTATAAAACTAAAGAGGTAAGGGACAGCGTTAAACTAAAGAGGTAAGGGACAGCGTAAAACTAAAGAGGTAAGGGACAGCGTAAAACTAAAGAGGTAAGGGACAGCTTAAAACTAAAGAGGTAAAGGACAGCGTAAATCTAAAGAGGTAAAAGGACAGCGTAAAACTAAAGAGGTAAAAGGACAGCGTAAAACTAAAGAGGTAAAGGACAGCGTAAAACTAAAGAGGTAAAAGGACAGCGTAAAACTAAAGAGGTAAGGGACAGCGTAAAACTAAAGAGGGAAGGGACAGCGTAAAACTAAAGAGGTAAGGGACAGTATAAAACTAAAGAGGTAAGGGACAGCGTAAAACTAAAGAGGTAAAGGATAGTATAAAACTAAAGAGGTAAGGGACAGCGTAAAACTAAAGAGGTAAGGGACAGTCTAAAACTAAAGAGGTAAAGGACAGCGTAAAACTAAAGGGGGAAGGGACAGCGTAAAACTAAAGAGGTAAGGGACAGCATAAAACTAAAGAGGTAAGGGACAGTATAAAACTAAAGAGGTAAGGGACAGCATAAAACTGAAGAGGTAAAGGACAGTGTAAAACTAAAGAGGTAAGGGACAGTATAAAACTAAAGAGGTAAAGGACAGCGTAAAACTAAAGGGGGAAGGGACAGCGTAAAACTAAAGAGGTAAGGGACAGCATAAAACTAAAGAGGTAAAGGACAGCGTAAAGCTAAAGGGGGAAGGGACAGCGTACAACGAAAGAGGTAAGGGACAGCATAAAACTAAAGAGGTAAGGGACAGCGTAAAACTAAAGAGGTAAGGGACAGCGTAAAACTAAAGAGGTAAGGGACAGTGTAAAACTAAAGAGGTAAGGGACAGCATAAAACTAAAGAGGTAAAGGGACAGCATAAAACTAAAGAGGTAAGGGACAGCATAAAACTAAAGAGGTAAGGGACAGCATAAAACTAAAGAGGTAAGGGACAGTATAAAACTAAAGAGGTAAAGGGACAGTGTAAAACTAAAGAGGTAAGGGACAGCATAAAACTAAAGAGGTAAAGGGACAGCATAAAACTAAAGAGGTAAGGGACAGCATAAAACTAAAGAGGTAAAGGGACAGTATAAAACTAAAGAGGTAAGGGACAGTATAAAACTAAAGAGGTAAGGGACAGTGTAAAACTAAAGAGGTAAGGGACAGTGTAAAACTAAAGAGGTAAGGGACAGTATAAAACTAAAGAGGTAAAGGGACAGCATAAAACTAAAGAGGTAAGGGACAGCATAAAACTAAAGAGGTAAAGGACAGCATAAAACTAAAGAGGTAAAGGGACAGTATAAAACTAAAGAGGTAAGGGACAGCATAAAACTAAAGAGGTAAAGGGACAGCATAAAACTAAAGAGGTAAGGGACAGTATAAAACTAAAGAGGTAAGGGACAGCATAAAACTAAAGAGGTAAGGGACAGCATAAAACTAAAGAGGTAAAGGGACAGCGTAAAACTAAAGAGGTAAAGGACAGCGTAAAAATAAAGAGGTAAAGGACAGCATAAAACTAAAGAGGTAAAGGGACAGCGTAAAACTAAAGAGGTAAAGGACAGCGTAAAACTGAAGAGGTAAGGGACAGCGTAAAACTAAAGAGGTAAAGGACAGCGTAAAACTAAAGAGGTAAGGGACAGCGTAAAACTAAAGAGGTAAAGGACAGCGTAAAACTAAAGAGGTAAGGGACAGCGTAAAACTAAAGAGGTGAGGGACAGCGTAAAACTAAAGAGGTAAAGGACAGCATAAAACTAAAGAGGTAAAGGACAGCATAAAACTAAAGAGGTAAAGGGACAGCGTAAAACTAAAGAGGTAAGGGACAGCGTAAAACTAAAGAGGTAAAGGACAGCGTAAAACTAAAGAGGTAAGGGACAGCGTAAAAGTAAAGAGGTAAGGGACAGCGTAAAACTAAAGAGGTAAGGGACAGCGTAAAAGTAAAGAGGTAAGGGACAGCGTAAAACTAAAGAGGTAAGGGACAGCATAAAACTAAAGAGGTAAGGGACAGCGTAAAAGTAAAGAGGTAAGGGACAGCGTAAAACTAAAGAGGTAAAGGACAGCATAAAACTAAAGAGGTAAGGGACAGCATAAAACTAAAGAGGTAAGGGACAGTGTAAAACTAAAGAGGTAAGGGACAGCGTAAAACTAAAGAGGTAACGGACAGCGTAAAACTAAAGAGGTAAGGGACAGCGTAAAACTAAAGAGGTAAGGGACAGCGTAAAACTGAAGAGGTAAAGGACAGCGTAAAACTAAAGAGGTAACGGACAGCGTAAAACTAAAGAGGTAAGGGACAGCGTAAAACTAAAGAGGTAAGGGACAGCGTAAAACTAAAGAGGTAAGGGACAGTATAAAACTAAAGAGGTAAGGGACAGCGTAAAACTAAAGAGGTAACGGACAGCGTAAAACTAAAGAGGTAAAGGACAGCATAAAACTAAAGAGGTAAAGGACAGCGTAAAACTAAAGAGGTAAGGGACAGCGTAAAACTAAAGAGGTAAGGGACAGCTTAAAACTAAAGAGTTAAAAGGACAGCGTAAAACTAAAGAGGTAAGGGACAGTATAAAACTAAAGAGGTAAAGGACAGCGTAAAACTAAAGAGGTAAGGGACAGCATAAAACTAAAGAGGTAAAGGACAGCGTAAAACTAAAGAGGTAAGGGACAGCGTAAAACTAAAGAGGTAAGGGACAGCTTAAAACTAAAGAGGTAACGGACAGCGTAAAACTAAAGAGGTAAAGGACAGCATAAAACTAAAGAGGTAAAGGACAGCGTAAAACTAAAGAGGTAAAGGACAGTATAAAACTAAAGAGGTAAAGGACAGCGTAAAACTAAAGAGGTAAGGGACAGCGTAAAACTAAAGAGGTAAGGGACAGCGTAAAACTAAAGAGGTAAAGGACAGTATAAAACTAAAGAGGTAAAGGACAGCGTAAAACTAAAGAGGTAAGGGACAGTATAAAACTAAAGAGGTAAGGGACAGCGTAAAACTAAAGAGGTAAGGGACAGCGTAAAACTGAAGAGGTAAGGGACAGCGTAAAACTGAAGAGGTAAGGGACAGTATAAAACTAAAGAGGTAAAGGACAGTGTAAAACTAAAGAGGTAAGGGACAGTATAAAACTAAAGAGGTAAAGGGACAGTATAAAACTGAAGAGGTAAGGGACAGCGTAAAACTGAAGAGGTAAGGGACAGCGTAAAACTGAAGAGGTAAGGGACAGCGTAAAACTGAAGAGGTAAGGGACAGTATAAAACTAAAGAGGTAAAGGGACAGTATAAAACTGAAGAGGTAAGGGACAGCGTAAAACTGAAGAGGTAAGGGACAGTATAAAACTAAAGAGGTAAGGGACAGCGTAAAACTAAAGAGGTAAAGGACAGCGTAAAACTAAAGAGGTAAGGGACAGCGTAAAACTAAAGAGGTAAGGGACAGCGTAAAACTAAAGAGTTAAGGGACAGCGTAAAACTAAAGAGGTAAAGGACAGTATAAAACTAAAGAGGGAAGGGACAGTGTAAAACTAAAGAGGTAAGGGACAGCGTAAAACTAAAGCGGTAAAGGACAGCATAAAACTGAAGAGGTAAGGGACAGCGTAAAACTAAAGAGGTAAAGGACAGCGTAAAACTAAAGAGGTAAGGGACAGCGTAAAACTAAAGAGGTAAGGGACAGCGTAAAACTGAAGAGGTAAGGGACAGCGTAAAACTAAAGAGGGAAGGGACAGCGTAAAACTAAAGAGGTAAGGGACAGTATAAAACTGAAGAGGTAAGGGACAGCGTAAAACTGAAGAGGTAAGGGACAGCGTAAAACTAAAGAGGGAAGGGACAGCGTAAAACTAAAGAGGTAAGGGACAGTATAAAACTAAAGAGGGAAGGGACAGCGTAAAACTAAAGAGGGAAGGGACAGCGTAAAACTAAAGAGGTAAGGGACAGCGTAAAACTAAAGAGGTAAGGGACAGCGTAAAACTAAAGAGGTAAGGGACAGCGTAAAACTGAAGAGGTAAGGGACAGCGTAAAACTAAAGAGGGAAGGGACAGCGTAAAACTAAAGAGGTAAGGGACAGTATAAAACTAAAGAGGTAAGGGACAGCGTAAAACTAAAGAGGTAAGGGACAGCGTAAAACTGAAGAGGTAAGGGACAGCGTAAAACTAAAGAGGTAAGGGACAGCGTAAAACTAAAGAGGTAAGGGACAGCTTAAAACTAAAGAGTTAAAAGGACAGCGTAAAAATAAAGAGGTAAGGGACAGCGTAAAACTAAAGAGGTAAGGGACAGCGTAAAACTGAAGAGGTAAGGGACAGCGTAAAACTAAAGAGGGAAGGGACAGCGTAAAACTAAAGAGGTAAGGGACAGTATAAAACTAAAGAGGTAAGGGACAGCGTAAAACTGAAGAGGTAAGGGACAGTCTAAAACTAAAGAGGTAAAGGACAGCGTAAAACTAAAGAGGGAAGGGACAGCGTAAAACTAAAGAGGTAAGGGACAGCGTAAAACTAAAGAGGTAAGGGACAGCGTAAAACTAAAGAGGTAAAGGACAGCGTAAAACTAAAGAGGTAAAGGACAGCGTAAAATTAAAGAGGTAAGGGACAGCGTAAAACTAAAGAGGTAAGGGACAGTATAAAACTAAAGAGGTAAGGGACAGCGTAAAACTAAAGAGGTAAGGGACAGCGTAAAACTAAAGAGGTAAAGGACAGCGTAAAACTAAAGAGGTAAAGGACAGCGTAAATCTAAAGAGGTAAGGGACAGCGTAAAACTAAAGAGGTAAGGGACAGCATAAAACTAAAGAGGTAAGGGACAGCGTAAAACTAAAGAGGTAAGGGACAGCGTAAAACTAAAGAGGTAAGGGACAGCATAAAACTAAAGAGGTAAGGGACAGCGTAAAACTAAAGAGGTAAGGGACAGCGTAAAACTAAAGAGGTAAGGGACAGCGTAAAACTAAAGAGGTAAAGGACAGCGTAAAACTAAAGAGGTAAAGGACAGCGTAAAATTAAAGAGGTAAGGGACAGCGTAAAACTAAAGAGGTAAGGGACAGTATAAAACTAAAGAGGTAAGGGACAGCGTAAAACTAAAGAGGGAAGGGACAGCGTAAAACTAAAGAGGTAAGGGACAGCGTAAAGCTAAAGAGGTAAAGGACAGCGTAAAACTAAAGAGGTAAAGGACAGCGTAAAACTAAAGAGGTAAAGGACAGCGTAAAACTAAAGAGGTAAAGGACAGCGTAAAACTAAAGAGGTAAGGGACAGTGTAAAACTAAAGTGGTAAGGGACAGCGTAAAACTAAAGAGGTAAGGGACAGCGTAAAACTAAAGAGGTAAGGGACAGCATAAAACTAAAGAGGTAAAGGACAGTATAAAACTAAAGAGGTAAAGGACAGCGTAAAACTAAAGAGGTAAGGGACAGCGTAAAACTAAAGAGGTAAGGGACAGTATAAAACTAAAGAGGTAAGGGACAGTATAAAACTAAAGAGGTAAGGGACAGTATAAAACTAAAGAGGTAAGGGACAGCGTAAAACTAAAGAGGTAAGGGACAGCGTAAAACTAAAGAGGTAAAGGGACAGCATAAAACTAAAGAGGTAAGGGACAGCGTAAAACTAAAGAGGTGAGGGACAGTGTAAAACTAAAGAGGTAAGGGACAGTATAAAACTAAAGAGGTAAAAGGACAGTATAAAACTAAAGGAAAGGGACAGCGTAAAACTAAAGAGGTAAAAGGACAGTGTAAAACTAAAGGAAAGGGACAGCGTAAAACTAAAGAGGTAAGGGACAGCATAAAACTAAAGAGGTAAAAGGACAGTATAAAACTAAAGGAAAGGGACAGCGTAAAACTAAAGAGGTAAGGGACAGTATAAAACTAAAGAGGTAAGGGACAGCGTAAAACTAAAGAGGCAAGGGACAGTATAAAACTAAAGAGGTAAGGGACAGTATAAAACTAAAGAGATAAGGGACAGCGTAAAACTAAAGAGGTAAGGGACAGTATAAAACTAAAGAGGTAAGGGACAGTATAAAACTAAAGAGGTAAGGGACAGTATAAAACTAAAGAGGTAAGGGACAGTATAAAACTAAAGAGGTAAGGGACAGTATAAAACTGAAGAGGTAAAGGAGAGCGTAAAACTAAAGAGGTAAGGGACAGTATAAAACTAAAGAGGTAAGGGACAGTATAAAACTAAGGAGATAAGAGACAGCGTAAAACTAAAGAGGTAAGGGACAGTATAAAACTAAAGAGGTAAGGGACAGCGTAAAACTAAAGAGGTAAAAGGACAGTGTAAAACTAAAGAGGTAAGGGACAGTATAAAACTAAAGAGGTAAGGGACAGCGTAAAACTAAAGAGGTAAGGGACAGCGTAAAACTAAAGAGGTAAGGGACAGCGTAAAACTAAAGAGGTAAGGGACAGTATAAAACTAAAGAGGTAAGGGACAGCGTAAAACTAAAGAGGTAAGGGGCAGCGTAAAACTAAAGAGGTGAGGGACAGCGTAAAACTAAAGAGGTAAGGGACAGCGTAAAACTAAAGAGGTATTGGACAGCGTAAAACTAAAGAGGTAAGGGACAGCGTTAAACTAAAGAGATAAGGGACAGCATAAAACTAAAGAGGTAAGGGACAGCATAAAACTAAAGAGGTAAAAGGACAGCGTAAAACTAAAGAGGTAAAAGGACAGCGTAAAACTAAAGAGGTAAACGACAGTATAAAGCTAAAGAGGTAAGGGACAGTATAAAACTAAAGAGGTAAGGGACAGCGTAAAACTAAAGAGGTAAGGGACAGTGTAAAACTAAAGAGGTAAGGGACAGCGTAAAACCAAAGAGGTAAGGGACAGCGTAAAACTAAAAAGGTAAAGGACAGCGTAAAACTAAAGAGGTAAGGGACAGCGTAAAACTAAAGAGGTAAGGGACAGCGTAAAACTAAAGAGGTAAAGGACAGCGTAAAACTAAAGAGGTAAGGGACAGCTTAAAACTAAAGAGTTAAAAGGACAGCGTAAAAATAAAGAGGTAAGGGACAGCGTAAAACTAAAGAGGTAAGGGACAGCGTAAAACTGAAGAGGTAAGGGACAGCGTAAAACTAAAGAGGGAAGGGACAGCGTAAAACTAAAGAGGTAAGGGACAGTATAAAACTAAAGAGGTAAGGGACAGCGTAAAACTGAAGAGGTAAGGGACAGTCTAAAACTAAAGAGGTAAAGGACAGCGTAAAACTAAAGAGGGAAGGGACAGCGTAAAACTAAAGAGGTAAGGGACAGCGTAAAACTAAAGAGGTAAGGGACAGCGTAAAACTAAAGAGGTAAAGGACAGCGTAAAACTAAAGAGGTAAAGGACAGCGTAAAATTAAAGAGGTAAGGGACAGCGTAAAACTAAAGAGGTAAGGGACAGTATAAAACTAAAGAGGTAAGGGACAGCGTAAAACTAAAGAGGTAAGGGACAGCGTAAAACTAAAGAGGTAAAGGACAGCGTAAAACTAAAGAGGTAAAGGACAGCGTAAATCTAAAGAGGTAAGGGACAGCGTAAAACTAAAGAGGTAAGGGACAGCATAAAACTAAAGAGGTAAGGGACAGCGTAAAACTAAAGAGGTAAGGGACAGCGTAAAACTAAAGAGGTAAGGGACAGCATAAAACTAAAGAGGTAAGGGACAGCGTAAAACTAAAGAGGTAAGGGACAGCGTAAAACTAAAGAGGTAAGGGACAGCGTAAAACTAAAGAGGTAAAGGACAGCGTAAAACTAAAGAGGTAAAGGACAGCGTAAAATTAAAGAGGTAAGGGACAGCGTAAAACTAAAGAGGTAAGGGACAGTATAAAACTAAAGAGGTAAGGGACAGCGTAAAACTAAAGAGGGAAGGGACAGCGTAAAACTAAAGAGGTAAGGGACAGCGTAAAGCTAAAGAGGTAAAGGACAGCGTAAAACTAAAGAGGTAAAGGACAGCGTAAAACTAAAGAGGTAAAGGACAGCGTAAAACTAAAGAGGTAAAGGACAGCGTAAAACTAAAGAGGTAAGGGACAGTGTAAAACTAAAGTGGTAAGGGACAGCGTAAAACTAAAGAGGTAAGGGACAGCGTAAAACTAAAGAGGTAAGGGACAGCATAAAACTAAAGAGGTAAAGGACAGTATAAAACTAAAGAGGTAAAGGACAGCGTAAAACTAAAGAGGTAAGGGACAGCGTAAAACTAAAGAGGTAAGGGACAGTATAAAACTAAAGAGGTAAGGGACAGTATAAAACTAAAGAGGTAAGGGACAGTATAAAACTAAAGAGGTAAGGGACAGCGTAAAACTAAAGAGGTAAGGGACAGCGTAAAACTAAAGAGGTAAAGGGACAGCATAAAACTAAAGAGGTAAGGGACAGCGTAAAACTAAAGAGGTGAGGGACAGTGTAAAACTAAAGAGGTAAGGGACAGTATAAAACTAAAGAGGTAAAAGGACAGTATAAAACTAAAGGAAAGGGACAGCGTAAAACTAAAGAGGTAAAAGGACAGTGTAAAACTAAAGGAAAGGGACAGCGTAAAACTAAAGAGGTAAGGGACAGCATAAAACTAAAGAGGTAAAAGGACAGTATAAAACTAAAGGAAAGGGACAGCGTAAAACTAAAGAGGTAAGGGACAGTATAAAACTAAAGAGGTAAGGGACAGCGTAAAACTAAAGAGGCAAGGGACAGTATAAAACTAAAGAGGTAAGGGACAGTATAAAACTAAAGAGATAAGGGACAGCGTAAAACTAAAGAGGTAAGGGACAGTATAAAACTAAAGAGGTAAGGGACAGTATAAAACTAAAGAGGTAAGGGACAGTATAAAACTAAAGAGGTAAGGGACAGTATAAAACTAAAGAGGTAAGGGACAGTATAAAACTGAAGAGGTAAAGGAGAGCGTAAAACTAAAGAGGTAAGGGACAGTATAAAACTAAAGAGGTAAGGGACAGTATAAAACTAAGGAGATAAGAGACAGCGTAAAACTAAAGAGGTAAGGGACAGTATAAAACTAAAGAGGTAAGGGACAGCGTAAAACTAAAGAGGTAAAAGGACAGTGTAAAACTAAAGAGGTAAGGGACAGTATAAAACTAAAGAGGTAAGGGACAGCATAAAACTAAAGAGGTAAGGGACAGCGTAAAACTAAAGAGGTAAGGGACAGCGTAAAACTAAAGAGGTAAGGGACAGTATAAAACTAAAGAGGTAAGGGACAGCGTAAAACTAAAGAGGTAAGGGGCAGCGTAAAACTAAAGAGGTGAGGGACAGCGTAAAACTAAAGAGGTAAGGGACAGCGTAAAACTAAAGAGGTATTGGACAGCGTAAAACTAAAGAGGTAAGGGACAGCGTTAAACTAAAGAGATAAGGGACAGCATAAAACTAAAGAGGTAAGGGACAGCATAAAACTAAAGAGGTAAAAGGACAGCGTAAAACTAAAGAGGTAAAAGGACAGCGTAAAACTAAAGAGGTAAAGGACAGTATAAAGCTAAAGAGGTAAGGGACAGTATAAAACTAAAGAGGTAAGGGACAGCGTAAAACTAAAGAGGTAAGGGACAGTGTAAAACTAAAGAGGTAAGTGACAGCGTAAAACCAAAGAGGTAAGGGACAGCGTAAAACTAAAAAGGTAAAGGACAGCGTAAAACTAAAGAGGTAAGGGACAGCGTAAAACTAAAGAGGTAAGGGACAGCGTAAAACTAAAGAGGTAAAGGACAGCGTAAAACTAAAGAGGTAAGGGACAGCGTAAAACTAAAGAGGTAAAGGACAGCGTAAAACTAAAGAGGTAAGGGACAGCGTAAAACTAAAGAGGTAAGGGACAGTATAAAACTAAAGAGGTAAGGGACAGCGTAAAACTAAAGAGGTAAGGGACAGCGTAAAACTAAAGAGGTAAAGGACAGCGTAAAACTAAAGAGGTAAAGGAGAGCGTAAAACTAAAGAGGTAAGGGACAGCGCAAAACTAAAGAGGTAAGGGACAGCGTAAAACTAAAGAGGTAAGGAACAGCGTAAAACTAAAGAGGTAAGGGACAGCGTAAAACTAAAGACGTAAGGGACAGCGTAAAACTAAAGAGGTAAAGGGACAGCGTAAAACTAAAGAGGTAAGGGACAGCGTAAAACTAAAGAGGTAAGGGACAGCATAAAACTAAAGAGGTAAGGGACAGCGTAAAACTAAAGAGGTAAGGGACAGCGTAAAATTAAAGAGGTAAGCGACAGCGTAAAACTAAAGAGGTAAAGGACAGCGTAAAACTAAAGAGGTAAAAGGACAGCGTAAAACTAAAGAGGTAAGGGACAGCGTAAAACTAAAGAGGTAAGGGACAGCGTAAAACTAAAGAGGTAAGGGACAGTATAAAACTAAAGAGGTAAGGGACAGTATAAAACTAAAGAGGTAAGGGACAGCGTAAAACTAAAGAGGGAAGGGACAGCGTAAAACTAAAGAGGTAAGGGACAGTATAAAACTAAAGAGGTAAAGGACAGCGTAAAACTAAAGAGGTAAAGGTCAGCGTAAAACTAAAGAGGTAAAGGACAGCGTAAAACTAAAGAGGTAAGGGACAGCGTAAAACTAAAGAGGTAAGGGACAGCGTAAAACTAAAGAGGTAAGGGACAGTTAAAACTAAAGAGGTAAGGGACAGCGTAAAACTAAAGAGGTAAAGGACAGTATAAAACTAAAGAGGTAAGGGACAGTGTAAAACTAAAGAGGTAAGGGACAGCGTAAAACTAAAGAGGTAAGGGACAGTGTAAAACTAAAGAGGTAAGGGACAGCGTAAAATTAATGAGGTAAGGGACAGCGTAAAACTAAAGAGGTAAAGGACAGCGTAAAACTAAAGAGGTAAGGGACAGCATAAAACTCAAGAGGTAAAGGACAGCGTAAAATTAAAGAGGTAAAGGACAGCGTAAAACTAAAGAGGTAAAGGACAGCGTACAACTAAAGAGGTAAGGGACAGCGTAAAACTAAAGAGGTAAGGGACAGCGTAAATCTAAAGAGGTAAGGGACAGCGTAAAACTAAAGAGGTAAGGGACAGTGTAAAACTAAAGAGGTAAGGGACAGCGTAAAACTAAAGAGGTAAGGGACAGCGTAAAACTAAAGAGGTAAGGGACAGCATAAAACTAAAGAGGTAAAGGACAGTATAAAACTAAAGAGGTAAAGGACAGCGTAAAACTAAAGAGGTAAGGGACAGCGTAAAGCTAAAGAGGTAAGGGACAGCGTAAAACTAAAGAGGTAAGGGGCAGCGTAAAACTAAAGAGGTAAAGGACAGCGTAAAACTAAAGAGGTAAGGGACAGTATAAAACTAAAGAGGTAAGGGACAGTATAAAACTAAAGAGGTAAGGGACAGCGTAAAACTAAAGAGGTAAGGGACAGCGTAAAACTAAAGAGGTAAGGGACAGCGTAAAACTAAAGAGGTAAGGGACAGTATAAAACTAAAGAGGTAAAAGGACAGTATAAAACTAAAGGAAAGGGACAGCGTAAAACTAAAGAGGTAAGGGACAGTATAAAACTAAAGAGGTAAGGGACAGCGTAAAACTAAAGAGGCAAGGGACAGTATAAAACTAAAGAGGTAAGGGACAGTATAAAACTGAAGAGATAAGGGACAGCGTAAAACTAAAGAGGTAAGGGACAGTATAAAACTAAAGAGGTAAGGGACAGTATAAAACTAAAGAGGTAAGGGACAGTATAAAACTAAAGAGGTAAGGGACAGTATAAAACTGAAGAGGTAAGGGACAGTATAAAACTAAAGAGGTAAGGGACAGTATAAAACTAAGGAGATAAGAGACAGCGTAAAACTAAAGAGGTAAGGGACAGTATAAAACTAAAGAGGTAAGGGACAGCGTAAAACTAAAGAGGTAAAAGGACAGTGTAAAACTAAAGAGGTAAGGGACAGTATAAAACTAAAGAGGTAAGGGACAGCGTAAAACTAAAGAGGTAAGGGACAGCGTAAAACTAAAGAGGTAAGGGACAGCGTAAAACTAAAGAGGTAAGGGACAGCGTAAAACTAAAGAGGTAAGGGACAGCGTAAAACTAAAGAGGTAAAGGACAGCGTAAAACTAAAGAGGTAAGGGACAGCGTAAAATTAAAGAGGTAAGGGACAGCGTTAAACTAAAGAGGTAAGGGACAGCATAAAACTAAAGAGGTAAGGGACAGCATAAAACTAAAGAGGTAAAAGGACAGCGTAAAACTAAAGAGGTAAAAGGACAGCGTAAAACTAAAGAGGTAAGGGACAGTATAAAGCTAAAGAGGTAAGGGACAGTATAAAACTAAAGAGGTAAGGGACAGCGTAAAACTAAAGAGGTAAGGGACAGTGTAAAACTAAAGAGGTAAGGGACAGCGTAAAACTAAAGAGGTAAAGGACAGTATAAAGCTAAAGAGGTAAGGGACAGTATAAAACTAAAGAGGTAAGGGACAGCGTAAAACTAAAGAGGTAAGGGACAGTGTAAAACTAAAGAGGTAAGGGACAGCGTAAAACCAAAGAGGTAAGGGACAGCGTAAAACTAAAGAGGTAAAGGACAGCGTAAAACTAAAGAGGTAAGGGACAGCGTAAAACTAAAGAGGTAAGGGACAGTATAAAACTAAAGAGGTAAGGGACAGCGTAAAACTAAAGAGGGAAGGGACAGCGTAAAACTAAAGAGGTAAGGGACAGTATAAAACTAAAGAGGTAAAGGACAGCGTAAAACTAAAGAGGTAAAGGACAGCGTAAAACTAAAGAGGTAAAGGGACAGCGTAAAACTAAAGAGGTAAGGGACAGCGTAAAACTAATGAGGTAAGGGACAGCGTAAAACTAAAGAGGTAAAGGACAGCGTAAAACTAAAGAGGTAAGGGACAGCGTAAAACTAAAGAGGTAAGGGACAGCGTAAAACTAAAGAGGTAAAGGACAGCGTAAAACTAAAGAGGTAAGGGACAGCGTAAAACTAAAGAGGTAAGGGACAGCGTAAAACTAAAGAGGTAAAGGACAGCGTAAAACTAAAGAGGTAAGGGACAGCGTAAAACTAAAGAGGTAAAGGACAGCGTAAAACTAAAGAGGTAAGGGACAGCGTAAAACTAAAGAGGTAAGGGACAGTATAAAACTAAAGAGGTAAGGGACAGCGTAAAACTAAAGAGGGAAGGGACAGCGTAAAACTAAAGAGGTAAGGGACAGCGTAAAACTAAAGAGGTAAAGGACAGCGTAAAACTAAAGAGGTAAAGGACAGCGTAAAACTAAAGAGGTAAAAGGACAGCGTAAAACTAAAGAGGTAAGGGACAGCGTAAAACTAAAGAGGTAAGGGACAGCGTAATACTAAAGAGGTAAGGGACAGTATAAAACTAAAGATGTAAGGGACAGTATAAAACTAAAGAGGTAAGGGACAGCGTAAAACTAAAGAGGGAAGGGACAGCGTAAAACTAAAGAGGTAAGGGACAGTATAAAACTAAAGAGGTAAAGGACAGCGTAAAACTAAAGAGGTAAAGGTCAGCGTAAAACTAAAGAGGTAAAGGACAGCGTAAAACTAAAGAGGTAAGGGACAGCGTAAAACTAAAGAGGTAAGGGACAGCGTAAAACTAAAGAGGTAAGGGACAGTTAAAACTAAAGAGGTAAGGGACAGCGTAAAACTAAAGCGGTAAGGGACAGCGTAAAACTAAAGAGGTAAGGGACAGTGTAAAACTAAAGAGGTAAGGGACAGCGTAAAATTAATGAGGTAAGGGACAGCGTAAAACTAAAGAGGTAAAAGGACAGCGTAAAACTAAAGAGGTAAAAGGACAGCGTAAAACTAAAGAGGTAAAGGATAGTATAAAACTAAAGAGGTAAGGGACAGCGTAAAACTAAAGAGGGAAGGGACAGCGTACAACTAAAGAGGTAAGGGACAGCATAAAACTAAAGAGGTAAAGGGACAGCGTAAAACTAAAGAGGTAAGGGACAGCATACAACTAAAGAGGTAAGGGACAGCATAAAACTAAAGAGGTAAAGGGACAGTGTAAAACTAAAGAGGTAAGGGACAGCGTAAAACTAAAGAGGTAAAGGGACAGCATAAAACTAAAGAGGTAAAGGACAGCATAAAACTAAAGAGGTAAAGGACAGCGTAAAACTAAAGAGGTAAGGGACAGCATAAAACTAAAGAGGTAAGGGACAGTGTAAAACTAAAGAGGTAAGGGACAGCGTAAAACTAAAGAGGTAAGGGACAGCATAAAACTAAAGAGGTAAGGGACAGCGTAAAACTAAAGAGGTAAGGGACAGCGTAAAACTAAAGAGGTAAGGGACAGCGTAAAACTAAAGAGGTAAAGGACAGCGTAAAACTAAAGAGGTAAAGGACAGCGTAAAATTAAAGAGGTAAGGGACAGCGTAAAATTAAAGAGGTAAGGGACAGCGTAAAACTAAAGAGGTAAAGGACAGCGTAAAACTAAAGAGGTAAGGGACAGCATAAAACTAAAGAGGTAAACGACAGCGTAAAACTAAAGAGGTAAAGGACAGCGTAAAACTAAAGAGGTAAAGGACAGCGTACAACTAAAGAGGTAAGGGACAGCGTAAAACTAAAGAGGTAAGGGACAGCGTAAATCTAAAGAGGTAAAGGGACAGCGTAAAACTAAAGAGGTAAGGGACAGCGTAAAACTAATGAGGTAAGGGACAGCGTAAAACTAAAGAGGTAAGGGACAGCGTAAAACTAAAGAGGTGAGGAACAGCGTAAAACTAAAGAGGTAAAGGACAGCATAAAACTAAAGAGGTAAGGGACAGCGTAAAACTAAAGAGGTAAGGGACAGCGTAAAACTAAAGAGGTAAAGGACAGCGTAAAACTAGAGGTAAGGGACAGCGTAAAACTAAAGAGGTAAGGGACAGCGTAAAACTAAAGAGGTAAAGGACAGCGTAAAACTAAAGAGGTAAGGGACAGCGTAAAACTAAAGAGGTAAAGGACAGCGTAAAACTAAAGAGGTAAGGGACAGCGTAAAACTAAAGAGGTAAGGGACAGTATAAAACTAAAGAGGTAAGGGACAGCGTAAAACTAAAGAGGGAAGGGACAGCGTAAAACTAAAGAGGTAAGGGACAGCGTAAAACTAAAGAGGTAAAGGACAGCGTAAAACTAAAGAGGTAAAGGACAGCGTAAAACTAAAGAGGTAAAAGGACAGCGTAAAACTAAAGAGGTAAGGGACAGCGTAAAACTAAAGAGGTAAGGGACAGCGTAAAACTAAAGAGGTAAGGGACAGTATAAAACTAAAGAGGTAAGGGACAGTATAAAACTAAAGAGGTAAAGGACAGCGTAAAACTAAAGAGGTAAAGGTCAGCGTAAAACTAAAGAGGTAAAGGACAGCGTAAAACTAAAGAGGTAAGGGACAGCGTAAAACTAAAGAGGTAAGGGACAGCGTAAAACTAAAGAGGTAAGGGACAGTTAAAACTAAAGAGGTAAGGGACAGCGTAAAACTAAAGAGGTAAGGGACAGCGTAAAACTAAAGAGGTAAGGGACAGTGTAAAACTAAAGAGGTAAGGGACAGCGTAAAATTAATGAGGTAAGGGACAGCGTAAAACTAAAGAGGTAAAGGACAGCGTAAAACTAAAGAGGTAAGGGACAGCATAAAACTAAAGAGGTAAAGGACAGCGTAAAACTAAAGAGGTAAAAGGACAGCGTAAAACTAAAGAGGTAAAAGGACAGCGTAAAACTAAAGAGGTAAAGGATAGTATAAAACTAAAGAGGTAAGGGACAGCGTAAAACTAAAGAGGGAAGGGACAGCGTACAACTAAAGAGGTAAGGGACAGCATAAAACTAAAGAGGTAAAGGGACAGCGTAAAACTAAAGAGGTAAGGGACAGCATACAACTAAAGAGGTAAGGGACAGCATAAAACTAAAGAGGTAAAGGGACAGTGTAAAACTAAAGAGGTAAGGGACAGCGTAAAACTAAAGAGGTAAAGGGACAGCATAAAACTAAAGAGGTAAAGGACAGCATAAAACTAAAGAGGTAAGGGACAGCGTAAAACTAAAGAGGTAAGGGACAGCGTAAAACTAAAGAGGTAAGGGACAGCGTAAAACTAAAGAGGTAAAGGACAGCGTAAAACTAAAGAGGTAAAGGACAGCGTAAAATTAAAGAGGTAAGGGACAGCGTAAAATTAAAGAGGTAAGGGACAGCGTAAAACTAAAGAGGTAAAGGACAGCGTAAAACTAAAGAGATAAGGGACAGCATAAAACTAAAGAGGTAAAGGACAGCGTAAAACTAAAGAGGTAAAGGACAGCGTAAAACTAAAGAGGTAAAGGACAGCGTACAACTAAAGAGGTAAGGGACAGCGTAAAACTAAAGAGGTAAGGGACAGCGTAAATCTAAAGAGGTAAGGGACAGCGTAAAACTAAAGAGGTAAGGGACAGTGTAAAACTAAAGAGGTAAGGGACAGCGTAAATCTAAAGAG
Source organism: Somniosus microcephalus (assembly GCF_052327205.1). Classification (NCBI taxonomy): domain Eukaryota; kingdom Metazoa; phylum Chordata; class Chondrichthyes; order Squaliformes; family Somniosidae; genus Somniosus; species Somniosus microcephalus. The sequence continues at coordinate 148,680,383 of NC_140991.1, read as the reverse complement.
GTAAGGGACAGCGTAAAACTAAAGAGGTAAGGGACAGTGTAAATCTAAAGAGGTAAGGGACAGCGTAAAACTAAAGAGGTAAGGGACAGTGTAAAACTAAAGAGGTAAGGGACAGCGTAAAACTAAAGAGGTAAGGGACAGCGTAAAACTAAAGAGGTAAGGGACAGCGTAAAACTAAAGAGGTAAGGGACAGCATAAAACTAAAGAGGTAAGTGACAGCGTAAATCTAAAGAGGTAAGGGACAGCGTAAAACTAAAGAGGTAAGGGACAGTGTAAAACTAAAGAGGTAAGGGACAGCGTAAAACTAAAGAGGTAAGGGACAGCGTAAAACTAAAGAGGTAAGGGACAGCGTAAAACTAAAGAGGTAAGGGACAGCGTAAATCTAAAGAGGTAAGGGACAGCGTAAAACTAAAGAGGTAAGGGACAGAATAAAACTAAAGAGGTAAGGGACAGCGTAAAACTAAAGAGGTAAGGGACAGCGTAAAACTAAAGAGGTAAGGGACAGCGTAAAACTAAAGAGGTAAGGGACAGCGTAAAACTAAAGAGGTAAAGGACAGTATAAAACTAAAGAGGTAAGGGACAGTATAAAACTGAAGAGATAAGGGACAGTATAAAACTAAAGAGGTAAAAGGACAGCGTAAAACTAAAGAAAGGGACAGCGTAAAACTAAAGAGGTAAAAGGACAGTATAAAACTAAAGAGGTAAAAGGACAGTATAAAACTAAAGGAAAGGGACAGCGTAAAACTAAAGAGGTAAGGGACAGTATAAAACTAAAGAGGTAAGGGACAGTGTAAAACTAAAGAGGTAAGGGACAGTATAAAACTAAAGAGGTAAAAGGACAGTATAAAACTAAAGGAAAGGGACAGCGTAAAACTAAAGAGGTAAGGGACAGTATAAAACTAAAGAGGTAAGGGACAGTATAAAACTAAAGAGGTAAGGGACAGTATAAAACTAAAGAGGTAAGGGACAGTATTAAACTGAAGAGGTAAGGGACAGTATAAAACTAAAGAGGTAAGGGACAGTATAAAACTAAGGAGATAAGAGACAGCGTAAAACTAAAGAGGTAAGGGACAGTATAAAACTAAAGAAGTAAGGGACAGCGTAAAACTAAAGAGGTAAAAGGACAGTGTAAAACTAAAGAGGTAAGGGACAGTATAAAACTAAAGAGGTAAGGGACAGCGTAAAACTAAAGAGGTAAGGGACAGCGTAAAACTAAAGAGGTAAGGGACAGTATAAAACTAAAGAGGTAAGGGACAGCGTAAAACTAAAGAGGTAAAGGACAGCGTAAAACTAAAGAGGTAAGGGACAGCGTAAAATTAAAGAGGTAAGGGACAGCGTAAAACTAAAGAGGTAAGGGACAGCGTAAAACTAAAGAGGTAAGGGACAGCGTAAAACTAAAGAGGTAAAGGACAGCGTAAAACTAAAGAGGTAAGGGACAGCGTAAAATTAAAGAGGTAAGGGACAGCGTTAAACTAAAGAGGTAAGGGACAGCATAAAACTAAAGAGGTAAGGGACAGCATAAAACTAAAGAGGTAAAAGGACAGCGTAAAACTAAAGAGGTAAAAGGACAGCGTAAAACTAAAGAGGTAAGGGACAGTATAAAACTAAAGAGGTAAGGGACAGCGTAAAACTAAAGAGGTAAGGGACAGTGTAAAACTAAAGAGGTAAGGGACAGCGTAAAACTAAAGAGGTAAAGGACAGTATAAAGCTAAAGAGGTAAGGGACAGTATAAAACTAAAGAGGTAAGGGACAGCGTAAAACTAAAGAGGTAAGGGACAGTGTAAAACTAAAGAGGTAAGGGACAGCGTAAAACCAAAGAGGTAAGGGACAGCGTAAAACTAAAGAGGTAAAGGACAGCGTAAAACTAAAGAGGTAAGGGACAGCGTAAAATTAAGGAGGTAAGGGACAGCGTAAAACTAAAGAGGTAAAGGACAGCGTAAAACTAAAGAGGTAAAGGACAGCGTAAAACTAAAGAGGTAAAGGACAGCGTAAAACTAAAGAGGTAAGGGACAGCGTAAAACTAAAGAGGTAAAGGACAGCGTAAAACTAAAGAGGTAAGGGACAGCGTAAAACTAAAGAGGTAAAGGGCAGCTTAAAACTAAAGAGGTAAGGGACAGCGTAAAACTAAAGAGGTAAGGGACAGCGTAAAACTAAAGAGGTAAAGGACAGCGTAAAACTAAAGAGGTAAGGGACAGCGTAAAACTAAAGAGGTAAGGGACAGCGTAAAACTAAAGAGGGAAGGGACAGCGTAAAACTAAAGAGGTAAGGGACAGTATAAAACTAAAGAGGTAAAGGACAGCGTAAAACTAAAGAGGTAAAGGACAGCGTAAAACTAAAGAGGTAAGGGACAGTATAAAACTAAAGAGGTAAAGGACAGCGTAAAACTAAAGAGGTAAGGGACAGCGTAAAACTAAAGAGGTAAGGGACAGTATAAAACTAAAGAGGTAAGGGACAGTATAAAACTAAAGAGGTAAAGGACAGTATAAAACTAAAGAGGTAAGGGACAGCGTAAAACTAAAGAGGTAAAGGACAGTATAAAACTAAAGAGGTAAGGGACAGTATAAAACTAAAGAGGTAAAAGGACAGTATAAAACTAAAGAGGTAAGGGACAGCATAAAACTAAAGGAAAGGGACAGCGTAAAACTAAAGAGGTAAGGGACAGTATAAAACTAAAGAGGTAAGGGACAGTATAAAACTAAAGAGGTAAGGGACAGTATAAAACTAAAGAGGTAAAGGACAGCGTAAAACTAAAGAGGTAAGGGACAGTATAAAACTAAAGAGGTAAGGGACAGTATAAAACTAAAGAGGTAAGGGACAGTATAAAACTAAAGAGATAAGGGACAGCGTAAAACTAAAGAGGTAAGGGACAGCGTAAAACTAAAGAGGTAAGGGACAGTATAAAACTAAAGAGGTAAGGGACAGCGTAAAACTAAAGAGGTAAAGGACAGTATAAAACTAAAGAGGTAAAAGGACAGCGTAAAACTAAAGAGGTAAGGGACAGTATAAAACTAAAGGAAAGGGACAGCGTAAAACTAAAGAGGTAAGGGACAGTATAAAACTAAAGAGGTAAAGGACAGCGTAAAACTAAAGAGGTAAGGGACAGTATAAAACTAAAGAGGTAAGGGACAGTATAAAACTAAAGAGGTAAGGGACAGTATAAAACTAAAGAGGTAAGGGACAGTATAAAACTAAAGAGGTAAGGGACAGTATAAAACTAAAGAGGTAAGGGACAGTATAAAAGTAAAGAGGTAAGGGACAGTATAAAACTAAAGGAAAGGGACAGCGTAAAACTAAAGAGGTAAGGGACAGTATAAAACTAAAGAGGTAAGGGACAGTATAAAACTAAAGAGGTAAAGGACAGCGTAAAACTAAAGAGGTAAGGGACAGTATAAAACTAAAGAGGTAAGGGACAGCGTAAAACTAAAGAGGTAAGGGACAGTATAAAACTAAAGAGGTAAGGGACAGTATAAAACTAAAGAGGTAAGGGACAGCGTAATACTAAAGAGGTAAAAGGACGGTGTAAAACTAAAGAGGTAAGGGACAGTCTAAAACTAAAGAGGTAAGGGACAGCGTAAAACTAAAGAGGTAAGGGACAGCGTAAAACTAAAGAGGTAAGGGACAGCGTAAAACTAAAGAGGTAAGGGACAGCGTAAAACTAAAGAGGTAAGGGACAGCGTAAAACTAAAGAGGTAAAGGACAGCGTAAAACTAAAGAGGTAAAAGGACAGCGTAAAACTAAAGAGGTAAGGGACAGGGTAAAACTAAAGAGGTAAGGGACAGCGTAAAACTAAAGAGGTAAAGGACAGTATAAAACTAAAGAGGTAAGGGACAGTATAAAACTAAAGAGGTAAAGGACAGCGTAAAACTAAAGAGGTAAAAGGACAGCGTAAAACTAAAGAGGTAAAAGGACAGCGTAAAACGAAAGAGGTAAGGGACAGTATAAAACTAAAGAGGTAAGGGACAGCGTAAAACTAAAGAGGGAAGGGACAGCGTAAAACTAAAGAGGTAAGGGACAGCGTAAAACTAAAGAGGTAAAGGACAGCGTAAAACTAAAGAGGTAAGGGACAGCGTAAAACTAAAGAGGTAAAGGACAACGTAAAACTAAAGAGGTAAAGGACAGCGTAAAACTAAAGAGGTAAGGGACAGTATAAAACTAAAGAGGTAAGGGACAGTATAAAACTAAAGAGGTAAAGGACAGTATAAAACTAAAGAGGTAAGGGACAGTATAAAACTAAAGAGGTAAAGGATAGTATAAAACTAAAGAGGTAAAGGACAGTATAAAACTAAAGAGGTAAGGGACAGTATAAAACTAAAGAGGTAAGGGACAGCGTAAAACTAAAGAGGTAAAGGACAGTATAAAACTAAAGAGGTAAAGGACAGTATAAAACTAAAGAGGTAAAGGACAGTATAAAACTAAAGAGGTAAGGGACAGTATAAAACTAAAGAGGTAAGGGACAGTATAAAACTAAAGAGGTAAAGGACAGTATAAAACTAAAGAGGTAAAGGACAGTATAAAACTAAAGAGGTAAAGGACAGTATAAAACTAAAGAGGTAAAGGACAGTATAAAACTAAAGAGGTAAGGGACAGTATAAAACTAAAGAGGTAAGGGACAGTATAAAACTAAAGAGGTAAAGGACAGTATAAAACTAAAGAGGTAAAGGACAGTATAAAACTAAAGAGGTAAAGGACAGTATAAAACTAAAGAGGTAAGGGACAGTATAAAACTAAAGAGGTAAAGGACAGTATAAAACTAAAGAGGTAAGGGACAGTATAAAACTAAAGAGGTAAGGGACAGTATAAAACTAAAGAGGTAAAGGACAGTATAAAACTAAAGAGGTAAGGGACAGTATAAAACTAAAGAGGTAAAGGACAGTATAAAACTAAAGAGGTAAAGGACAGTATAAAACTAAAGAGGTAAAGGACAGTATAAAACTAAAGAGGTAAAGGACAGTATAAAACTAAAGAGGTAAGGGACAGTATAAAACTAAAGAGGTAAAGGACAGTATAAAACTAAAGAGGTAAAGGACAGTATAAAACTAAAGAGGTAAGGGACAGTATAAAACTAAAGAGGTAAAGGACAGTATAAAACTAAAGAGGTAAGGGACCGTATAAAACTAAAGAGGTAAGGGACAGTATAAAACTAAAGAGGTAAAGGGAGAGTATAAAACTAAAGAGGTAAGGGACAGTATAAAACTAAAGAGGTAAGGGACAGTATAAAACTAAAGAGGTAAGGGACAGTATAAAACTAAAGAGGTAAAGGACAGTATAAAACTAAAGAGGTAAAAGGACAGCGTAAAACTAAAGAGGTAAAGGGACAGTATAAAACTAAAGCAAAGGGACAGCGTAAAACTAAAGAGGTAAGGGACAGTATAAAACTAAAGAGGTAAGGGACAGCGTAAAACTAAAGAGGTAAGGGACAGTATAAAACTAAAGCAAAGGGACAGCGTAAAACTAAAGAGGTAAGGGACAGTATAAAACTAAAGAGGTAAGGGACAGCGTAAAACTAAAGAGGTAAGGGACAGTATAAAACTAAAGCAAAGGGACAGCGTAAAACTAAAGAGGTAAGGGACAGTATAAAACTAAAGAGGTAAAGGACAGTATAAAACTAAAGAGGTAAAGGACAGTATAAAACTAAAGAGGTAAGGGACAGTATAAAACTAAAGAGGTAAGGGACAGCGTAAAACTAAAGAGGTAAAGGACAGTATAAAACTAAAGAGGTAAAGGACAGTATAAAACTAAAGAGGTAAGGGACAGTATAAAACTAATGAGGTAAAGGATAGTATAAAACTAAAGAGGTAAGGGACAGTATAAAACTAAAGAGGTAAGGGACAGTATAAAACTAAAGAGGTAAAGGACAGTATAAAACTAAAGAGGTAAGGGACAGTATAAAACTAAAGAGGTAAGGGACAGTATAAAACTAAAGAGGTAAGGGACAGTATAAAACTAAAGAGGTAAGGGACAGCGTAAAACTAAAGAGGTAAGGGACAGTATAAAACTAAAGAGGTAAAGGACAGTATAAAACTAAAGAGGTAAAGGATAGTATAAAACTAAAGAGGTAAAGGACAGTATAAAACTAAAGAGGTAAGGGACAGCGTAAAACTAAAGAGGTAAGGGACAGTATAAAACTAAAGAGGTAAAGGATAGTATAAAACTAAAGAGGTAAGGGACAGCGTAAAACTAAAGAGGTAAAGGGACAGTATAAAACTAAAGAGGTAAAGGATAGTATAAAACTAAAGAGGTAAGGGACAGCGTAAAACTAAAGAGGTAAGGGACAGTATAAAACTAAAGAGGTAAAGGATAGTATAAAACTAAAGAGGTAAGGGACAGTATAAAACTAAAGAGGTAAGGGACAGTATAAAACTAAAGAGGTAAAGGACAGTATAAAACTAAAGAGGTAAAGGATAGTATAAAACTAAAGAGGTAAGGGACAGTATAAAACTAAAGAGGTAAGGGACAGCGTAAAACTAAAGAGGTAAGGGACAGTATAAAACTAATGAGGTAAAGGATAGTATAAAACTAAAGAGGTAAAGGACAGTATAAAACTAAAGAGGTAAGGGACAGCGTAAAACTAAAGAGGTAAGGGACAGCGTAAAACTAAAGAGGTAAGGGACAGCGTAAAACTAAAGAGGTAAAGGACAGTATAAAACTAAAGAGGTAAGGGACAGTATAAAACTAAAGAGATAAGGGACAGTATAAAACTAAAGAGGTAAGGGACAGTATAAAACTAAAGAGGTAAGGGACAGCGTAAAACTAAAGAGGTAAGGGACAGTATAAAACTAAAGAGGTAAGGGACAGCATAAAACTAAAGAGATAAGGGACAGCGTAAAACTAAAGAGGTAAGGGACAGTATAAAACTAAAGAGGTAAAGGACAGTATAAAACTAAAGAGGTAAGGGACAGCGTAAAACTAAAGAGGTAAAAGGACAGTATAAAACTAAAGAGGTAAAGGACAGCGTAAAACTAAAGAGGTAAAGGACAGCGTAAAACTAAAGAGGTAAGGGACAGTATAAAACTAAAGAGGTAAGGGACAGCGTAAAACTAAAGAGGTAAGGGACAGCGTAAAACTAAAGAGGTAAGGGACAGCGTAAAACTAAAGAGGTAAAGGACAGCGTAAAACTGAAGAGGTAAAAGGACAGCGTAAAACTAAAGGGAAGGGACAGCATAAAACTAAAGAGGTAAGGGACAGCGTAAAACTAAAGAGGTAAGGGACAGCGTAAAACTAAAGAGGTAAAGGACAGCGTAAAACTAAAGAGGTAAGGGACAGCGTAAAATTAAAGAGGTAAGGGACAGCGTAAAACTAAAGAGGTAAAGGACAGTATATAACTAAAGAGGTAAGGGACAGTATAAAACTAAAGAGGTAAAGGACAGCGTAAAACTAAAGAGGTAAAAGGACAGCGTAAAACTAAAGAGGTAAAAGGACAGCGTAAAACTAAAGAGGTAAAGGACAGCGTAAAACTAAAGAGGTAAGGGACAGCGTAAAACTAAAGAGGTAAAGGACAGCGTTAAACTAAAGAGGTAAGGGACAGCGTAAAACTAAAGAGGTAAGGGACAGTATAAAACTGAAGAGGTAAGGGACAGTATAAAACTGAAGAGGTAAGGGACAGCGTAAAACTAAAGAGGTAAGGGACAGTATAAAACTAAAGAGGTAAGGGACAGTATAAAACTAAAGAGGTAAAGGACAGCATAAAACTAAAGAGGTAAAGGACAGCGTAAAACTAAAGAGGTAAGGGACAGCGTAAAACTAAAGAGGTAAGGGACAGTATAAAACTGAAGAGGTAAAGGACAGCATAAAACTAAAGAGGTAAGGGACAGTGTAAAACTAAAGAGGTAAGGGACAGTATAAAACTGAAGAGGTAAAGGACAGCGTAAAACTAAAGAGGTAAGGGACAGTATAAAACTAAAGAGGTAAAGGATAGTATAAAACTAAAGAGGTAAGGGACAGCATAAAACTAAAGAGGTAAGGGACAGCATAAAACTAAAGAGGTAAGGGACAGCATAAAACTAAAGAGGTAAGGGACAGCATAAAACTAAAGAGGTAAGGGACAGTATAAAACTAAAGAGGTAAGGGACAGCATAAAACTAAAGAGGTAAGGGACAGCATAAAACTAAAGAGGTAAGGGACAGTATAAAACTAAAGAGGTAAAGGACAGCGTAAAACTAAAGAGGTAAGGGACAGCATAAAACTAAAGAGGTAAGGGACAGCGTAAAACTAAAGAGGTAAGGGACAGCATAAAACTAAAGAGGTAAGGGACAGCATAAAACTAAAGAGGTAAGGGACAGCGTAAAACTAAAGAGGTAAGGGACAGCGTAAAACTAAAGAGGTAAGGGACAGCGTAAAACTAAAGAGGTAAGGGACAGTATAAAACTAAAGAGGTAAAGGACAGCATAAAACTAAAGAGGTAAAGGACAGCGTAAAACTAAAGAGGTAAGGGACAGCGTAAAACTAAAGAGGTAAGGGACAGTGTAAAACTAAAGAGGTAAGGGACAGTATAAAACTGAAGAGGTAAAGGACAGCGTAAAACTAAAGAGGTAAGGGACAGCATAAAACTAAAGAGGTAAGGGACAGCATAAAACTAAAGAGGTAAGGGACAGTATAAAACTAAAGAGGTAAAGGACAGCGTAAAACTAAAGAGGTAAGGGACAGCATAAAACTAAAGAGGTAAGGGACAGCGTAAAACTAAAGAGGTAAAGGACAGCGTAAAACTAAAGAGGTAAGGGACAGCGTAAAACAAAAGAGGTAAAGGGACAGCATAAAACTAAAGAGGTAAGGGACAGCATAAAACTAAAGAGGTAAAGGACAGCGTAAAACTAAAGAGGTAAAGGACAGCGTAAAACTAAAGAGGTAAGGGACAGCGTAAAACAAAAGAGGTAAAGGACAGCGTAAAACTAAAGAGGTAAGGGACAGCGTAAAACTAAAGAGGTAAGGGACAGCGTAAAACTAAAGAGGTAAAGGACAGCATAAAACTAAAGAGGTAAAGGACAGTATAAAACTAAAGAGGTAAAGGACAGCATAAAACTAAAGAGGTAAGGGACAGCGTAAAACTAAAGAGGTAAGGGACAGCGTAAAACTAAAGAGGTAAGGGACAGCGTAAAACTAAAGAGGTAAGGGACAGCGTAAAGCTAAAGAGGTAAGGGACAGTATAAAACTAAAGAGGTAAGGGACAGCGTAAAACTAAAGAGGTAAGGGACAGTATAAAACTAAAGAGGTAAGGGACAGTATAAAACTAAAGAGGTAAGGGACAGCGTAAAACTAAAGAGGTAAGGGACAGCGTAAAACTAAAGAGGTAAAGGACAGTATAAAACTAAAGAGGTAAGGGACAGCGTAAAACTAAAGAGGTAAAGGACAGTATAAAACTAAAGAGGTAAAGGACAGCATAAAGCTAAAGAGGTAAGGGACAGTGTAAAACTAAAGAGGTAAGGGACAGCGTAAAACTAAAGAGGTAAAGGACAGTATAAAACTAAAGAGGTAAAGGACAGTGTAAAACTAAAGAGGTAAGGGACAGCATAAAACTAAAGAGGTAAAGGACAGTATAAAACTAAAGAGGTAAGGGACAGTATAAAACTAAAGAGGTAAGGGACAGTATAAAACTGAAGAGGTAAGGGACAGTATAAAACTAAAGAGGTAAGGGACAGTATAAAACTGAAGAGGTAAGGGACAGTATAAAACTGAAGAGGTAAGGGACAGTATAAAACTGAAGAGGTAAGGGACAGTATAAAACTAAAGAGGTAAGGGACAGTATAAAACTGAAGAGGTAAGGGACAGTATAAAACTGAAGAGGTAAGGGACAGTATAAAACTGAAGAGGTAAAGGGACAGTATAAAACTGAAGAGGTAAGGGACAGTATAAAACTAAAGAGGTAAGGGACAGTATAAAACTAAAGAGGTAAGGGACAGTATAAAACTAAAGAGGTGAGGGACAGTATAAAACTGAAGAGGTAAGGGACAGTATAAAACTGAAGAGGTAAGGGACAGTGTAAAACTAAAGAGGTAAGGGACAGTATAAAACTAAAGAGGTAAAGGACAGCATAAAACTGAAGAGGTAAGGGACAGTATAAAACTAAAGAGGTAAAGGACAGCATAAAACTAAAGAGGTAAAGGACAGCATAAAACTAAAGAGGTAAAGGACAGCATAAAACTAAAGAGGTAAGGGACAGCGTAAAACTGAAGAGGTAAGGGACAGCGTAAAACTAAAGAGGTAAAGGACAGTATAAAACTAAAGAGGTAAGGGACAGCATAAAACTAAAGAGGTAAAGGACAGTATAAAACTAAAGAGGTAAAGGACAGTATAAAACTAAAGAGGTAAAGGACAGTATAAAACTAAAGAGGTAAGGGACAGCGTAAAACTAAAGAGGTAAAAGGACAGCGTAAAACTAAAGAGGTAAAAGGACAGCGTAAAACTAAAGAGGTAAGGGACAGCGTAAAACTAAAGAGGTAAAGGACAGTATAAAACTAAAGAGGTAAGGGACAGTATAAAACTAAAGAGGTAAGGGACAGCATAAAACTAAAGAGGTAAAGGACAGCGTAAAACTAAAGAGGTAAGGGACAGCGTAAAACTAAAGAGGTAAGGGACAGCATAAAACTAAAGAGGTAAAGGACAGCGTAAAACTAAAGAGGTAAGGGACAGCATAAAACTAAAGAGGTAAAAGGACAGCGTAAAACTAAAGAGGTAAGGGACAGCATAAAACTAAAGAGGTAAAAGGACAGCGTAAAACTAAAGAGGTAAAGGACAGTATAAAACTAAAGAGGTAAGGGACAGCATAAAACTAAAGAGGTAAAGGGACAGCGTAAAACTAAAGAGGTAAGGGACAGTATAAAACTAAAGAGGTAAGGGACAGCGTAAAACTGAAGAGGTAAGGGACAGCGTAAAACTAAAGAGGTAAGGGACAGTATAAAACTAAAGAGGTAAGGGACAGTATAAAACTAAAGAGGTAAGGGACAGCGTAAAACTAAAGAGGTAAGGGACAGTATAAAACTGAAGAGGTAAAGGACAGCGTAAAACTAAAGAGGTAAGGGACAGTGTAAAACTAAAGAGGTAAGGGACAGCGTAAAACTAAAGAGGTAAAGGACAGTATAAAACTAAAGAGGTAAGGGACAGTATAAAACTAAAGAGGTAAGGGACAGCGTAAAACTAAAGAGGTAAAGGATAGTATAAAACTAAAGAGGTAAGGGACAGTATAAAACTAAAGAGGTAAGGGACAGCGTAAAACTAAAGAGGTGAGGGACAGCGTAAAACTAAAGAGGTAAAGGACAGTATAAAACTAAAGAGGTAAGGGACAGTATAAAACTAAAGAGGTAAGGGACAGTATAAAACTAAAGAGGTAAGGGACAGTATAAAACTAAAGAGGTAAGGGACAGCGTAAAACTAAAGAGGTAAGGGACAGTATAAAACTAAAGAGGTAAAGGACAGTATAAAACTAAAGAGGTAAGGGACAGCGTAAAACTAAAGAGGTAAGGGACAGTATAAAACTAAAGAGGTAAGGGACAGTATAAAACTAAAGAGGTAAGGGACAGCGTAAAACTAAAGAGGTAAGGGACAGTATAAAACTAAAGAGGTAAGGGACAGTATAAAACTAAAGAGGTAAAGGACAGTATAAAACTAAAGAGGTAAGGGACAGTATAAAACTAAAGAGGTAAGGGACAGTATAAAACTAAAGAGGTAAGGGACAGTATAAAACTAAAGAGGTAAGGGACAGTGTAAAACTAAAGAGGTAAGGGACAGCGTAAAACTAAAGAGGTAAAGGACAGTATAAAACTAAAGAGGTAAGGGACAGTATAAAACTAAAGAGGTAAGGGACAGCGTAAAACTAAAGAGGTAAGGGACAGTATAAAACTAAAGAGGTAAGGGACAGTGTAAAACTAAAGAGGTAAGGGACAGCATAAAACTAAAGAGGTAAGGGACAGTATAAAACTAAAGAGGTAAAGGACAGTATAAAACTAAAGAGGTAAAGGACAGTATAAAACTAAAGAGGTAAAGGGACAGTATAAAACTAAAGAGGTAAGGGACAGCGTAAAACTAAAGAGGTAAGGGACAGCATAAAACTAAAGAGGTAAGGGACAGTATAAAACTAAAGAGGTAAAGGGACAGTATAAAACTGAAGAGGTAAGGGACAGTATAAAACTAAAGAGGTAAGGGACAGCGTAAAACTAAAGAGGTAAGGGACAGCATAAAACTAAAGAGGTAAGGGACAGTATAAAACTAAAGAGGTAAAGGACAGTATAAAACTAAAGAGGTAAGGGACAGCATAAAACTAAAGAGGTAAGGGACAGCGTAAAACTAAAGAGGTAAAGGGACAGTATAAAACTAAAGAGGTAAGGGACAGTATAAAACTGAAGAGGTAAAGGACAGCGTAAAACTAAAGAGGTAAAGGGACAGTATAAAACTAAAGAGGTAAGGGACAGTATAAAACTAAAGAGGTAAGGGACAGTATAAAACTAAAGAGGTAAAGGACAGCATAAAACTAAAGAGGTAAAGGGACAGTATAAAACTAAAGAGGTAAGGGACAGTATAAAACTAAAGAGGTAAAGGACAGCATAAAACTAAAGAGGTAAAGGACAGTATAAAACTAAAGAGGTAAAGGACAGCATAAAACTAAAGAGGTAAAGGACAGCATAAAACTAAAGAGGTAAGGGACAGTATAAAACTAAAGAGGTAAAGGACAGCATAAAACTAAAGAGGTAAAGGGACAGTATAAAACTAAAGAGGTAAGGGACAGTATAAAACTAAAGAGGTAAAGGACAGCATAAAACTAAAGAGGTAAAGGACAGTATAAAACTAAAGAGGTAAAGGACAGCATAAAACTAAAGAGGTAAGGGACAGTATAAAACTAAAGAGGTAAAGGACAGCATAAAACTAAAGAGGTAAAGGACAGTATAAAACTAAAGAGGTAAGGGACAGCGTAAAACTAAAGAGGTAAAGGACAGCATAAAACTAAAGAGGTAAAGGACAGCGTAAAACTAAAGAGGTAAGGGACAGTATAAAACTGAAGAGGTAAAGGACAGCGTAAAACTAAAGAGGTAAGGGACAGTATAAAACTAAAGAGGTAAGGGACAGTATAAAACTAAAGAGGTAAGGGACAGCGTAAAACTAAAGAGGTAAGGGACAGTATAAAACTAAAGAGGTAAGGGACAGCGTAAAACTAAAGAGGTAAGGGACAGTGTAAAACTAAAGAGGTAAAGGGACAGTATAAAACTGAAGAGGTAAGGGACAGTATAAAACTAAAGAGGTAAGGGACAGCGTAAAACTAAAGAGGTAAGGGACAGTGTAAAACTAAAGAGGTAAAGGGACAGTATAAAACTGAAGAGGTAAGGGACAGTATAAAACTAAAGAGGTAAGGGACAGCGTAAAACTAAAGAGGTAAGGGACAGTGTAAAACTAAAGAGGTAAAGGACAGTATAAAACTGAAGAGGTAAGGGACAGTATAAAACTAAAGAGGTAAGGGACAGCGTAAAACTAAAGAGGTAAGGGACAGTGTAAAACTAAAGAGGTAAGGGACAGTATAAAACTGAAGAGGTAAAGGGACAGCATAAAACTAAAGAGGTAAAGGACAGCGTAAAACTAAAGAGGTAAGGGACAGTGTAAAACTAAAGAGGTAAGGGACAGTATAAAACTAAAGAGGTAAAGGACAGTATAAAACTAAAGAGGTAAGGGACAGTATAAAACTAAAGAGGTAAGGGACAGCGTAAAACTAAAGAGGTAAGGGACAGTGTAAAACTAAAGAGGTAAGGGACAGTATAAAACTGAAGAGGTAAGGGACAGCGTAAAACTAAAGAGGTAAGGGACAGTATAAAACTAAAGAGGTAAAGGACAGCGTAAAACTAAAGAGGTGAAGGGACAGTATAAAACTGAAGAGGTAAAGGACAGTATAAAACTAAAGAGGTAAGGGACAGTATAAAACTAAAGAGGTAAGGGACAGCATAAAACTAAAGAGGTAAGGGACAGTGTAAAACTAAAGAGGTAAGGGACAGCATAAAACTAAAGAGGTAAGGGACAGTGTAAAACTAAAGAGGTAAGGGACAGTATAAAACTAAAGAGGTAAGGGACAGTGTAAAACTAAAGAGGTAAGGGACAGTATAAAACTGAAGAGGTAAGGGACAGTATAAAACTAAAGAGGTAAAGGACAGTGTAAAACTAAAGAGGTAAGGGACAGTATAAAACTGAAGAGGTAAGGGACAGTATAAAACTAAAGAGGTAAAGGACAGTATAAAACTAAAGAGGTAAGGGACAGTGTAAAACTAAAGAGGTAAAGGACAGTATAAAACTAAAGAGGTAAAGGACAGTATAAAACTAAAGAGGTAAGGGACAGTATAAAACTAAAGAGGTAAGGGACAGTATAAAACTGAAGAGGTAAGGAACAGTGTAAAACTAAAGAGGTAAGGGACAGTATAAAACTAAAGAGGTAAAGGACAGCATAAAACTGAAGAGGTAAGGGACAGTATAAAACTAAAGAGGTAAGGGACAGTGTAAAACTAAAGAGGTAAGGGACAGTGTAAAACTAAAGAGGTAAGGGACAGTGTAAAACTAAAGAGGTAAAGGACAGCATAAAACTGAAGAGGTAAGGGACAGTATAAAACTAAAGAGGTAAAGGACAGTATAAAACTAAAGAGGTAAGGGACAGCGTAAAACTAAAGAGGTAAGGGACAGTATAAAACTAAAGAGGTAAGGGACAGTATAAAACTAAAGAGGTAAGGGACAGTATAAAACTAAAGAGGTAAAGGACAGTGTAAAACTAAAGAGGTAAAGGACAGCATAAAACTGAAGAGGTAAGGGACAGTATAAAACTAAAGAGGTAAAGGACAGCATAAAACTGAAGAGGTAAGGGACAGTATAAAACTAAAGAGGTAAAGGACAGTATAAAACTAAAGAGGTAAGGGACAGTATAAAACTAAAGAGGTAAGGGACAGTATAAAACTGAAGAGGTAAGGGACAGTGTAAAACTAAAGAGGTAAGGGACAGTATAAAACTAAAGAGGTAAAGGACAGCATAAAACTGAAGAGGTAAGGGACAGTATAAAACTAAAGAGGTAAGGGACAGTATAAAACTAAAGAGGTAAGGGACAGTATAAAACTGAAGAGGTAAGGGACAGTGTAAAACTAAAGAGGTAAAGGACAGCGTAAAACTAAAGAGGTAAGGGACAGCATAAAACTAAAGAGGTAAGGGACAGTATAAAACTGAAGAGGTAAGGGACAGTGTAAAACTAAAGAGGTAAAGGACAGCATAAAACTGAAGAGGTAAAGGACAGTATAAAACTAAAGAGGTAAGGGACAGTATAAAACTAAAGAGGTAAGGGACAGCATAAAACTAAAGAGGTAAAGGACAGCATAAAACTAAAGAGGTAAAGGGACAGTATAAAACTAAAGAGGTAAAGGACAATATAAAACTAAAGAGGTAAAGGACAGCATAAAACTGAAGAGGTAAGGGACAGTATAAAACTGAAGAGGTAAAGGACAGCATAAAACTGAAGAGGTAAGGGACAGTATAAAACTAAAGAGGTAAAGGACAGTATAAAACTAAAGAGGTAAGGGACAGTATAAAACTAAAGAGGTAAAGGGACAGTATAAAACTAAAGAGGTAAGGGACAGTGTAAAACTAAAGAGGTAAAGGACAGTATAAAACTGAAGAGGTAAGGGACAGTATAAAACTAAAGAGGTAAGGGACAGTGTAAAACTAAAGAGGTAAAGGACAGTATAAAACTGAAGAGGTAAGGGACAGTATAAAACTAAAGAGGTAAAGGGACAGTATAAAACTAAAGAGGTAAAGGGACAGTATAAAACTAAAGAGGTAAAGGACAGTATAAAACTAAAGAGGTAAAGGGACAGTATAAAACTAAAGAGGTAAGGGACAGTATAAAACTGAAGAGGTAAAGGGACAGTGTAAAACTAAAGAGGTAAAGGACAGCATAAAACTGAAGAGGTAAGGGACAGTATAAAACTAAAGAGGTAAGGGACAGTATAAAACTGAAGAGGTAAAGGGACAGTGTAAAACTAAAGAGGTAAAGGACAGCATAAAACTGAAGAGGTAAAGGGACAGTATAAAACTGAAGAGGTAAGGGACAGTATAAAACTAAAGAGGTAAAGGACAGTATAAAACTAAAGAGGTAAAGGACAGTATAAAACTAAAGAGGTAAGGGACAGTATAAAACTAAAGAGGTAAGGGACAGTATAAAACTAAAGAGGTAAAGGACAGTATAAAACTAAAGAGGTAAGGGACAGTATAAAACTAAAGAGGTAAAGGACAGTATAAAACTAAAGAGGTAAGGGACAGTATAAAACTAAAGAGGTAAAGGGACAGTATAAAACTAAAGAGGTAAAGGGACAGTGTAAAACTAAAGAGGTAAAGGACAGCATAAAACTGAAGAGGTAAAGGGACAGTATAAAACTGAAGAGGTAAGGGACAGTATAAAACTAAAGAGGTAAAGGACAGTATAAAACTAAAGAGGTAAAGGACAGTATAAAACTAAAGAGGTAAGGGACAGTATAAAACTAAAGAGGTAAAGGACAGTATAAAACTAAAGAGGTAAGGGACAGTATAAAACTAAAGAGGTAAAGGGACAGTATAAAACTAAAGAGGTAAGGGACAGTATAAAACTAAAGAGGTAAAGGACAGTATAAAACTAAAGAGGTAAAGGACAGCATAAAACTAAAGAGGTAAAGGACAGTATAAAACTAAAGAGGTAAGGGACAGTATAAAACTAAAGAGGTAAAGGGACAGTATAAAACTAAAGAGGTAAGGGACAGTATAAAACTGAAGAGGTAAGGGACAGTGTAAAACTAAAGAGGTAAAGGACAGCATAAAACTGAAGAGGTAAGGGACAGTATAAAACTAAAGAGGTAAGGGACAGTGTAAAACTAAAGAGGTAAGGGACAGTATAAAACTAAAGAGGTAAAGGGACAGTATAAAACTAAAGAGGTAAGGGACAGTATAAAACTAAAGAGGTAAAGGGACAGTATAAAACTGAAGAGGTAAGGGACAGTATAAAACTAAAGAGGTAAGGGACAGTGTAAAACTAAAGAGGTAAAGGACAGCATAAAACTGAAGAGGTAAGGGACAGTATAAAACTAAAGAGGTAAGGGACAGTGTAAAACTAAAGAGGTAAGGGACAGCGTAAAACTAAAGAGGTAAAGGACAGTATAAAACTAAAGAGGTAAGGGACAGTATAAAACTAAAGAGGTAAGGGACAGCGTAAAACTAAAGAGGTAAGGGACAGTATAAAACTAAAGAGGTAAGGGACAGTGTAAAACTAAAGAGGTAAGGGACAGCATAAAACTAAAGAGGTAAGGGACAGTATAAAACTAAAGAGGTAAAGGACAGTATAAAACTAAAGAGGTAAAGGACAGTATAAAACTAAAGAGGTAAAGGGACAGTATAAAACTAAAGAGGTAAGGGACAGCGTAAAACTAAAGAGGTAAGGGACAGCATAAAACTAAAGAGGTAAGGGACAGTATAAAACTAAAGAGGTAAAGGGACAGTATAAAACTGAAGAGGTAAGGGACAGTATAAAACTAAAGAGGTAAGGGACAGCGTAAAACTAAAGAGGTAAGGGACAGCATAAAACTAAAGAGGTAAAGGACAGTATAAAACTAAAGAGGTAAGGGACAGCATAAAACTAAAGAGGTAAGGGACAGCGTAAAACTAAAGAGGTAAAGGGACAGTATAAAACTAAAGAGGTAAGGGACAGTATAAAACTGAAGAGGTAAAGGACAGCGTAAAACTAAAGAGGTAAAGGGACAGTATAAAACTAAAGAGGTAAGGGACAGTATAAAACTAAAGAGGTAAGGGACAGTATAAAACTAAAGAGGTAAAGGACAGCATAAAACTAAAGAGGTAAAGGGACAGTATAAAACTAAAGAGGTAAGGGACAGTATAAAACTAAAGAGGTAAAGGACAGCATAAAACTAAAGAGGTAAAGGACAGTATAAAACTAAAGAGGTAAAGGACAGCATAAAACTAAAGAGGTAAAGGACAGCATAAAACTAAAGAGGTAAGGGACAGTATAAAACTAAAGAGGTAAAGGACAGCATAAAACTAAAGAGGTAAGGGACAGTATAAAACTAAAGAGGTAAGGGACAGTATAAAACTAAAGAGGTAAAGGACAGCATAAAACTAAAGAGGTAAAGGACAGTATAAAACTAAAGAGGTAAAGGACAGCATAAAACTAAAGAGGTAAAGGACAGCATAAAACTAAAGAGGTAAGGGACAGTATAAAACTAAAGAGGTAAAGGACAGCATAAAACTAAAGAGGTAAAGGACAGTATAAAACTAAAGAGGTAAGGGACAGCGTAAAACTAAAGAGGTAAAGGACAGCATAAAACTAAAGAGGTAAAGGACAGCGTAAAACTAAAGAGGTAAGGGACAGTATAAAACTGAAGAGGTAAAGGACAGCGTAAAACTAAAGAGGTAAGGGACAGTATAAAACTAAAGAGGTAAGGGACAGTATAAAACTAAAGAGGTAAGGGACAGCGTAAAACTAAAGAGGTAAGGGACAGTATAAAACTAAAGAGGTAAGGGACAGCGTAAAACTAAAGAGGTAAGGGACAGTGTAAAACTAAAGAGGTAAAGGGACAGTATAAAACTGAAGAGGTAAGGGACAGTATAAAACTAAAGAGGTAAGGGACAGCGTAAAACTAAAGAGGTAAGGGACAGTGTAAAACTAAAGAGGTAAAGGGACAGTATAAAACTGAAGAGGTAAGGGACAGTATAAAACTAAAGAGGTAAGGGACAGCGTAAAACTAAAGAGGTAAGGGACAGTGTAAAACTAAAGAGGTAAAGGACAGTATAAAACTGAAGAGGTAAGGGACAGTATAAAACTAAAGAGGTAAGGGACAGCGTAAAACTAAAGAGGTAAGGGACAGTGTAAAACTAAAGAGGTAAGGGACAGTATAAAACTGAAGAGGTAAAGGGACAGTATAAAACTGAAGAGGTAAGGGACAGCGTAAAACTAAAGAGGTAAGGGACAGTATAAAACTAAAGAGGTAAAGGACAGCGTAAAACTAAAGAGGTGAAGGGACAGTATAAAACTGAAGAGGTAAAGGACAGTATAAAACTAAAGAGGTAAGGGACAGTATAAAACTAAAGAGGTAAGGGACAGCATAAAACTAAAGAGGTAAGGGACAGTGTAAAACTAAAGAGGTAAGGGACAGCATAAAACTAAAGAGGTAAGGGACAGTGTAAAACTAAAGAGGTAAGGGACAGTATAAAACTAAAGAGGTAAGGGACAGTGTAAAACTAAAGAGGTAAGGGACAGTATAAAACTGAAGAGGTAAGGGACAGTATAAAACTAAAGAGGTAAAGGACAGTGTAAAACTAAAGAGGTAAGGGACAGTATAAAACTGAAGAGGTAAGGGACAGTATAAAACTAAAGAGGTAAAGGACAGTATAAAACTAAAGAGGTAAGGGACAGTATAAAACTAAAGAGGTAAGGGACAGTATAAAACTGAAGAGGTAAGGAACAGTGTAAAACTAAAGAGGTAAGGGACAGTATAAAACTAAAGAGGTAAAGGACAGCATAAAACTGAAGAGGTAAGGGACAGTATAAAACTAAAGAGGTAAGGGACAGTGTAAAACTAAAGAGGTAAGGGACAGTGTAAAACTAAAGAGGTAAGGGACAGTGTAAAACTAAAGAGGTAAAGGACAGCATAAAACTGAAGAGGTAAGGGACAGTATAAAACTAAAGAGGTAAAGGACAGTATAAAACTAAAGAGGTAAGGGACAGCGTAAAACTAAAGAGGTAAGGGACAGTATAAAACTAAAGAGGTAAGGGACAGTATAAAACTAAAGAGGTAAGGGACAGTATAAAACTAAAGAGGTAAAGGACAGTGTAAAACTAAAGAGGTAAAGGACAGCATAAAACTGAAGAGGTAAGGGACAGTATAAAACTAAAGAGGTAAAGGACAGTATAAAACTAAAGAGGTAAGGGACAGTATAAAACTAAAGAGGTAAGGGACAGTATAAAACTAAAGAGGTAAAGGACAGCATAAAACTGAAGAGGTAAGGGACAGTATAAAACTAAAGAGGTAAAGGACAGTATAAAACTAAAGAGGTAAGGGACAGTATAAAACTAAAGAGGTAAGGGACAGTATAAAACTGAAGAGGTAAGGGACAGTGTAAAACTAAAGAGGTAAGGGACAGTATAAAACTAAAGAGGTAAAGGACAGCATAAAACTGAAGAGGTAAGGGACAGTATAAAACTAAAGAGGTAAGGGACAGTATAAAACTGAAGAGGTAAGGGACAGTGTAAAACTAAAGAGGTAAAGGACAGCGTAAAACTAAAGAGGTAAGGGACAGCATAAAACTAAAGAGGTAAGGGACAGTATAAAACTGAAGAGGTAAGGGACAGTGTAAAACTAAAGAGGTAAAGGACAGCATAAAACTGAAGAGGTAAAGGACAGTATAAAACTAAAGAGGTAAGGGACAGTATAAAACTAAAGAGGTAAGGGACAGCATAAAACTAAAGAGGTAAAGGACAGCATAAAACTAAAGAGGTAAAGGGACAGTATAAAACTAAAGAGGTAAAGGACAATATAAAACTAAAGAGGTAAAGGACAGCATAAAACTAAAGAGGTAAAGGACAGTATAAAACTAAACAGGTAAAGGGACAGTATAAAACTGAAGAGGTAAGGGACAGTATAAAACTAAAGAGGTAAAGGACAGCATAAAACTGAAGAGGTAAGGGACAGTATAAAACTAAAGAGGTAAAGGACAGCATAAAACTGAAGAGGTAAGGGACAGTATAAAACTAAAGAGGTAAGGGACAGTATAAAACTAAAGAGGTAAAGGGACAGTATAAAACTAAAGAGGTAAGGGACAGTGTAAAACTAAAGAGGTAAAGGACAGTATAAAACTGAAGAGGTAAGGGACAGTATAAAACTAAAGAGGTAAGGGACAGTGTAAAACTAAAGAGGTAAAGGACAGTATAAAACTGAAGAGGTAAGGGACAGTATAAAACTAAAGAGGTAAAGGGACAGTATAAAACTAAAGAGGTAAAGGGACAGTATAAAACTAAAGAGGTAAAGGGACAGTATAAAACTAAAGAGGTAAAGGGACAGTATAAAACTAAAGAGGTAAGGGACAGTATAAAACTAAAGAGGTAAAGGACAGTATAAAACTAAAGAGGTAAGGGACAGCGTAAAACTGAAGAGGTAAGGGACAGTATAAAACTAAAGAGGTAAAGGGACAGTATAAAACTAAAGAGGTAAAGGGACAGTATAAAACTAAAGAGGTAAAGGACAGTATAAAACTAAAGAGGTAAGGGACAGCGTAAAACTGAAGAGGTAAAGGACAGCGTAAAACTAAAGAGGTAAGGGACAGTATAAAACTGAAGAGGTAAGGGACAGTATAAAACTAAAGAGGTAAGGGACAGTATAAAACTAAAGAGGTAAGGGACAGTATAAAACTGAAGAGGTAAAGGGACAGTGTAAAACTAAAGAGGTAAAGGACAGCATAAAACTGAAGAGGTAAGGGACAGTATAAAACTAAAGAGGTAAGGGACAGTATAAAACTGAAGAGGTAAAGGGACAGTATAAAACTAAAGAGGTAAGGGACAGTATAAAACTAAAGAGGTAAAGGGACAGTGTAAAACTAAAGAGGTAAAGGACAGCATAAAACTGAAGAGGTAAAGGGACAGTATAAAACTGAAGAGGTAAGGGACAGTATAAAACTAAAGAGGTAAAGGGACAGCGTAAAACTAAAGAGGTAAAGGGACAGTATAAAACTAAAGAGGTGAGGGACAGTATAAAACTAAAGAGGTAAAGGACAGTATAAAACTAAAGAGGTAAGGGACAGTATAAAACTAAAGAGGTGAGGGACAGTATAAAACTAAAGAGGTAAGGGACAGTATAAAACTAAAGAGGTA
The DNA here is from genome assembly GCF_052327205.1 of Somniosus microcephalus. Taxonomy (NCBI): domain Eukaryota; kingdom Metazoa; phylum Chordata; class Chondrichthyes; order Squaliformes; family Somniosidae; genus Somniosus; species Somniosus microcephalus. The sequence goes on along the minus strand of NC_140991.1, from coordinate 148,658,536 downwards.
AAGGGACAGTATAAAACTAAAGAGGTAAAGGACAGTATAAAACTAAAGAGGTAAAGGACAGTATAAAACTAAAGAGGTAAAGGACAGTATAAAACTAAAGAGGTAAGGGACAGTATAAAACTAAAGAGGTGAGGGACAGTATAAAACTAAAGAGGTAAGGGACAGTATAAAACTAAAGAGGTAAAGGACAGTATAAAACTAAAGAGGTAAGGGACAGTATAAAACTAAAGAGGTAAAGGACAGTATAAAACTAAAGAGGTAAAGGACAGTATAAAACTAAAGAGGTGAGGGACAGTATAAAACTAAAGAGGTAAGGGACAGTATAAAACTAAAGAGGTAAAGGGACAGTATAAAACTAAAGAGGTAAAGGACAGTATAAAACTAAAGAGGTAAAGGACAGTATAAAACTAAAGAGGTAAAGGACAGTATAAAACTAAAGAGGTAAGGGACAGTATAAAACTAAAGAGGTAAAGGACAGTATAAAACTAAAGAGGTAAGGGACAGTATAAAACTAAAGAGGTAAAGGACAGTATAAAACTAAAGAGGTAAGGGACAGTATAAAACTAAAGAGGTAAAGGGACAGTATAAAACTAAAGAGGTAAAGGGACAGTATAAAACTAAAGAGGTAAAGGACAGTATAAAACTAAAGAGGTAAGGGACAGTATAAAACTAAAGAGGTAAGGGACAGTATAAAACTAAAGAGGTAAAGGACAGTATAAAACTAAAGAGGTAAAGGACAGTATAAAACTAAAGAGGTAAGGGACAGTATAAAACTAAAGAGGTAAAGGGACAGTATAAAACTAAAGAGGTAAGGGACAGTATAAAACTAAAGAGGTAAAGGACAGTATAAAACTAAAGAGGTAAAGGACAGCATAAAACTAAAGAGGTAAAGGACAGTATAAAACTAAAGAGGTAAGGGACAGTATAAAACTAAAGAGGTAAAGGGACAGTATAAAACTAAAGAGGTAAGGGACAGTATAAAACTGAAGAGGTAAGGGACAGTGTAAAACTAAAGAGGTAAAGGACAGCATAAAACTGAAGAGGTAAGGGACAGTATAAAACTAAAGAGGTAAGGGACAGTGTAAAACTAAAGAGGTAAGGGACAGTATAAAACTAAAGAGGTAAAGGGACAGTATAAAACTAAAGAGGTAAGGGACAGTATAAAACTAAAGAGGTAAAGGGACAGTATAAAACTGAAGAGGTAAGGGACAGTATAAAACTAAAGAGGTAAGGGACAGTGTAAAACTAAAGAGGTAAAGGACAGCATAAAACTGAAGAGGTAAGGGACAGTGTAAAACTAAAGAGGTAAAGGACAGCATAAAACTGAAGAGGTAAGGGACAGTGTAAAACTAAAGAGGTAAGGGACAGTATAAAACTGAAGAGGTAAGGGACAGTATAAAACTAAAGAGGTAAAGGGACAGTATAAAACTGAAGAGGTAAGGGACAGTGTAAAACTAAAGAGGTAAAGGGACAGTATAAAACTAAAGAGGTAAGGGACAGTATAAAACTAAAGAGGTAAAGGGACAGTATAAAACTGAAGAGGTAAGGGACAGTATAAAACTGAAGAGGTAAAGGACAGTATAAAACTGAAGAGGTAAGGGACAGTGTAAAACTAAAGAGGTAAAGGGACAGTATAAAACTAAAGAGGTAAGGGACAGTGTAAAACTAAAGAGGTAAAGGACAGTATAAAACTAAAGAGGTAAAGGACAGTATAAAACTGAAGAGGTAAGGGACAGTGTAAAACTAAAGAGGTAAAGGGACAGTATAAAACTAAAGAGGTAAAGGACAGTATAAAACTAAAGAGGTAAAGGACAGTGTAAAACTAAAGAGGTAAAGGGACAGTATAAAACTGAAGAGGTAAAGGACAGTATAAAACTAAAGAGGTAAAGGACAGTATAAAACTAAAGAGGTGAGGGACAGTATAAAACTGAAGAGGTAAGGGACAGTATAAAACTAAAGAGGTGAGGGACAGTATAAAACTGAAGAGGTAAGGGACAGTATAAAACTGAAGAGGTAAAGGACAGCATAAAACTAAAGAGGTAAAGGACAGTATAAAACTAAAGAGGTAAGGGACAGTATAAAACTGAAGAGGTAAAGGACAGCATAAAACTAAAGAGGTAAGGGACAGTGTAAAACTAAAGAGGTAAGGGACAGCGTAAAACTAAAGAGGTAAAGGACAGCATAAAACTAAAGAGGTAAGGGACAGTGTAAAACTAAAGAGGTAAGGGACAGTATAAAACTAAAGAGGTAAGGGACAGTGTAAAACTAAAGAGGTAAGGGACAGTATAAAACTGAAGAGGTAAAGGACAGTATAAAACTGAAGAGGTAAAGGACAGCGTAAAACTAAAGAGGTAAGGGACAGCGTAAAATTAAAGAGGTAAGGGACAGCGTAAAACTAAAGAGGTAAGGGACAGCGTAAAACTAAAGAGGTAAGGGACAGCGTAAAACTAAAGAGGTAAGGGACAGCGTAAAACTAAAGAGGTAAGGGACAGTATAAAACAAAGAGGTAAGGGACAGCGTAAAACTAAAGAGGTAAGGGACAGCGTAAAACTAAAGAGGTAAGGGACAGCGTAAAACTAAAGAGGTAAGGGACAGCGTAAAACTAAAGAGGTAAAGGACAGTATAAAACTAAAGAGGTAAGGGACAGTATAAAACTGAAGAGATAAGGGACAGTGTAAAACTAAAGAGGTAAGGGACAGTATAAAACTAAAGAGGTAAAAGGACAGTGTAAAACTAAAGGAAAGGGACAGCGTAAAACTAAAAAGGTAAAAGGACAGTGTAAAACTAAAGAGGTAAGGGACAGTATAAAACTAAAGAGGTAAAAGGACAGTATAAAACTAAAGGAAAGGGACAGCGTAAAACTAAAGAGGTAAGGGACAGTATAAAACTAAAGAGGTAAGGGACAGTATAAAACTGAAGAGATAAGGGACAGCGTAAAACTAAAGAGGTAAGGGACAGTATAAAACTAAAGAGGTAAGGGACAGTATAAAACTAAAGAGGTAAGGGACAGTATAAAACTAAAGAGGTAAGGGACAGTATAAAACTAAAGAAGTAAGGGACAGTATAAAACTAAAGAGGTAAGGGACAGTATAAAACTAAAGAGGTAAGGGACAGTATAAAACTAAGGAGATAAGAGACAGCGTAAAACTAAAGAGGTAAGGGACAGTATAAAACTAAAGAGGTAAGGGACAGCGTAAAACTAAAGAGGTAAAAGGACAGTGTAAAACTAAAGAGGTAAGGGACAGTATAAAACTAAAGAGGTAAGGGACAGCGTAAAACTAAAGAGGTAAGGGACAGCGTAAAACTAAAGAGGTAAGGGACAGCGTAAAACAAAAGAGGTAAGGGACAGCGTAAAACTAAAGAGGTAAGGGACAGCGTAAAACTAAAGAGGTAAAGGGCAGCGTAAAACTAAAGAGGTAAGGGACAGCGTAAAATTAAAGAGGTAAGGGACAGCGTTAAACTAAAGAGGTAAGGGACAGCATAAAACTAAAGAGGTAAGGGACAGCATAAAACTAAAGAGGTAAAAGGACAGCGTAAAACTAAAGAGGTAAAAGGACAGCGTAAAACTAAAGAGGTAAAGGACAGTATGAAGCTAAAGAGGTAAGGGACAGTATAAAACTAAAGAGGTAAGGGACAGCGTAAAACTAAAGAGGTAAGGGACAGTGTAAAACTAAAGAGGTAAGGGACAGCGTAAAACCGAAGAGGTAAGGGACAGCGTAAAACTAAAGAGGTAAAGGACAGCGTAAAACTAAAGAGGTAAGGGACAGCGTAAAATTAAAGAGGTAAGGGACAGCGTAAAACTAAAGACGTAAAGGACAGCGTAAAACTAAAGAGGTAAAGGACAGCGTAAAACTAAAGAGGTAAGGGACAGCGTAAAACTAAAGAGGTAAGGGACAGCGTAAAACTAAAGAGGTAAAGGACAGCGTAAAACTAAAGAGGTAAGGGACAGCGTAAAACTAAAGAGGTAAGGGACAGCATAAAACTAAAGAGGTAAGGGACAGCGTAAAACTAAAGAGGGAAGGGACAGCGTAAAACTAAAGAGGTAAGGGACAGCGTAAAACTAAAGAGGTAAGGGACAGCGTAAAACTAAAGAGGTAAACGACAGCGTAAAACTAAAGAGGTAAAGGACAGCATCAAACTAAAGAGGTAAGGGACAGCGTAAAACTAAAGAGGTAAGGGACAGCGTAAAATTAAAGAGGTAAGGGACAGCGTAAAACTAAAGAGGTAAGGGACAGCGTAAAACTAAAGAGGTAAGGGACAGCGTAAAACTAAAGAGGTAAGGGACAGTGTAAAACTAAAGAGGTAAGGGACAGCGTAAAACTAAAGAGGTAAGGGACAGCGTAAAACTAAAGAGGTAAGGGACAGTGTAAAACTAAAGAGGTAAGGGACAGCATAAAACTAAAGAGGTAAAGGACAGTATAAAACTAAAGAGGTAAAGGTCAGCGTAAAACTAAAGAGGTAAGGGACAGCGTAAAACTAAAGAGGTAAGGGACAGCATAAAACTAAAGAGGTAAGGGACAGTATAAAACCAAAGAGGTAAGGGACAGTATAAAACTAAAGAGGTAAAGGACAGTATAAAACTAAAGAGGTAAGGGACAGTATAAAACTAAAGAGGTAAAGGACAGTATAAAACTAAAGAGGTAAAGGACAGTGTAAAATTAAAGAGGTAAGGGACAGCGTAAAATTAAAGAGGAAAGGGACAGCGTAAAACTAAAGAGCTAAAAGGACAGCGTAAAACTAAAGAGGTAAGGGACAGTATAAAACTAAAGAGGTAAGGGACAGCGTAAAACTAAAGAGGTAAGGGACAGTGTAAAACTAAAGAGGTAAGGGACAGCGTAAAACTAAAGAGGTAAGGGACAGCGTAAAACTAAAGAGGTAAAGGACAGCGTAAAACTAAAGAGGTAAGGGACAGCGTAAAATTAAAGAGGTAAGGGACAGCGTAAAACTAAAGAGGTAAAGGACAGCGTAAAACTAAAGAGGTAAAGGACAGCGTAAAACTAAAGAGGTAAGGGACAGCGTAAAACTAAAGAGGTAAGGGACAGCGTAAAACTAAAGAGGTAAGGGACAGCGTAAAACTAAAGAGGGAAGGGACAGCATAAAACTAAAGAGGTAAGGGACTGTATAAAACTAAAGAGGTAAAGGACAGCGTAAAACTAAAGAGGTAAAGGGACAGCGTAAAACTAAAGAGGTAAGGGACAGCGTAAAACTAAAGAGGTAAGGGACAGCGTAAAACTAAAGAGGTAAGGGACAGTATAAAACTAAAGAGGTGAGGGACAGTGTAAAACTAAGGAGGTAAGGGACAGCGTAAAACTAAAGAGGTAAAGGACAGCGTAAAACTAAAGAGGTAAAGGAGAGCGTAAAACTAAAGAGGTAAGGGACAGCGTAAAACTAAAGAGGCAAGGGACAGCGTAAAACTAAAGAGGTAAGGGACAGCGTAAAACTAAAGAGGTAAGGGACAGCGTAAAACTAAAGAGGTAAGGGACAGCGTAAAACTAAAGAGGTAAAGGGACAGCGTAAAACTAAAGAGGTAAGGGACAGCGTAAAACTAAAGAGGTAAGGGACAGCGTAAAACTAAAGAGGTAAGGGACAGCGTATAACTAAAGAGGTAAAGGGACAGCGTAAAACTAAAGAGGTAAGGGACAGCGTAAAACTAAAGAGGTAAGGGACAGCGTAAAATTAAAGAGGTAAGTGACAGCGTAAAACTAAAGAGGTAAAGGACAGCGTAAAACTAAAGAGGTAAGGGACAGCGTAAAACTAAAGAGGTAAGGGACAGTATAAAACTAAAGAGGTAAGGGACAGCGTAAAACTAAAGAGGGAAGGGACAGCGTAAAACTAAAGAGGTAAAGGACAGCGTAAAACTAAAGAGGTAAAGGACAGCGTAAAACTAAAGAGGTAAAGGACAGCGTACAACTAAAGAGGTAAGGGACAGCGTAAAACTAAAGAGGTAAGGGACAGCGTAAAACTAAAGAGGTAAGGGACAGCGTAAAACTAAAGAGGTAAGGGACAGTGTAAAACTAAAGAGGTAAGGGACAGCGTAAAACTAAAGAGGTAAGGGACAGCGTAAAACTAAAGAGGTAAGGGACAGCATAAAACTAAAGAGGTAAAGGACAGTATAAAACTAAAGAGGTAAAGGACAGCGTAAAACTAAAGAGGTAAGGGACAGCGTAAAACTAAAGAGGTAAGGGACAGCGTAAAACTAAAGAGGTAAGGGACAGCGTAAAACTAATGAGGTAAAGGACAGCATAAAACTAAAGAGGTAAGGGACAGTGTAAAACTAAAGAGGTAAAGGACAGTATAAAACTGAAGAGGTAAAGGACAGCGTAAAACTAAAGAGGTAAAGGACAGCGTAAAGCTAAAGAGGTAAGGGACAGTATAAAACTAAAGAGGTAAGGGACAGTATAAAACTAAAGAGGTAAGGGACAGCGTAAAACTAAAGAGGTAAGGGACAGCGTAAAACTAAAGAGGTAAGGGACAGCGTAAAACTAAAGAGGTAAGGGACAGCGTAAAACTAAAGAGGTAAAGGACAGTATAAAACTAAAGAGGTAAGGGACAGTATAAAACTGAAGAGATAAGGGACAGTGTAAAACTAAAGAGGTAAGGGACAGTATAAAACTAAAGAGGTAAAAGGACAGTGTAAAACTAAAGGAAAGGGACAGCGTAAAACTAAAAAGGTAAAAGGACAGTGTAAAACTAAAGAGGTAAGGGACAGTATAAAACTAAAGAGGTAAAAGGACAGTATAAAACTAAAGGAAAGGGACAGCGTAAAACTAAAGAGGTAAGGGACAGTATAAAACTAAAGAGGTAAGGGACAGTATAAAACTGAAGAGATAAGGGACAGCGTAAAACTAAAGAGGTAAGGGACAGTATAAAACTAAAGAGGTAAGGGACAGTGTAAAACTAAAGAGGTAAGGGACAGCGTAAAACTAAAGAGGTAAGGGACAGCGTAAAACTAAAGAGGTAAGGGACAGTGTAAAACTAAAGAGGTAAGGGACAGCATAAAACTAAAGAGGTAAAGGACAGTATAAAACTAAAGAGGTAAAGGTCAGCGTAAAACTAAAGAGGTAAGGGACAGCGTAAAACTAAAGAGGTAAGGGACAGCATAAAACTAAAGAGGTAAGGGACAGTATAAAACCAAAGAGGTAAGGGACAGTATAAAACTAAAGAGGTAAAGGACAGTATAAAACTAAAGAGGTAAGGGACAGTATAAAACTAAAGAGGTAAGGGACAGTATAAAACTAAAGAGGTAAGGGACAGCGTAAAACTAAAGAGGTAAGGGACAGCATAAAACTAAAGAGGTAAGGGACAGCGTAAAACTAAAGAGGTAAGGGACAGCGTAAAACTAAAGAGGTAAGGGACAGCGTAAAACTAAAGAGGTAAAGGACAGCGTAAAACTAAAGAGGTAAAGGACAGCGTAAAATTAAAGAGGTAAGGGACAGCGTAAAACTAAAGAGGTAAGGGACAGTATAAAACTAAAGAGGTAAGGGACAGCGTAAAACTAAAGAGGGAAGGGACAGCGTAAAACTAAAGAGGTAAGGGACAGCGTAAAGCTAAAGAGGTAAAGGACAGCGTAAAACTAAAGAGGTAAAGGACAGCGTAAAACTAAAGAGGTAAAGGACAGCGTAAAACTAAAGAGGTAAAGGACAGCGTAAAACTAAAGAGGTAAGGGACAGTGTAAAACTAAAGTGGTAAGGGACAGCGTAAAACTAAAGAGGTAAGGGACAGCGTAAAACTAAAGAGGTAAGGGACAGCGTAAAACTAAAGAGGTAAGGGACAGTATAAAACTAAAGAGGTAAGGGACAGTATAAAACTAAAGAGGTAAAGGACAGCGTAAAACTAAAGAGGTAAGGGACAGTATAAAACTAAAGAGGTAAAGGACAGTATAAAACTAAAGAGGTAAAGGACAGCGTAAAACTAAAGAGGTAAGGGACAGCGTAAAACTAAAGAGGTAAGGGACAGTATAAAACTAAAGAGGTAAGGGACAGTATAAAACTAAAGAGGTAAGGGACAGTATAAAACTAAAGAGGTAAGGGACAGCGTAAAACTAAAGAGGTAAGGGACAGCGTAAAACTAAAGAGCTAAAGGGACAGCATAAAACTAAAGAGGTAAGGGACAGCGTAAAACTAAAGAGGTGAGGGACAGTGTAAAACTAAAGAGGTAAGGGACAGTATAAAACTAAAGAGGTAAAAGGACAGTATAAAACTAAAGGAAAGGGACAGCGTAAAACTAAAGAGGTAAAAGGACAGTGTAAAACTAAAGGAAAGGGACAGCGTAAAACTAAAGAGGTGAGGGACAGCATAAAACTAAAGAGGTAAAAGGACAGTATAAAACTAAAGGAAAGGGACAGCGTAAAACTAAAGAGGTAAGGGACAGTATAAAACTAAAGAGGTAAGGGACAGCGTAAAACTAAAGAGGCAAGGGACAGTATAAAACTAAAGAGGTAAGGGACAGTATAAAACTAAAGAGATAAGGGACAGCGTAAAACTAAAGAGGTAAGGGACAGTATAAAACTAAAGAGGTAAGGGACAGTATAAAACTAAAGAGGTAAGGGACAGTATAAAACTAAAGAGGTAAGGGACAGTATAAAACTAAAGAGGTAAGGGACAGTATAAAACTGAAGAGGTAAAGGACAGCGTAAAACTAAAGAGGTAAGGGACAGTATAAAACTAAAGAGGTAAGGGACAGTATAAAACTAAGGAGATAAGAGACAGCGTAAAACTAAAGAGGTAAGGGACAGTATAAAACTAAAGAGGTAAGGGACAGCGTAAAACTAAAGAGGTAAAAGGACAGTGTAAAACTAAAGAGGTAAGGGACAGTATAAAACTAAAGAGGTAAGGGACAGCGTAAAACTAAAGAGGTAAGGGACAGCGTAAAACTAAAGAGGTAAGGGACAGCGTAAAACTAAAGAGGTAAGGGACAGTATAAAACTAAAGAGGTAAGGGACAGCGTAAAACTAAAGAGGTAAGGGGCAGCGTAAAACTAAAGAGGTGAGGGACAGCGTAAAACTAAAGAGGTAAGGGACAGCGTAAAACTAAAGAGGTATTGGACAGCGTAAAACTAAAGAGGTAAGGGACAGCGTTAAACTAAAGAGGTAAGGGACAGCATAAAACTAAAGAGGTAAGGGACAGCATAAAACTAAAGAGGTAAAAGGACAGCGTAAAACTAAAGAGGTAAAAGGACAGCGTAAAACTAAAGAGGTAAAGGACAGTATAAAGCTAAAGAGGTAAGGGACAGTATAAAACTAAAGAGGTAAGGGACAGCGTAAAACTAAAGAGGTAAGGGACAGTGTAAAACTAAAGAGGTAAGGGACAGCGTAAAACCAAAGAGGTAAGGGACAGCGTAAAACTAAAAAGGTAAAGGACAGCGTAAAACTAAAGAGGTAAGGGACAGCGTAAAATTAAGGAGGTAAGGGACAGCGTAAAACTAAAGAGGTAAAGGACAGCGTAAAACTAAAGAGGTAAGGGACAGCGTAAAACTAAAGAGGTAAGGGACAGCGTAAAACTAAAGAGGTAAAGGACAGCGTAAAACTAAAGAGGTAAGGGACAGCGTAAAACTAAAGAGGTAAAGGACAGCGTAAAACTAAAGAGGTAAGGGACAGCGTAAAACTAAAGAGGTAAGGGACAGTATAAAACTAAAGAGGTAAGGGACAGCGTAAAACTAAAGAGGGAAGGGACAGCGTAAAACTAAAGAGGTAAGGGACAGTATATAACTAAAGCGGTAAAGTACAGCGTAAAACTAAAGAGGTAAAGGACAGCGTAAAACTAAAGAGGTAAGGGACAGCGTAAAACTAAAGAGGTAAGGGACAGCGTAAAACTAAAGAGGTAAGGGACAGCGTAAAACTTAAGAGGTAAGGGACAGCGTAAAACTAAAGAGGTAAAGGACAGCGTAAAACTAAAGAGGTAAAGGAGAGCGTAAAACTAAAGAGGTAAGGGACAGCGCAAAACTAAAGAGGTAAGGGACAGCGTAAAACTAAAGAGGTAAGGAACAGCGTAAAACTAAAGAGGTAAGGGACAGCGTAAAACTAAAGACGTAAGGGACAGCGTAAAACTAAAGAGGTAAAGGGACAGCGTAAAACTAAAGAGGTAAGGGACAGCGTAAAACTAAAGAGGTAAGGGACAGCATAAAACTAAAGAGGTAAGGGACAGCGTAAAACTAAAGAGGTAAGGGACAGCGTAAAATTAAAGAGGTAAGCGACAGCGTAAAACTAAAGAGGTAAAGGACAGCGTAAAACTAAAGAGGTAAAAGGAAAGCGTAAAACTAAAGAGGTAAGGGACAGCGTAAAACTAAAGAGGTAAGGGACAGCGTAAAACTAAAGAGGTAAGGGACAGTATAAAACTAAAGAGGTAAGGGACAGTATAAAACTAAAGAGGTAAGGGACAGCGTAAAACTAAAGAGGGAAGGGACAGCGTAAAACTAAAGAGGTAAGGGACAGTATAAAACTAAAGAGGTAAAGGACAGCGTAAAACTAAAGAGGTAAAGGTCAGCGTAAAACTAAAGAGGTAAAGGACAGCGTAAAACTAAAGAGGTAAGGGACAGCGTAAAACTAAAGAGGTAAGGGACAGCATAAAACTAAAGAGGTAAAGGGACAGTGTAAAACTAAAGAGGTAAGGGACAGCGTAAAACTAAAGAGGTAAGGGACAGCGTAAAACTAAAGAGGTAAAGGACAGCGTAAAACTAAAGAGGTAAAGGACAGCGTAAAATTAAAGAGGTAAGGGACAGCGTAAAATTAAAGAGGTAAGGGACAGCGTAAAACTAAAGAGGTAAAGGACAGCGTAAAACTAAAGAGGTAAGGGACAGCATAAAACTAAAGAGGTAAAGGACAGCGTAAAACTAAAGAGGTAAAGGACAGCGTAAAACTAAAGAGGTAAAGGACAGCGTACAACTAAAGAGGTAAGGGACAGCGTAAAACTAAAGAGGTAAGGGACAGCGTAAATCTAAAGAGGTAAGGGACAGCGTAAAACTAAAGAGGTAAGGGACAGTGTAAAACTAAAGAGGTAAGGGACAGCGTAAAACTAAAGAGGTAAGGGACAGCGTAAAACTAAAGAGGTAAGGGACAGCATAAAACTAAAGAGGTAAAGGACAGTATAAAACTAAAGAGGTAAAGGACAGCGTAAAGCTAAAGAGGTAAGGGACAGCGTAAAACTAAAGAGGTAAGGGGCAGCGTAAAACTAAAGAGGTAAAGGACAGCGTAAAACTAAAGAGGTAAGGGACAGTATAAAACTAAAGAGGTAAGGGACAGTATAAAACTAAAGAGGTAAGGGACAGCGTAAAACTAAAGAGGTAAGGGACAGCGTAAAACTAAAGAGGTAAGGGACAGCGTAAAACTAAAGAGGTAAGGGACAGTATAAAACTAAAGAGGTAAAAGGACAGTATAAAACTAAAGAAAGGGACAGCGTAAAACTAAAGAGGTAAGGGACAGTATAAAACTAAAGAGGTAAGGGACAGCGTAAAACTAAAGAGGCAAGGGACAGTATAAAACTAAAGAGGTAAGGGACAGTATAAAACTGAAGAGATAAGGGACAGCGTAAAACTAAAGAGGTAAGGGACAGTATAAAACTAAAGAGGTAAGGGACAGTATAAAACTAAAGAGGTAAGGGACAGTATAAAACTAAAGAGGTAAGGGACAGTATAAAACTGAAGAGGTAAGGGACAGTATAAAACTAAAGAGGTAAGGGACAGTATAAAACTAAGGAGATAAGAGACAGCGTAAAACTAAAGAGGTAAGGGACAGTATAAAACTAAAGAGGTAAGGGACAGCGTAAAACTAAAGAGGTAAAAGGACAGTGTAAAACTAAAGAGGTAAGGGACAGTATAAAACTAAAGAGGTAAGGGACAGCGTAAAACTAAAGAGGTAAGGGACAGCGTAAAACTAAAGAGGTAAGGGACAGCGTAAAACTAAAGAGGTAAGGGACAGCGTAAAACTAAAGAGGTAAGGGACAGCATAAAACTAAAGAGGTAAAGGACAGCGTAAAACTAAAGAGGTAAGGGACAGCGTAAAATTAAAGAGGTAAGGGACAGCGTTAAACTAAAGAGGTAAGGGACAGCATAAAACTAAAGAGGTAAGGGACAGCATAAAACTAAAGAGGTAAAAGGACAGCGTAAAACTAAAGAGTAAAAGGACAGCGTAAAACTAAAGAGGTAAGGGACAGTATAAAGCTAAAGAGGTAAGGGACAGTATAAAACTAAAGAGGTAAGGGACAGCGTAAAACTAAAGAGGTAAGGGACAGTGTAAAACTAAAGAGGTAAGGGACAGCGTAAAACTAAAGAGGTAAAGGACAGTATAAAGCTAAAGAGGTAAGGGACAGTATAAAACTAAAGAGGTAAGGGACAGCGTAAAACTAAAGAGGTAAGGGACAGTGTAAAACTAAAGAGGTAAGGGACAGCGTAAAACCAAAGAGGTAAGGGACAGCGTAAAACTAAAGAGTAAAGGACAGCGTAAAACTAAAGAGGTAAGGGACAGCGTAAAACTAAAGAGGTAAGGGACAGTATAAAACTAAAGAGGTAAGGGACAGCGTAAAACTAAAGAGGGAAGGGACAGCGTAAAACTAAAGAGGTAAGGGACAGTATAAAACTAAAGAGGTAAAGGACAGCGTAAAACTAAAGAGGTAAAGGACAGCGTAAAACTAAAGAGGTAAGGGACAGCATAAAACTAAAGAGGTAAGGGACAGCGTAAAACTAAAGAGGTAAGGGACAGCGTAAAATTAAAGAGGTAAGCGACAGCGTAAAACTAAAGAGGTAAAGGACAGCGTAAAACTAAAGAGGTAAAAGGACAGCGTAAAACTAAAGAGGTAAGGGACAGCGTAAAACTAAAGAGGTAAGGGACAGCGTAAAACTAAAGAGGTAAGGGACAGTATAAAACTAAAGAGGTAAGGGACAGTATAAAACTAAAGAGGTAAGGGACAGCGTAAAACTAAAGAGGGAAGGGACAGCGTAAAACTAAAGAGGTAAGGGACAGTATAAAACTAAAGAGGTAAAGGACAGCGTAAAACTAAAGAGGTAAAGGTCAGCGTAAAACTAAAGAGGTAAAGGACAGCGTAAAACTAAAGAGGTAAGGGACAGCGTAAAACTAAAGAGGTAAGGGACAGCATAAAACTAAAGAGGTAAAGGGACAGTGTAAAACTAAAGAGGTAAGGGACAGCGTAAAACTAAAGAGGTAAAGGGACAGCATAAAACTAAAGAGGTAAAGGACAGCATAAAACTAAAGAGGTAAGGGACAGCGTAAAACTAAAGAGGTAAGGGACAGCGTAAAACTAAAGAGGTAAAGGACAGCGTAAAACTAAAGAGGTAAAGGACAGCGTAAAATTAAAGAGGTAAGGGACAGCGTAAAATTAAAGAGGTAAGGGACAGCGTAAAACTAAAGAGGTAAAGGACAGCGTAAAACTAAAGAGGTAAGGGACAGCATAAAACTAAAGAGGTAAAGGACAGCGTAAAACTAAAGAGGTAAAGGACAGCGTAAAACTAAAGAGGTAAAGGACAGCGTACAACTAAAGAGGTAAGGGACAGCGTAAAACTAAAGAGGTAAGGGACAGCGTAAATCTAAAGAGGTAAGGGACAGCGTAAAACTAAAGAGGTAAGGGACAGTGTAAAACTAAAGAGGTAAGGGACAGCGTAAAACTAAAGAGGTAAGGGACAGCGTAAAACTAAAGAGGTAAGGGACAGCATAAAACTAAAGAGGTAAAGGACAGTATAAAACTAAAGAGGTAAAGGACAGCGTAAAACTAAAGAGGTAAGGGACAGCGTAAAGCTAAAGAGGTAAGGGACAGCGTAAAACTAAAGAGGTAAGGGACAGTATAAAACTAAAGAGGTAAGGGACAATATAAAACTAAAGAGGTAAGGGACAGTATAAAACTAAAGAGGTAAGGGACAGGGTAAAACTAAAGAGGTAAGGGACAGCGTAAAACTAAAGAGGTGAGGGACAGCGTAAAACTAAAGAGGTAAGGGACAGTATAAAACTAAAGAGGTAAAAGGACAGTATAAAACTAAAGAGGTAAGGGACAGTATAAAACTAAAGAGGTAAGGGACAGTATAAAACTAAAGAGGTAAGGGACAGTATAAAACTGAAGAGGTAAGGGACAGTATAAAACTAAAGAAGTAAGGGACAGTATAAAACTAAGGAGATAAGAGACAGCGTAAAACTAAAGAGGTAAGGGACAGTATAAAACTAAAGAGGTAAGGGACAGCGTAAAACTAAAGAGGTAAAAGGACAGTGTAAAACTAAAGAGGTAAGGGACAGTATAAAACTAAAGAGGTAAGGGACAGCGTAAAACTAAAGAGGTAAGGGACAGCGTAAAACTAAAGAGGTAAGGGACAGCGTAAAACTAAAGAGGTAAGGGACAGCGTAAAACTAAAGAGGTAAGGGACAGCGTAAAACTAAAGAGGTAAGGGACAGCATAAAACTAAAGAGGTAAAGGACAGCGTAAAACTAAAGAGGTAAAGGACAGCATAAAATTAAAGAGGTAAGGGACAGCGTTAAACTAAAGAGGTAAGGGACAGCATAAAACTAAAGAGGTAAAGGACAGCGTAAAACTAAAGAGGTAAGGGACAGCGTAAAATTAAAGAGGTAAGGGACAGCGTTAAACTAAAGAGGTAAGGGACAGCATAAAACTAAAGAGGTAAGGGACAGCATAAAACTAAAGAGGTAAAAGGACAGCGTAAAACTAAAGAGTAAAAGGACAGCGTAAAACTAAAGAGGTAAGGGACAGTATAAAGCTAAAGAGGTAAGGGACAGTATAAAACTAAAGAGGTAAGGGACAGCGTAAAACTAAAGAGGTAAGGGACAGTGTAAAACTAAAGAGGTAAGGGACAGCGTAAAACTAAAGAGGTAAAGGACAGTATAAAGCTAAAGAGGTAAGGGACAGTATAAAACTAAAGAGGTAAGGGACAGCGTAAAACTAAAGAGGTAAGGGACAGTGTAAAACTAAAGAGGTAAGGGACAGCGTAAAACCAAAGAGGTAAGGGACAGCGTAAAACTAAAGAGGTAAAGGACAGCGTAAAACTAAAGAGGTAAGGGACAGCGTAAAACTAAAGAGGTAAGGGACAGTATAAAACTAAAGAGGTAAGGGACAGCGTAAAACTAAAGAGGGAAGGGACAGCGTAAAACTAAAGAGGTAAGGGACAGTATAAAACTAAAGAGGTAAAGGACAGCGTAAAACTAAAGAGGTAAAGGACAGCGTAAAACTAAAGAGGTAAAGGGACAGCGTAAAACTAAAGAGGTAAGGGACAGCGTAAAACTAATGAGGTAAGGGACAGCGTAAAACTAAAGAGGTAAGGGACAGCGTAAAACTAAAGAGGTGAGGAACAGCGTAAAACTAAAGAGGTAAAGGACAGCGTAAAACTAAAGAGGTAAGGGACAGCGTAAAACTAAAGAGGTAAGGGACAGTGTAAAACTAAAGAGGTAAGGGACAGCGTAAAACTAAAGAGGTAAAGGACAGCGTAAAACTAAAGAGGTAAGGGACAGCGTAAAACTAAAGAGGTAAGGGACAGCGTAAAACTAAAGAGGTAAAGGACAGCGTAAAACTAAAGAGGTAAGGGACAGCGTAAAACTAAAGAGGTAAAGGACAGCGTAAAACTAAAGAGGTAAGGGACAGCGTAAAACTAAAGAGGTAAGGGACAGTATAAAACTAAAGAGGTAAGGGACAGCGTAAAACTAAAGAGGGAAGGGACAGCGTAAAACTAAAGAGGTAAGGGACAGCGTAAAACTAAAGAGGTAAAGGACAGCGTAAAACTAAAGAGGTAAAGGACAGCGTAAAACTAAAGAGGTAAAAGGACAGCGTAAAACTAAAGAGGTAAGGGACAGCGTAAAACTAAAGAGGTAAGGGACAGCGTAATACTAAAGAGGTAAGGGACAGTATAAAACTAAAGAGGTAAGGGACAGTATAAAACTAAAGAGGTAAGGGACAGCGTAAAACTAAAGAGGGAAGGGACAGCGTAAAACTAAAGAGGTAAGGGACAGTATAAAACTAAAGAGGTAAAGGACAGCGTAAAACTAAAGAGGTAAAGGTCAGCGTAAAACTAAAGAGGTAAAGGACAGCGTAAAACTAAAGAGGTAAGGGACAGCTTAAAACTAAAGAGGTAAGGGACAGCGTAAAACTAAAGAGGTAAGGGACAGTTAAAACTAAAGAGGTAAGGGACAGCGTAAAACTAAAGAGGTAAGGGACAGCGTAAAACTAAAGAGGTAAGGGACAGTGTAAAACTAAAGAGGTAAGGGACAGCGTAAAATTAATGAGGTAAGGGACAGCGTAAAACTAAAGAGGTAAAGGACAGCGTAAAACTAAAGAGGTAAGGGACAGCATAAAACTAAAGAGGTAAAGGACAGCGTAAAACTAAAGAGGTAAAAGGACAGCGTAAAACTAAAGAGGTAAAAGGACAGCGTAAAACTAAAGAGGTAAAGGATAGTATAAAACTAAAGAGGTAAGGGACAGCGTAAAACTAAAGAGGGAAGGGACAGCGTACAACTAAAGAGGTAAGGGACAGCATAAAACTAAAGAGGTAAAGGGACAGCGTAAAACTAAAGAGGTAAGGGACAGCATACAACTAAAGAGGTAAGGGACAGCATAAAACTAAAGAGGTAAAGGGACAGTGTAAAACTAAAGAGGTAAGGGACAGCGTAAAACTAAAGAGGTAAAGGGACAGCATAAAACTAAAGAGGTAAAGGACAGCATAAAACTAAAGAGGTAAAGGACAGCGTAAAACTAAAGAGGTAAGGGGCAGCATAAAACTAAAGAGGTAAGGGACAGTGTAAAACTAAAGAGGTAAGGGACAGCGTAAAACTAAAGAGGTAAGGGACAGCATAAAACTAAAGAGGTAAGGGATAGCGTAAAACTAAAGAGGTAAGGGACAGCGTAAAACTAAAGAGGTAAGGGACAGCGTAAAACTAAAGAGGTAAAGGACAGCGTAAAACTAAAGAGGTAAAGGACAGCGTAAAATTAAAGAGGTAAGGGACAGCGTAAAATTAAAGAGGTAAGGGACAGCGTAAAACTAAAGAGGTAAGGGACAGCATAAAACTAAAGAGGTAAAGGACAGCGTAAAACTAAAGAGGTAAAGGACAGCGTAAAACTAAAGAGGTAAAGGACAGCGTACAACTAAAGAGGTAAGGGACAGCGTAAAACTAAAGAGGTAAGGGACAGCGTAAATCTAAAGAGGTAAAGGGACAGCGTAAAACTAAAGAGGTAAGGGACAGCGTAAAACTAATGAGGTAAGGGACAGCGTAAAACTAAAGAGGTAAGGGACAGCGTAAAACTAAAGAGGTGAGGAACAGCGTAAAACTAAAGAGGTAAAGGACAGCATAAAACTAAAGAGGTAAGGGACAGCGTAAAACTAAAGAGGTAAGGGACAGCGTAAAACTAAAGAGGTAAAGGACAGCGTAAAACTAGAGGTAAGGGACAGCGTAAAACTAAAGAGGTAAGGGACAGCGTAAAACTAAAGAGGTAAAGGACAGCGTAAAACTAAAGAGGTAAGGGACAGTGTAAAACTAAAGAGGTAAAGGACAGCGTAAAACTAAAGAGGTAAGGGACAGTATAAAACTAAAGAGGTAAGGGACAGCGTAAAACTAAAGAGGGAAGGGACAGCGTAAAACTAAAGAGGTAAGGGACAGCGTAAAACTAAAGAGGTAAAGGACAGCGTAAAACTAAAGAGGTAAAGGACAGCGTAAAACTAAAGAGGTAAAAGGACAGCGTAAAACTAAAGAGGTAAGGGACAGCGTAAAACTAAAGAGGTAAGGGACAGCGTAAAACTAAAGAGGTAAGGGACAGTATAAAACTAAAGAGGTAAGGGACAGTATAAAACTAAAGAGGTAAAGGACAGCGTAAAACTAAAGAGGTAAAGGTCAGCGTAAAACTAAAGAGGTAAAGGACAGCGTAAAACTAAAGAGGTAAGGGACAGCGTAAAACTAAAGAGGTAAGGGACAGCGTAAAACTAAAGAGGTAAGGGACAGTTAAAACTAAAGAGGTAAGGGACAGCGTAAAACTAAAGAGGTAAGGGACAGCGTAAAACTAAAGAGGTAAGGGACAGTGTAAAACTAAAGAGGTAAGGGACAGCGTAAAATTAATGAGGTAAGGGACAGCGTAAAACTAAAGAGGTAAAGGACAGCGTAAAACTAAAGAGGTAAGGGACAGCATAAAACTAAAGAGGTAAAGGACAGCGTAAAACTAAAGAGGTAAAAGGACAGCGTAAAACTAAAGAGGTAAAAGGACAGCGTAAAACTAAAGAGGTAAAGGATAGTATAAAACTAAAGAGGTAAGGGACAGTATAAAACTAAAGAGGGAAGGGACAGCGTACAACTAAAGAGGTAAGGGACAGCATAAAACTAAAGAGGTAAAGGGACAGCGTAAAACTAAAGAGGTAAGGGACAGCATACAACTAAAGAGGTAAGGGACAGCATAAAACTAAAGAGGTAAAGGGACAGTGTAAAACTAAAGAGGTAAGGGACAGCGTAAAACTAAAGAGGTAAAGGGACAGCATAAAACTAAAGAGGTAAAGGACAGCGTAAAACTAAAGAGGTAAGGGACAGCGTAAAACTAAAGAGGTAAGGGACAGCGTAAAACTAAAGAGGTAAGGGACAGCGTAAAACTAAAGAGGTAAGGGACAGCGTAAAACTAAAGAGGTAAAGGACAGCGTAAAACTAAAGAGGTAAAGGACAGCGTAAAATTAAAGAGGTAAGGGACAGCGTAAAATTAAAGAGGTAAGGGACAGCGTAAAACTAAAGAGGTAAAGGACAGCGTAAAACTAAAGAGATAAGGGACAGCATAAAACTAAAGAGGTAAAGGACAGCGTAAAACTAAAGAGGTAAAGGACAGCGTAAAACTAAAGAGGTAAAGGACAGCGTACAACTAAAGAGGTAAGGGACAGCGTAAAACTAAAGAGGTAAGGGACAGCGTAAATCTAAAGAGGTAAGGGACAGCGTAAAACTAAAGAGGTAAGGGACAGTGTAAAACTAAAGAGGTAAGGGACAGCGTAAATCTAAAGAGGTAAGGGACAGCGTAAAACTAAAGAGGTAAGGGACAGTGTAAATCTAAAGAGGTAAGGGACAGCGTAAAACTAAAGAGGTAAGGGACAGTGTAAAACTAAAGAGGTAAGGGACAGCGTAAAACTAAAGAGGTAAGGGACAGCGTAAAACTAAAGAGGTAAGGGACAGCGTAAAACTAAAGAGGTAAGGGACAGCATAAAACTAAAGAGGTAAGTGACAGCGTAAATCTAAAGAGGTAAGGGACAGCGTAAAACTAAAGAGGTAAGGGACAGTGTAAAACTAAAGAGGTAAGGGACAGCGTAAAACTAAAGAGGTAAGGGACAGCGTAAAACTAAAGAGGTAAGGGACAGCGTAAAACTAAAGAGGTAAGGGACAGCGTAAATCTAAAGAGGTAAGGGACAGCGTAAAACTAAAGAGGTAAGGGACAGTGTAAAACTAAAGAGGTAAGGGACAGCGTAAAACTAAAGAGGTAAGGGACAGCGTAAAACTAAAGAGGTAAGGGACAGCATAAAACTAAAGAGGTAAAGGACAGTATAAAACTAAAGAGGTAAAGGACAGCGTAAAACTAAAGAGGTAAGGGACAGCGTAAAGCTAAAGAGGTAAGGGACAGCGTAAAACTAAAGAGGTAAGGGACAGCGTAAAACTAAAGAGGTAAAGGACAGCGTAAAACTAAAGAGGTAAGGGACAGTATAAAACTAAAGAGGTAAGGGACAGAATAAAACTAAAGAGGTAAGGGACAGCGTAAAACTAAAGAGGTAAGGGACAGCGTAAAACTAAAGAGGTAAGGGACAGCGTAAAACTAAAGAGGTAAGGGACAGCGTAAAACTAAAGAGGTAAAGGACAGTATAAAACTAAAGAGGTAAGGGACAGTATAAAACTAAAGAGGTAAAGGACAGTATAAAACTAAAGAGGTAAGGGACAGTATAAAACTGAAGAGATAAGGGACAGTATAAAACTAAAGAGGTAAAAGGACAGCGTAAAACTAAAGAAAGGGACAGCGTAAAACTAAAGAGGTAAAAGGACAGTGTAAAACTAAAGAGGTAAGGGACAGTATAAAACTAAAGAGGTAAGGGACAGCGTAAAACTAAAGAGGTAAGGGACAGCGTAAAACTAAAGAGGTAAGGGACAGTATAAAACTAAAGAGGTAAGGGACAGCGTAAAACTAAAGAGGTAAAGGACAGCGTAAAACTAAAGAGGTAAGGGACAGCGTAAAATTAAAGAGGTAAGGGACAGCGTAAAACTAAAGAGGTAAGGGACAGCGTAAAACTAAAGAGGTAAGGGACAGCGTAAAACTAAAGAGGTAAAGGACAGCGTAAAACTAAAGAGGTAAGGGACAGCGTAAAATTAAAGAGGTAAAAGGACAGCGTAAAACTAAAGAGGTAAAAGGACAGCGTAAAACTAAAGAGGTAAGGGACAGTATAAAACTAAAGAGGTAAGGGACAGCGTAAAACTAAAGAGGTAAGGGACAGTGTAAAACTAAAGAGGTAAGGGACAGCGTAAAACTAAAGAGGTAAAGGACAGTATAAAGCTAAAGAGGTAAGGGACAGTATAAAACTAAAGAGGTAAGGGACAGCGTAAAACTAAAGAGGTAAGGGACAGTGTAAAACTAAAGAGGTAAGGGACAGCGTAAAACCAAAGAGGTAAGGGACAGCGTAAAACTAAAGAGGTAAAGGACAGCGTAAAACTAAAGAGGTAAGGGACAGCGTAAAATTAAGGAGGTAAGGGACAGCGTAAAACTAAAGAGGTAAAGGACAGCGTAAAACTAAAGAGGTAAAGGACAGCGTAAAACTAAAGAGGTAAAGGACAGCGTAAAACTAAAGAGGTAAGGGACAGCGTAAAACTAAAGAGGTAAAGGACAGCGTAAAACTAAAGAGGTAAGGGACAGCGTAAAACTAAAGAGGTAAAGGACAGCGTAAAACTAAAGAGGTAAGGGACAGCGTAAAACTAAAGAGGTAAGGGACAGCGTAAAACTAAAGCGGTAAAGGACAGCGTAAAACTAAAGAGGTAAGGGACAGCGTAAAACTAAAGAGGTAAAGGACAGCGTAAAACTAAAGAGGTAAGGGACAGCGTAAAACTAAAGAGGTAAGGGACAGCGTAAAACTAAAGAGGGAAGGGACAGCGTAAAACTAAAGAGGTAAGGGACAGTATAAAACTAAAGAGGTAAAGGACAGCGTAAAACTAAAGAGGTAAAGGACAGCGTAAAACTAAAGAGGTAAGGGACAGTATAAAACTAAAGAGGTAAGGGACAGCGTAAAACTAAAGAGGTAAGGGACAGCGTAAAACTAAAGAGGGAAGGGACAGCGTAAAACTAAAGAGGTAAGGGACAGTATAAAACTAAAGAGGTAAAGGACAGCGTAAAACTAAAGAGGTAAAGGACAGCGTAAAACTAAAGAGGTAAGGAACAGCGTAAAACTAAAGAGGTAAAAGGACAGCGTAAAACTAAAGAGGTAAAGGACAGCGTAAAACTAAAGAGGTAAGGGACAGTATAAAACTAAAGAGGTAAGGGACAGCGTAAAACTAAAGAGGTAAGGGACAGTATAAAACTAAAGAGGTAAAGGACAGTATAAAACTAAAGAGGTAAGGGACAGCGTAAAACTAAAGAGGTAAAAGGACAGCGTAAAACTAAAGAGGTAAAGGACAGCGTAAAACTAAAGAGGTAAGGGACAGTATAAAACTAAAGAGGTAAGGGACAGCGTAAAACTAAAGAGGTAAGGGACAGCGTAAAACTAAAGAGGTAAAGGACAGTATAAAACTAAAGAGGTAAAGGACAGTATAAAACTAAAGAGGTAAGGGACAGCGTAAAACTAAAGAGGTAAGGGACAGCGTAAAACTAAAGAGGTAAAGGACAGCGTAAATCTAAAGTGGTAAGGGACAGCATAAAACTAAAGAGGTAAAGGACAGTATAAAACTAAAGAGGTAAGGGACAGCGTAAAACTAAAGAGGTAAGGGACAGCGTAAAACTAAAGAGGTAAGGGACAGTATAAAACTAAAGAGGTAAGGGACAGCGTAAAACTAAAGAGGTAAGGGACAGCGTAAAACTAAAGAGGTAAAGGACAGCATAAAACTAAAGAGGTAAAGGACAGTATAAAACTAAAGAGGTAAGGGACAGCGTAAAACTAAAGAGGTAAAGGACAGTATAAAACTAAAGAGGTAAGGGACAGCGTAAAACTAAAGAGGTAAAGGACAGTATAAAACTAAAGAGGTAAGGGACAGCGTAAAACTAAAGAGGTAAGGGACAGCGTAAAACTAAAGAGGTAAAGGACAGTATAAAACTAAAGAGGTAAAGGACAGTATAAAACTAAAGAGGTAAGGGACAGCGTAAAACTAAAGAGGGAAGGGACAGCGTAAAACTAAAGAGGTAAGGGACAGCGTAAAACTAAAGAGGTAAGGGACAGTATAAAACTAAAGAGGTAAGGGACAGCGTAAAACTAAAGAGGTAAGGGACAGTCTAAAACTAAAGAGGTAAAGGACAGTATAAAACTAAAGAGGTAAAGGACAGTATAAAACTAAAGGGGGAAGGGACAGCGTAAAACTAAAGAGGTAAAGGACAGTATAAAACTAAAGAGGTAAAGGACAGCGTAAAACTAAAGGGGGAAGGGACAGCGTAAAACTAAAGAGGTAAGGGACAGCGTAAAACTAAAGAGGTAAAGGACAGCGTAAAACTAAAGGGGGAAGGGACAGCGTAAAACTAAAGAGGTAAGGGACAGCATAAAACTAAAGAGGTAAGGGACAGCGTAAAACTAAAGAGGTAAGGGACAGCGTAAAACTAAAGAGGTAAGGGACAGCGTAAAACTAAAGAGGTAAGGGACAGCGTAAAACTATAGAGGTAAAAGGACAGCGTAAAACTAAAGAGGTAAGGGACAGCGTAAAACTAAAGAGGTGAGGGACAGCGTAAAACTAAAGAGGTAAGGGACAGCGTAAAACTAAAGAGGTAAGGGACAGCGTAAAACTAAAGAGGTAAGGGACAGCGTAAAACTAAAGAGGTAAGGGACAGCGTAAAACTAAAGAGGTGAGGGACAGCGTAAAACTAAAGAGGTAAGGGACAGTATAAAACTAAAGAGGTAAGGGACAGCGTAAAACTAAAGAGGTAAAGGACAGCGTAAAACCAGAGAGGTAAGGGACAGCGTAAAACTAAAGAGGTAAGGGACAGCGTAAAACTAAAGAGGTAAGGGACAGCGTAAAACTAAAGAGGTAAGGGACAGCGTAAAACTAAAGAGGTAAGGGACAGCGTAAAACTAAAGAGGTAAGGGACAGCATAAAACTAAAGAGGTAAGGGACAGCGTAAAACTAAAGAGGTAAGGGACAGCGTAAAACTAAAGAGGTAAGGGACAGCGTAAAACTAAAGAGGTAAGGGACAGCATAAAACTAAAGGGGTAAGGGACAGCGTAAAACTAAAGGAAAAAACATACAAAAATGAAAACAATAGCACAGATCCTGGCAAATGGGAAAGATATAAAGAACAGCAAAGGGTCACAAAACAGATAGTAAGAGCTACAAAAAGGCAGTATGAAAAGAAACTTGCAAGGGACATCAAAATCAACACCATTTTTTTTACACTTATATTAGGAAAACGAGAGTAGTCAGGAGCAATGTTGGCCCCTTAAAAACTGAAAGCGGTGATATTATCAATGATAATAAGGAAATGGTGGACATGTTGAATAATTACTTTGCATCAGTATTTACAGTAGAGGAAGAGGATAGCATGCCAGAAATCCCAAGGAAGCTAAATCAGGGACAGGGACTCAATAAAATTAATGCAAGTAAAATAACAGTAATGAAGAAAAAAATGGCACTAAAGAGTGAAAATTCCGAGTACCAGATAGTTTCCATCCCAGGATTTTAAAGGAAGAAGGTAAGTACATTGCAGATGCCCTAACTATAATCTTCCAAAGTTCTCTCAATTCAGGAGCCGTTCCTTTAGATTGGAAAATTGCACGTCACTCCACTATTTAAAAATGGAGAGAGGGGGAAACCGGGGAATTATAGACCAATTAGCCTAACATCTGTTGTTGGGAAATTACTAGAGTCTATAATTAAGGACAGGGTGACTGAACACCTCGAAAATGTTCAGTTGATCAGAGAGCCAGCATGGATTTGTGAAAGGTAGGTGGGCCCACGGAATTGAGGGCAAATTATTGACCTGGTTAGGAAATTAGCTGAGCAGCAGGAGACAGGCAGTAGAAATAATGGGTAGGTACTCAAATTGGCAGGAGGTGACTAGTGGTGTTACGCAGGGATCTCTGTTGGGGCCTCAACTATTCACAGCATTTATTAACGACTTAGATGATGGCATAGAAAGTCATATATCCAAATTTGCCGATGACACAAAGCTAGGTGGAATTGTAGGCAGTGTAGATGAAGGCATAAAATTACAAAGGGATATCGACAGATTTAGTGAATGGGCAAATGGATTTCAATGTAGGCAAATTTGAGGTCATCCACTTTGGACGTAAAAAGTATAGAAAAGAGTACTTTCTAAATGGTGAAAGATTAAAAACAGTGGAGGTCCAAAGAGACTTGGGGGTCCAGGTACATAGATCATTAAAATGCCATGAACAGGTACAGAAAATAATCAAAAGGCTAATGGAATGCTGGCCTTTATATCTGGAGGACTAGAATACAAGGGGGTAGAAGTTATGCTGCAGCTGTACAAAGCCCTGGTTAGACCACACCCAGAGTACTGTGAGCAGTTCTGGGCACCACACCTTAGGAAGAATATATTGGCCTTGGAGGGAGTGCAGCGCAGGTTTACCAGAATGATACCCGGACTTCAAGAGTTAAGTTGCGAGGAGAGATTACACAAATTAGGGTTGTATTCCCTGGAATTTAGAAGGTTATGGGGTGGTCTGATCGAAGTTTTCAGGATATTAAGGGGAACAGTGAGGGTAGATAGAGAGAAACTATTTCCACTGGTTGGGGATTCTAGGACTAGGGGGCCGAGTCTAAAAATTAGAGCCAGACCTTTCCGGAGTGAAATTAGGACACTTCTACACAGGTTGGAACTCTCTTCCGCAAACGGCAATTGATGCTAGATCAATTATTAATTTTCAATCTGAGACGGAGAGATTTTTGTTAACCAAAGGTATTAAGGGATATGGACCAAAGGCGGGTATATGGGGTTAGATCACAGATCAGCCATGATCTCATTGAATGGCAGAGCAGGCTCGAGGGGCTGAATGGCCTACTCCTGTTCCTATGTCCCTATGTTCCTAACATGCCATTTGCATTCCTAATTGCTTGCTGTACCTGCATGTTAACTTTTGTGTTTCCTGTACGAGGTCACCTAAATCACTCTGAGCACCAACATTTAATAGTTTTTCACCATTTAAAAAATATTCTGTTTTCTAATCTTCCTACCAACATGAATAACCTCACCTCACTTTTCCCCACATTATAATCCATCTACCACCTTATTGCCCACTCACTTAACCTGTCTATATCCCTTTGCAGACTCTTTGGACTCGATTTTGCCAGGCCTGAGGAGGCGGGATTGGAGGCATGTGAGGTGGTAAAAATCACAAAAAATGGCGGGCGGGACCGATCCCGCCTCCATCCCGCCTCCGAGCAATTTTCCCAGATGCGTGTTTCCTGACCCCGTTTCCATCCCGCCTCCAAGAGGTGGGATAGGCCCTTAAGGCCTTTAACAACCACTTAATTGCCTCTATAATCCCATTTTGAGAGGCCTTTCTGATTTTACCAGTTTTCCCACCTGCTACACATCTCCTCTGGAACACGCCAGTGAATCCTGGTGGCCTCACAAGTGGATTGCTTACTAACAGCTGCAGCTCCACCATTAAAAAGGAGTTTTCAGCAATCATCATTTGCAGGTGGCAGAACTTTGTTGTCTCAGGTGTGGGGGACCTTTTAGCAGGCATACCCATTGTTGTGGAAGTTGAGCCTGACACCAATCTCCAATGTGACCTCCTGGGAAACTCGTCTCCCCACCTTGACTGAGCGCTTCCTCAACTGAGGGATATACCAGAAGCATGGGAACCATTTATTTCCTTTCCTCCTGGACATCAGATTCAGACGAAGACCAGCCGTGGCAGCAGCAGAGCCATGAACAACAGCACCACCAACAGCAGCAGCAACAACAGTAGCACCAAGCTGCTGCTCACCCACCTGAAGTTGCACAGGCCAGAAGGCGCCAGCGCGCGACCACATTGCTGCCTGGGATGCAAGGGACGCACTCATCGTGGCCAGATTTGCTTAGCCTGCACAATCAAACACTTTGGCCTCGCACCTTCTTATCAGATCATCGACAATGGCTAAGAACCTGTGGATTACTATCACTCTGACCACCATACTGACAATTGCAAGTCGCCCTAAGCCCTCAATGTGGAAGTTCCATTTGCGAAATGACACACACCACAACTGTAACAGTTTGCCATCAGAATTTTTAATGACAATAAGCAACTGATGACATTTTTAAGATAAACACAACGTAACACCCAAGTGACTACCCTTGTGACTACTTGTGCATTCTCTTCCTCTTACGCATGCTCCTACGTAGTGCTTCCCTTGTGGCTTCAGCAGATGTGGAGGCCCCCTGCTCACTTTCTTGCTGCGCCTGTCTCGACACCTTTGGCGGGTGTCCTCTGGGGTTGTGAGCCTGAGGGGGCTCGGCAACAGTCTGCTGCTCCTGCGGCTGTGCAGGGGTTGAGAAGCCGATCTCAGTTGGGTGGGGACTCTGGTGGGGCTTTGACCAAGGGCTCTGCAGTGGCATGGTCGTGTGAGCGCTTGGAGAGGAGCCCTCACTTCCTTGCTGTATGCCACCAACATCCCTCTCATGGGTCAGCCCCACTTCAGAGCTAGCAAGTGGCTGGACAGCACCTTGCTGCACTTCAGGGGGGCCATGAGGACCCGTTTCTGCACTGGAAGTCCTAATCCAGAGGGCTTGCATGAAGGCCTGGTTTGTTTGCTCAATAGCTGACCATCGCTCCTCAAGAGATGTCAGTCTATTCTGAACAATTACCATGTTTTCAATAACCTGGCAACTAAGCTCCTCCATGGATGTAGCCATCCTCTCCTCTACGGTAGCCAGCCTTACCATGGAGGTAGCCATCCTTTCCGTGGTGATGCGTTCATGCGCCAACGCCTCCACAAAGGCTCTGCTCATGTTAGCAATGGACTCCTCCATTCGCTCCACACTCGCAGCGACCCTGGAGACAAAACCTGCCAGAGACTCCTACACCCGTTCCTGGAGTTCCAGCACCACTCTCCTTCTGGATGGACCCGGAGGCACAGGGTCGGCATGAAGCGGAGCCAAGCTGGGAGCGTCCTGCACCCTCCGATTAGGACTCCCCGCTGCTGTCCCTATCTCCACCATCTGCTGATGCTCACTTGAGCTGTGATACACCAGGTGACAACTCTACTCTATGTCCCGAAGGTCCCATTGAGGTGCGAGTGTCTGCACTGGTGATGTGTGTGCTTAATTCTGCTGACGCAACGCCCTCAGAGGTTGCAGCTTCCTCTGAGGAGTCTGGAAGCTCAGGCTCTTCCTCCTGGACAGTGGGGATGGGGGCTGTCGATGGTCCTGTGGGGGAATAAAGGAAAGAGTTACATGCACATTGAATAGTGCAGATGATCATAAGTCAATCTGTTAGAGCATCAGATTCATTATCAGTGACTCATGCAATGTCAACGAGAGAGATGCCAAACTATTCTGTCACCAGCTTGCTGTGATGCGCCTGCCTGTCCGTCCCCCACTTGGGAATCCTCCTCGATCCCGGCAATTTCAAGGGCCGCCTCCTCCGAGGTGGTAAGCTGGGCTACTGAGGGTGGCCCTCCTCCTGTCCTCACTCTTTCCCTCTTATTGTGGGCTCCCTTTTCCTGCAATGAGGGACACAAGTGGAGTTTGAGTGAGAATGATGGAGTGACTGTAGAGATTCCATAGCATAGATGCTTAGAAGGAGACAAAGGGCCCTCCCTGTGTGTTGCAAGTTGTCATTGCATCACAGTGATAGTGAGTGTGAGGGCTACATGGTCGAATAGTTAAGTGAATGTGACCATAGAGAGAGAGGGAATGGGTAAGGGTGCAGGGATGTAAGTGTCAAGTGGGATGTGGAGGAAGAGGTTGGCAAAGCAGAGTGCTGGTGAGGAGAGGCAATGGGGATCAGATTGAGGGTGATGGGAAAGTCATACTCACTTTTCCTGTGCGGAGAAGGTCATGAAACCTCTTCCTGCACGGCAGCCAGGTTCTGCGGCACATAGAGATGGAGTTGACCTCCTGGGCCACTTGCAGCCACCCAGCTTTAGTCTGCTGGGGTGGCTTTTTTCTCCCTGAGGAAGGGAAGAGCACCTCCTTATTAGATCTTGCTCCCTGCACCAGAGCTTGGAGGGAGGGCTCATCAAAGCGAGGTGCACACTTTTGCTTGCTGGTGGACATGGTCGGTAAATGAAGTCCTTCATACAATGTCCAAAGCGTTTCCAGTCTCCAGAAGAAGCAAGGCTGCTTGCAGGCCTTAAATCCAGTAGCACTGATGATGTCATTGGAGGCGACTTTCAGGATGGAAAGACTAATTGGGCCAGAGGTTCCCACATGCTGGAAATCAAGTGCCAAATTAGGGGGAAAAAAATATTGCACTTTTTCCCCACCTCACATCGGAGTCGGGGTCCTGACAGGAAAACCACCTGACACGCCCCAGCCCGACCCCAATGGCAAAATCCAGCCCTTTGTGTCTACCTCACAGCTTCCTTTCCCACCTAGCTTTGTATCATCAGCAAACTTGGATACATTACAATCGGTCCCTTCATCCAAGTCATTAATATAAATTGTAAATAGTTATGGTCCAAGCATTGATCCTTGTGGCACCCCACTAGTTACAGCCTGCCAAACTGAAAATCACCCGATTATCTCTAATCTCTGTTTTCTGTCCGTTAACCAATCCTCTATCCATGCTAATATATTAGCCCCAACCCCATGAGCCCTGATCTTGTGTAGCAACCTTTTATGTGAAACCTTATTGAATGCCTTTTGGAAAGCCAAATATACTACATCCACTGGTTCCCCTTTAATTCTTTGAAGAGGTAGCAGAGACAGTAGACAAGGATAATGCAGTAGATGTAACTTATCTAGATTTCCAAAAGATTTTCGATAAGGTACCACATAATAGATTAATGAATAAGGTCAGAGAATGTGGAGTCAGGGGATAAATATCAGAATGGATAGCTAGCTGGCTTCAAGACAGAAAGCAGAGAGTACGGGTAAAGGGTAGCTATTCAGAGTGGCAGAAGATGGAAAGTGGGGTCCCAAAGGATCAGTGCTGGGACCACTGTTGTTCACAATTTAGATTAACGATTTAGACTTTGAAATCAAAAACACAGTTTCTAAATTTGCAGATGACACCAAATTTGGGGGGGGGGGGGATAGTCAATATTGAAGAGGACTGTAACAGATTGCAAGAAGACATTAATAAACTGTCAGAATGGACATATAATTGCCAAATGAATTTCAGCACAGATAAATGTGTGATACTACATTTTGGTAAGCAAAATAGGGAGGTCACATATTACTTGGAAAATAAGAATCTAAATGGGGTAGGAGAGCAAAGCGATTTCAGAGTACAAATACACAAATCACTAAAAGTAGCGATGCAGGTTAATAACGTCGTGAAAAAAACAAACCAAGCACTGGGGTTTATTTCTAGAGGGATAGAATTGAAAAGTTGTGAAGTTATGCTAAACTTGTATCGAACCTTGGTTAGACCACACTTAGAGTACTGTGTACAGTTCTGGTCACCATATTATAAAAATGATAGAGGCACTGGAGAGGGTGCAACAAAGATTTATAAGGATGATACCAGAAATGCGAGGTTATAGCTATCAGGATAGGATGAACAGGCTGGGTCTCTTTTCTTTTGAAAAGAGAAGGCTGAGGGGTGACCTAATAGAAGTCTTTAAAATTATGAAAGGTTTTGATAGAGTAGACACAGAAAGAGTGTTTCCACTTGTAGGGAAGAGCAAAACAAAAGGCCACCAATATAAGATAGTCACCAAGAAATCAAATAAGGAATTCAGGAGAAACTTCTTTACCCAGGGAGTGGTAAGAATGTGGAACTCGCTACCACAGGGAGTGCTTGAAGTAAATAGTACAGATGGATTTCAGGAGAGGCTGGATAAGCATATGAGGGAGAAGGGAATAGAGGGTTATGCAGATAGAATTAGATGAGGAAAAATGGGAGGAGGCTCGAGTGGAGCATGAACTGGTTGGGCCAAATGGCCTGTTTTTGTGCTGTATATCCTATGTGATCCTATGTATCTACCCTGCTAGTTACATCCTCAAAAACTCCGATAAATTTGCCAAACACAATTTCCCTTTCATAAAACCATGTTGACTCTTCCTAATCATATTATGATTTTCTAAGTGCCCTGTTACCACTTCCTTACTAATGGATTCCAGCATTTTCCCAACAACTGATGCCAGGCTAACTGGCCTGTAGTTCAATGTTTTCTCTCTCCCTCCTTTCTTGAATGGAGGGGTTGCATTTGCTACCTTCCAATCCGCTGGGACAGTTCTAGAATCTAGGGAATTTTGAAAGATGCCAACCAACGTATCCACTATCTCTGCAGCCATCTCTTTTAGATCCCTAGGATGTAGGCCATCAAGTCCAGTGGATTTGTCGGCTTTTAATCCCGTTAGTTTCTCAAGTACTTTTTCTCTATTGATCTTAATTACTGCAAGTTCCTCACTCTCATTAGGACCTTGGTACCCCCTGTCCAAACCCCCAGCTCCACAATCTCCCCCCTGACCCTCCCGTGATCACCGACCCCTCCGATCACCTACTCCCTTTTCAAAGTCTCCCTGAAGGGATTATTACTAGTCCTAGCCCCTTTAGGGCTACCCCGGATCAGGCGTTCACTTTCAACAAATGTTAGAGGTAGCCAAATCCTAAAGGTGCTTAATTGGGTCTAAAGGTTCAGCTATCTCTCCGTAAAGGAAAGGAACAACCTGAAGATGTTACCGTCCTCCAGATAGCACTTGTAATAAGTTTAGCTAGACTAATGTTCCGGATATTATGAGGGTCCGGAAAACTCCCCCAGAATTCTGCAACTCCTCACCAAAGAGTGTACAGAGATTGAGTTCGAGTTTGATACAGAAGTACTATGTGAGACAATTCTAAAAATATATAGATTTATTAAAGAACCGACATGAAATTTACAGTTGGTGATTCAATCGCAACAATAACAGTTCCAAAAACAGAAATCTTACGATTCTATTATCAGAGATCCTTATTCTCAAATCTTAACTTCTCTAGTTTTACAGTTCTTAGTTTATTCCAGGATAGCCACCAAAATCAAATACAATACCTTGATCCCCGAGATACTAAGGGCTCGATTTTGCCAGGCCCGAGGAGGCGGGAATGGAGGTGTGTGGGGTGTTAAAATTGCAAAAACTGTCTGGCAGGTCCGACCCCACCTCCATCCCACCTCAAGCAATTTTCCCAAACGCGTGGTTTCTGATCCTGTCTCCGTCCCACCTCCAAGAGGCAGGATAGGCCCTTAAGAACCACTGAATTGCCTCTATAATCCCATTTTGAGAGGCTTTTCTGATTTTAACACTTTTCCTACATGATGCACGCCGCCTCTGAAACATGACAGTGAAACCTGGCGGTAGCACAATTGGATTGCTGACTATCAGCTGCAACTCCACCACTACATAGGAGATTTGATCAATCATCATTTGCAGGTGGCAGGACTTTGTCTCAGGTCTGGGGGAACTTTTAGCAGGCAGAACCATAGCCGTGGAAGTTTGGAGCCTGACACCCATCTCCAGTGTGACCTCCTGGGAAACCCCTCTCCCCACCTTGACTGATCGCTTCCTCAACTGAGGCATATACCAGAAGCATGGGAACCATTTATTTCCTTTCCTCCTGGACATCAGATTTGGACGAAGACCAGCCACGGCAGCAGCAGAAACATGAACAACAGCAGCGTCATCAGCAGCAGCAACAACAGGAGAACCAAGCTGCTGCTCACCCGCCTGAAGCTGCACAGGCCAGAAGGTGCCAATGCATGAAATCCCGTCGGCACAGGAGATACGCCCCAAACAAGGTCTACAGACAGAGGATCAGCTACCTCAACATGACTGAGCAGCAGTGCCAAAGGCGGCTCCGACTTTCGTGAGAAGTAGTGGGTGACATCTGCGCAATGGTGCAGCAAGATCTGGAGCCCAGAGGAGCAGGTGGACACCCCTTACCAGTGGCCGTCAAAGTCACAACCGCACTCAACTTTTTTGCTTCAGGCTCATTCCAGGGATCAGCAGCAGACATCAGCGGCATCTCCCAGGCGGCCGCACACACTTGCATCATGCAGGTAACCGATGCCCTCTTTGCCATCGCGCACAATTACATCCATTTCACCAAGGATCAAGCAAGTGTCACGGCGCGTGCGGTTGGATTAGCTAATCTGGCAGGCTTTCCAAGGGAGTAGGGCATCGTTGACTGCACACGTGGCCCTTAAGGCACCCCATCGCAATCCAGGTATTTTTGTCAACCGCAAGGGCTTCCACTCCCTCAACGTGCTGCTGGTGTGTGACCACAAGAAGGAAATTTTGCATGTTTGTGCCAAGTATCCTGGCAGTTGCCATGACTCCTTCATACTGCACCAGTCTAGTGTGCCTCTGCTCTTCAGTTCGCCAGACCAACTTAACAGATGGCTACTTGGAGACAAGGGCTATCTCCTGAAAACGTGGCTAATGACTCCATTGAGGAGCCCATCCAACGAAGCCGAGGAGAGCTACAACTACAGCCACATTTCCACCAGATCTATAATCGAGCAAACCATCAGCTTGCTGAAGATGCGCTTCAGATGCCTGGATAGATCAGGTGGAGCCCTGCAGTACTCAGCAGCCAGGGTCTCCAGAATCATTGTGGTTTGCTGTGCACTTCACAACATGGCACAGCGTCGTGGCTTGCAGATTCCTGAGGACCAAGTGACTCCTCACATATCCTCCTCAGATGAAGAGGAGGAGGAGGAGGAGAGCAAAAATGAACAACTTGCAGAGGCCCATCAACCAGCGGCAGCAGTACGCGAGAACATTGCTGCCCGGGATGCAAGGAACACACTCAACTTGGCCAAATTTGCTTAGCCTAGCCAATCAAGCACTTTTGCCTTGCAGCACCTTACCAGAGCATCGACAATGGCCAAGAACCAGCGGATTCCTAGCAATCTGACCACCATACTGACAATTGCAAGTAATCCTAAGCTCTCAATGTGGAAGTCCCATTAGCGAAATGACACAAGCCACAACTGCAACAGTTGCCATCAGAATTTTTATTTACAATAACCAACTGATGGCTTTTCAACATTAAACATCACATTTCACCCAAGTGACTACCCTTCTGACTATTTGTGCAGTACCTTTCTCTTACGTGTGCTCCTACGTGGTGCTTCCCCTGTGGCTTCAGCAAATGTGGAGACCCCTTGCTCACTTTCTTGCTGCTTCTGTCTCGACACCTTTGGTGGGCGTCCTCTGGGGTTGCGAACCTGTGAGGGCTCGGCAACAGTCTGCTGCTCCTGCAGCTGTGCAGGGGTTGAGACGCCGATCTCAGTTGGGTGTGGACTCTGGTGGGGCTCTGACCGAGGGCTTGGTAGTGGCATGGAAGTGTGAGCACTTGGAGAGGAGCCCCCACTGCCTTGTTCTCTGCCACCAACATCCCTCTCATGGGTCAGGTCCACCTCAGCGCTTGCAAGTGACTTGAGAGCACCTTGCTGCACATCAGGGGGGCATTGGGGACCCATATCTGCACTGGCAGTCCTACTCAGAAGGACTTCCATGAAGGTCTTGTTTCTCTGTTCAATAGCTGACCATCGCTCCTCCAGAGATGTCAATCTATTCTGAACACTCACCATGTTTTCTACACTCTGGCGACTTAGCTCCTCCATGGCCGTAGCCATCCTCTCGTCTACTGTAGCCATCCTTTCCACGGAGGTTGCCATCCTTTCCGTGGTGCTGCGTTCATGCGCCAATGACTCCACAAAGGCTCATGTTCGCGATGGACTCCTCCATTCGCTCCACACTCACAGCGACCCTGGAGACAAAACCTGCCAGAGACGCCTGCACCTGTTCCTGGAGTTCCAGCACCGCTGTTCTTCTGGATGGACCCAGAGGCAGAGGGTCGACATGCAGCTGATCTGAGCTGGGAGAGTCCTGCGCCCTCCGACTAGGACTCTCCACTGCTGTCCCTGTCTCCACAATCTGCTGATGCTCAATTGTGAGCTGTGATACACCAGGTGACAACACTACTCTATCTCGCGATGGTCCCACCGAGGTGTGAGTGTCTGCGCTGGTGCTGGGTTGGCTGAATTCTGCTGATGCTGCACCCTCAGAGGTTGCAGCTTCCTCTGAGGAGTCTGGAGGCTCAGGCTGTTACTCCTGGATAGTGGGGACGGGTGATTGCGATGGTCCTGTGGGGGAGTAAAGGAAAGAGTCAGAGATGTGAGGCCAAGGTTACATGCACATTGCATATTGCAGATGATCATAAGTCCATCTGTTAGAGCTTCAGAATCATTATCAGCGACTCATGCAATGTCAATGAGAGAGATGAAAAACTATTCTGTCACCAGCTTTCTCTGATGCACCCGTCTGTCCGTCCCCCACTTGCGCATCGTCCTCGAGTCCTACGATCTCCAGGACCGCCCCCTCCCAAGGTGTGAGGTGGGCTACTGAGGGTGGCCCTCCTCCTGTCCTTGCTCTTTCCCTCTTATTGTGAGCTCTCTTTTCCTGCAATGAGGGAGACAAGTGGAGTTTGAGTGAGAATGAAGGAGTGAGTGTAGAGAATCCATAGCATAGATGCTAAGAAGGAGACAAAGATGGAGTGAGTTGGCAAGACCAAGGGCCCTCCCTGTGTGTTGTCAGTTGTTTTCATAGCATTACAGTGATAGGGAGTGTGAGGGCTGCATAGTCAAATAGTTAGGTGAATGTGACTATAGAGAGAGAGGGAATGGATAGGTGTGCAGGGATGTCAGTGTTAAGTGGGATGTGGAGGAAAGGGTTGTAAAGCTGAGTGCTGGTGAGGAGAGGCAATGGGGATCAGATCGAGGGTGATGGCAAAGTCATACTCACTTTTCCAGTGCGCAGAAGGTAATGAAACCTCTTCCTGCACTGAAGCCAGGTTCTGCGGATCAGCGATAATGAGTGACCTCCTGGGCCACCTGGATCCACACAGCTTTCGTCTGCTGGGGAGGCTTATTCCTCCCTGAAGAAGGGAAGAGCACCTCCTTATTAGCTCTTGCTCCCTCCACCAAAGCTTGCAGGGTGACGTCATCAAATCTGGGAGCAGACTTAGGTCTCCCGCTGCTCAGTTTGCCTCCAGGTCCCTCTCACGGCAAAGGCTAAAAGGTTGGCAGTCTGCAGAAGAAGCAAGGCTTCTTGCAGACCTTAAATACAGCAGCAATGATGACGTCATCGGAGGCAAGTTTCTGACTGAAAAAACTAATTGGGCCATGGGTTCCCACACGCTGGAACTCAATTGCCCAATTAGGTGAAAATTGCATCATTCTCCCACATCGATTTGGAATCGGGTGGATAACACGAAAAGCGGATGACACGACCCCAGCCCGCCCCAATGATAACTTTGAGCCCTACGAGTTGAAGACTTAGAGCTTGCCTCTGAAGTAGAGAATCACTTTGCCCCTTTATAGCGAATCTATCTTCCCATTTGAAAGTTCAATTTTTATACCCTTTCTCAGTGGTATTTCCTTTGAAGCTTTCTGCTGATGTAAGCTAATTATCTCTAATCATTTTTCTGTTGACCCCTGCTATTTTTACAGTTAGACCAGCTTGTACCATTAAAAATTATGTATCTACCCTTAGGTGTTCGAAGCTTATCATAAAAAACGGTGTGGAGCAGGTGCATCTATTTGATGTCATTCTTACCAAAGTCTTCTATGCAATTGTTAAGTCACCTCAGCTGGTTGCAGCACAGACTCCTGTCTCCTAGGTGTTCCAAGTTCAACACAAAAACAATGTGACGGCTGGCGCCTCCCCCACTTGATGCCATTCCCATGAAGGCATATGTTTCTTTATCTTATGTGATTCTTTCCAAAGTGTAATTTAAAACACCTAAATAGGGTGTACTATTGTGTTCTTTCCAAGGCTTCAGACTTTCAGGAACCTCCAACCTCCTGTTTCAATAAGGCTATTGATTCAGTGTCAACAACTTATCTTATCTCAATAGCCTGTATGCTGTTTACAGCTTTGCCATTGTTATGTTTTTAGATTTTCAAGCCCAGTTTGTCATGTTTTAATAAAGTCAGAATTCTTTTATAGAAATGGTGTATTTATCTGAATAGGTATATTGCTTATTCCTTCACATCACCCCCCCCCTAATTCCACGATGTCTCCACTGCCCCCATTTCTCCCCCACCCCACCACCTCTAAACCTACTTACAGCCTTTCCTGCTGGACAGGTGGATTTCAATCAAGCTGGCTGTCAGGTGGGAAACCTGCCAAAAACATTTCAAGCACACCATGGAGTTTGGGGATTTCCGGGTTTCCCTACTATAACTCCTTCCCACCCCCCTTCACCCCGCCCGCCGCTCCAAGATTTCATCTCGGTAAATATCGGGGCCTACATTTCAAAAAGTACCTCATTGGCTTTAAAATGCGTTGACAGGTCCTGAGGTCATGAAAGGCGCTATATAAATGTTTTGACAAGTGTGTTGTTGTGTCTGATGACTGTGGAGTAAGGGGTCATACAAAGATGACAGCAGCTATGTTTGCACCACATAGCTCACATCTCCAAGAATCCAGCCATATTATATAAATATAATAAAGGCTCTATGTGGGATATAGTGAGAAGTGGAGCTCCACAGCAGTTTTTTCTGGGTCCCACTTTTTTGTAGAGTATTTCTGGTAAAGTTATAAAATTTGTGATAATTTGTGAGGTCGTGCCATTAATACCAGGGAGATTGGTCACAGTTAAAGAGATCTGAACAAATTAAGTGGGTGAGTTAAGGAATGGCAGTGAGAATTCAATGTGAATAATTATAAGGTAATGTATTTTGTTGCAAACAACATGAAACTTGCATACACAATGAATACATGTCTATTTGTAAAGAAGGAAAAGTATTTAGGTGTGATTATTGGTTGTTCACTGAAAATATCCAGTTAATGTAAAGCTGTAATCAACAAGACTAATCAAGTACTATAATGTGCCTTAAGGACACCTGATTAAAAGTCAAAACAGATTACTCTAGCCCTAACTAACTATAGGCCACATTTAAAATGTTATGTGTAATTCAAGATTGCCAACCTTCAAAAGAACAGAGATGCATCATAAAGGTTCAGTGAAGATCAATATCGATGATTCTGCGACTTCAAGTTTTAAACCTATTGAGGGAAACTAGCTTCCTGTTTCCTGATTGTCTCTGGCCAAGTTGGGCCCACGCCCGAGTATTTATACTCCTCGGACGGCGCCCTCAGCTGGCCGTCCAGTAGAACTTCCTGAGTTACTTCTTGTAGAAGTTGCGATTTATGACATTCTTCCTCCCTAAAAGGTTTGGAAGTCCAGTCTTCCTTTAACGGACTAGGCGGACCAAAAATAGCCGTAGTCGTTTAGCTTTCTGCTTGTGACTGGAAGGCACGTCTCCTCGGATCGTGTCCTGGTCCCTGGGTCGCTTGGCCCGTACCGGCAAGTCGGTAGAGTCCACGTCGTCTTGTTCGTCCTGTGGAGGACTGGGAATATCATGACTCCGGGTGCGGGTCCCCACAGGCGCAGAGCTGGCCTCATCCTGGGTTGTAGCCAGAGATTGTCCGGCATCCTGGTTTCGGGTGGCCATCCTACGGGGAGCGTTCGGCTCCCTGTGTTGATCCGGTAGCACTGCCGGCAGATCCCTCGATGTCCCATGTAGGGCGTCATCTTCATAGGGGTGCGGAGTGTTGACATCATTGTCATGGGATCCTTCATCATTCGGGCCCATGTGACCGGTTGGGCAGGGAGCCAGATCTCTGAGCGAGATGGTGGACTCCCGGCCATCAGGGTATCGCACGTGCGCATACGTGGGGTTTACCTCCGTTAACTCCACCTCGTCAACGAGAGGGTCGTTCTTGGCAGACCGGACGAACTTCCGGAGTAGCACAGGGCCTGGAGCCACCAACCATGACGGTAGAGATGTCCCATGTGTAGAGCGACGCCAGAACTTGAAGAATCGTTCATGAGGTGTGACATTAGTGGATATGGAGAGAAGAGACCTGATAGAGTGTAACACGTCGGGGAGCACAGTTTCCCACTGCTGGTCTGGTAGGATGCATGACCTCAGTGCCAGACGGAGAGCGTTCCAGATGATGGCATTGTATCGTTCAACCTGTCCGTTGCCGATTGGGTGATATGGTGCCGTCTTACTCGAGGCAATTCCCCGTTGGGAGAGATAATCTTTAAGTTCACTCGTCATAAAGGAGGGACCCCGATCCATGTGGATAAAATTGGCCATCCCGCAAAGGGAAAAGGCCTGATCGAGGCATTTAATTACCGTAGAGGTGTGATGAAATAACTGTGTTCTGATATTTGTACTTGTACTTGTAATGTCTGGAATGTTCCACCGGGGGGAACCACTAATGCTCCTCCCTGGCCCCGCCCCTCTTCTGGTATGTTCTACCAAGGGCTCGGTCGATGATGAACTCTGTTAACTCTGCCATGATTCTTACTTAATAAAAGGCTTCAGTCTTAAGCTTTAACTTCACGGATTCGGGCAGTTATTTGGCACATCAATTTTATTAAGTAACAACTTTTGGAAGATGGATCGATTTTTGAAACCAGAGCATCTGGATATCGATCCCCATTCGGCAGATGCGTCGAAGAAGTTTACGCATTGGCTCCGATGTTTTGAACACTTCATCGCATCATCGACCGACCCGACGGTTAACAAGTTGGGTCTTCTAACCAACTTGGTAAGTCATCAAACTTACTCTATAATTGAAGATATTACTACATATGAAGAGGCCCTCGCAGCTCTTAAAGCCCAGTACCTTAAGTCGGTTAACGAAGTATACGCCAGGTATCTCCTGTCTACCCGCAGGCAATTACCCGAGGAATCTCTGGACGGTTTCCTGCAGGACCTTAAGGCTTTGGCTAAGGGTTGCAACTACAAGGCTGTCTCTGCCATAGTGTATCAGGGAGAAGCCATCCGCGATTCTTTCATATCTGGTCTCCGATCTAATTATATTAGACAGAGACTCCTCGAGAGTGACTCGTTAGTTTTAAAAACGATCGTCACTGCTGCTCGATCGTTAGATGTAGCCCAGAAGAATTCAGAAGTGTATGCATCAGCCCATGCATCTCTCTCAGCCTCGTGTGTTCCGAGTATGGAGGCATCCATAACACCAATGGAGCCCCCACTTAATCCTATTGTTGCGGCTGTGCCCCATGGGTCTAAGTGTTATTTTTGTGGCCAATCTAAACACCCCAGGCAAAGTTGCCCAGCCAGAGAGGCTACCTGTTTTAAATGTAAGAAACGGGGACATTTTAGTAAAGTGTGTAAGGGTAATCCTGTACCCGATGTCTTCTCTGCTGCCACCTATCGTTTTACTCTAGCCTCGGCTACGGTTGACCAGACCATACCGTGTTCCTTGTCAAAATCTATGATGGACATTAAGATTAATGGTCGTCCTACTGGGTGTTTGATAGACTGTGGCAGCACTGAAAGTTTTATACACCCCAACCTTGTTAACTGCTGCTCATTGAAGGTGTATCCTACTCGAAGTGAAATTGTGATGGCGTCCAAATCCCTTACTTCGGAGGTAACTG
Source organism: Somniosus microcephalus (assembly GCF_052327205.1). Lineage (NCBI taxonomy): Eukaryota > Metazoa > Chordata > Chondrichthyes > Squaliformes > Somniosidae > Somniosus > Somniosus microcephalus. Next base: position 148,618,828 of record NC_140991.1, on the reverse strand, counting down.
GATATTGTAAAGTCACATTGACCGTTAAGTATACGGAGTATAAGGACTTTAAACTCCTCATATTACCTCAGTTGTGTGTGAACTTAATATTAGGCTTGGACTTCCAGTGTCAGCATGAGAGCGTTACCCTTAAGTATGGTGGATCTCAGCCTCCGCTCACAGTCTGCGGCCTTTCTACTTTAAACGTAAGTCCGCCTTCTTTGTTTGCGAACCTTGCTCCTAATTGTAGACCTATAGCGACTAAGAGTCGACGGTATAGTTCAGAAGATAAAACATTTATAAAAGAGGAAGTGGAAAGGCTTCAACGGGAGGGAATCATCGAACACAGTGGTAGCCCGTGGCGTGCCCAGGTGGTGGTGGTTAAAACTAATGAGAAGAAAAGACTTGTGGTCGATTATAGCCAGACTATAAACTTGTATACCCAATTAGACGCCTATCCTTTGCCTTGTATTTCTGAGATGGTGAACCAGATAGCTCAGTACCACGTGTTCTCCACCATTGATTTAAAGTCTGCCTACCATCAACTCCCCATCAAAATAGAAGACCGACCTTATACGGCCTTCGAAGCTAATGGGCGCCTGTACCAATTCCTTCGGGTGCCCTTTGGAGTGACGAATGGGGTATCCGTCTTCCAATGGGAGATGGATCGTATGGTGGATGAATACGCGTTGGAAGCAACATTCCCATACCTGGACAATGTTACCATCTGTGGGCGTGACCAACGGGAGCATGATCAAAATCTCGCTAAGTTCCTAGAGACTGCAAAGAGGTTAAACCTGACCTACAACGAAAACAAGTGTACCTTCAATACTACACGTTTGTGTATTCTTGGTTGCGTTGTGGAGAATGGGGTAATCAGGCCAGACCCTGAAAGATTACGCCCACTTAAGGAATTACCTTTACCTCACACTGTAAAAGCTTTAAGAAGGTGTCTGGGATTCTTCTCGTACTATGCCCAGTGGGTGGCTAGCTACTCAGATAAAGTCCGACCTCTTATTAAGTCGACGTCTTTTCCGCTATCGGCGGAAGCTCAGGAGGCTTTCCTTAATATCAAACGGGACATTGAGAAGGCAGTGGTATGTGCCGTGGATGAGAAGATCCCATTTCAAGTGGAAAGTGATGCATCTGATTTTGCATTGGCAGCAACTCTTAACCAAGCTGGTAGACTAGTAGCTTTCTTCTCTCGTACATTGCAAGGACCAGAAGTTTGACATTCTTCAGTGGAAAAGGAGGCACAGGCAATTATTGAAGCAGTCAGGTATTGGAGACATTATCTCGCTGGCCAATGTTTTATGCTCATTACTGACCAGCGATCTGTGGCCTTTATGTTCAACACTAAGCAGAGAGGCAAGATCAAAAATGATAAGATTTTAAGATGGCGAATAAAACTGTCAACATATGACTATGATGTTCAGTACAGGCCTGGAGTATTTAATGAGCCATCGGATGCTTTGTCACGAGGAGTATGTGCTAGTCTAGGTACAGATAAGCTTCAAAGTCTCCACGACGCACTCTACCACCCTGGGGTTACCAGAATGAACCACTTCATTAAGTCCCACAATCTACCCTACTCTATTGAGGAGGTCCGGACAATGACCAGAACCTGTCATGTTTGTGCTGAATGCAAACCCCGTTTCTATAAGCCGTCCAAGCCAGCTCATCTTATTAAAGCAACTCGACCATTTGAGCGTTTGAGTCTCGATTTTAAAGGTCCCCTTCTATCGAGCGACCGTAATGTCTATTTTCTTAATATTATAGACGAGTACTCTCGGTTCCCTTTTGTTATCCCCTGTCCGGATGTGACTAGTGCTGTTGTAATTAAATGCCTCTGCCAACTGTTTTCCTTGTTCAGTATGCCTAACTATATACATAGTGATAGGGGTTCTTCCTTTATGAGTGAAGAATTACGACAGTTTTTGCTATCGAAGGGGATTGCAACGAGTAGAACCACCAGCTATAACCCTCGTGGTAATGGGCAGGTCGAGAAAGAAAATGCGACAGTGTGGAAGGCTATCGTACTGTCTCTGAAGTCACGAGGCCTGCCGACCTCTCGCTGGCAGGATGTCCTGCCAGACGTGCTGCATTCCATAAGGTCTCTTTTGTGTACAGTGACGAATGCCACCCCTCATGAAAGGATGTTTAGTTTTCCAAGAAAAGCTACTAATGGAGTATCGTTACCCACATGGTTGACGACCACGGGCCCTGTGTTGTTGCGCAGACATGTGAGAGGCCACAAGACTGATCCACTGGTGGAGGAAGTACAACTCCTCCATGCTAATCCCCAGTATGCGTATATTCAATATTCGGATGGGCGAGAGGATACGGTCTCTTTTAAAGATCTTGCACCTGCTGGAGCTCGAAAAGAGTTCGACTCTGAGAGTAGAGTTTTCAATCATGGTATTGGACCTTCAGAGACACAAACCCTCAGTGTGGAAAATACTGATGATTCTGGGAATTCGAATGAACCAGAGTTAGTACTCCGGGAGGAGCCTCAGCAAGAGTTACGTCGTTCCCAGAGGATTATCAGACCTCCTGACAGACTGAATCTATAGCAGGGGGTGAATGTGATGAAATAACTGTGTTCTGATATTTGTACTTGTACTTGTAATGTCTGGAATGTTCCACCGGGGGGAACCACTAATGCTCCTCCCTGGCCCCGCCCCTCTTCTGGTATGTTCTACCAAGGGCTCGGTCGATGATGAACTCTGTTAACTCTGCCATGATTCTTACTTAATAAAAGGCTTCAGTCTTAAGCTTTAACTTCACGGATTCGGGCAGTTATTTGGCACATCAAGAGGTAAGCATATTAGGACAGGGGAAGGCAAAGGGAAAGCGTGAATACTCGTCTACCATCGTAAGTAGGTAGGTGTTTCGCGTCGACAAAGGCAATGGCCTTTTAAAGTCTATGCTGAGCCTCTGCATAGGCTGCATTGCATGTATGAGTAAGCCATCTGATGGGCGGAAGAATTGTGGTTTCAATTCTGCACAAATCCTACAGGAGGAGCATGTTTTCTTTACGTCCGCCGTTGAGAATGGTAGATTTTTGGAGCGCACAAAGTGCAACATACGGGTAATGCCAGGATGGCATAAGTCCATATGCAGATCCGCCAGAGTCGACGTTGACACTGAAGAGCAAAATGCCCGTGTGAAGGTATCTGGGGCCACATTCTGTTTGCCGGGTCGGTAACGGATAGTATATCCAAAAGCGGCCAGCTCCATCCTCCAGAGTTGAATTTTATTATTTTTGATTTTCGTGCGCTTCCGTTTATCCAGCATGAAGGCCATGGTGCGCTGGTCAGTTATGAGCATGAAATGACGCCGAGCAAGAAAATGACTCCATTGGCATACAGCCTCGATGATGGCTGTAGCCTCCTTCTCGACGGGGGGGGTAATGGAGCTCGCTACCCTGCAAGGTTCTGGATAGGAATGCCTCGGGTCGACCACCTTGATTCAAGGTAGCCGAGATCGTCACCTCCGATGCATCGCATTCGACCACAAAAGGAAGGTTTTCGTCAATGGAGTGAAGCATGGCTTTCTCCAGATGTCGTTTGAGGAGGTTGAAGGCAGAAATAGCCGTTGCTTCCAATGGAAAAGACTTCGCATGAAGCAGGGGCTGTATTTTATCGGAGAAGTGAGGTATCCACTTTGCGTAATAAGCAAACGTGCCAAGTGCCCAACGAAGAGAGCTGAGATTTGTAGGGGGAGGGAGCTCCTGAAGTAGACAAAGTCGCTCTGGGTCCGGTTTAATAACACCGTTGCCCACCCAGTAGCCAAGAATGTTCACTGATGGCACCGATTTCACCGATTTGGATTTGTTTAACGTTAACTGGCGATGACGGAGAACGTCAAAAAATCTCTGGAGATTGGCGTCATGCTCCTTTTGATCATGGCCGGCAATAGTGATATTGTCTAAATACGGAAAGGTATCCGTCAAGTTCTCTTGCCGGACTAGGCCATCCATTGCCCGTTGGAAGATGGCCACCCCATTGGTGACCCCAAATGGAAGGCGACAAAACTGATAAAGCCAACCATTGGCCTCAAAGGCCATATACTTTTTGTCAGAGTCTTTCAGCGGTACCGGATGGTACGTGCTCTTTAAATCGAAGGTTGAAAATACCTTGTATTTGGCAAGGTTGTTGACCATATCATCCATGCCTGGTAGCGGGTAGGCATCCAGATCGGTATATTGATTAATAGTCTGCGAATAATCAATACACAGACGTTTCTTATGTTGTTTTAAAGGGTTTTTCACAACGACGACTTGAGCCCGCCAGGGAGATGAACACGGCTCGATAATACCGTCAGCTAAAAGGCGAGAGACTTCTGCCTCGATAAATGCTCGTTCGTCTTGGCTAAAGCGCCGCGATTTGGTGGCTATGGGTTTACAGCCGGGGGAGAGATTGGCAAACAGGGAGGGCTCACCGAGTAAGGCCGCCGAGAGCGCACAAAACTGTACCTTAGAAATGGTAAGCTCCGGCTTCGACCCTCCAAACTCAAAAGTGAGTCTTTTGAGCTGCTTCTGGAAGTCCTGCCCCAGAAGCACATCGCTGCATAAGATTTCGAGTACTCCGAGCCGGGTGGAGAGATAAGTGCGGCCATTGAGGATGAGGTTGACAAGACAGAAGCCAGAAGAATTGGTGGTCAGAGTCGTCAGAGCCATTGCAATCTCCCTGTCCGAGGGATAAATGCGCAGTTTTAACCTGCTGACAGCCCGCTTACTAATGAAGCTGTCAGAGCTGCAGGAGTCGATTAGCGCGCTTAGAGTGTGCCCATTTACTGAAACCTTCATGGCTACATGGGACAAACTTTGGGGAAAAACAGCTGTGATGGGAGGAGGGGTAATTTTTCCTTCCTTGGGGGAGGAGCAGCTCCATAGATAGCAGCTGTGAAGCTAACAGGAGCTCTCAACCGGTATACTTTAGAGGAGTGGCCTTCCTTGTTAGCAAAGGCCCGTGACTGGCTGTGGTAAACCACTGTTATCGTTCACAACCGTTCACTATTGTTACACTGTTGTTATCACTGTTTACACTGTTGTTATCACTACACAAGGTTACCTCTTGCCACGCACGCTGTTATACCTAGGCATACCTCAGCTGACTCCACCCATGGCTCCGCCTGCTTGCCCAGGTATAAAGGTGACTGATTGGCTAGTATTCTTCCTTGTTGGAACCGATCACCCACGAGGGTGGGCTCTGTTATTTAGCCAATAAAAACCTATAGTTACTATCTTAACTCGTCGCTTTTCATGGAATGAATTGATAGGTATATCAATTTTATTGGCTAAATTTTGAAATGAATGGACTGGAGCAGCCAAACGACCAGCCAAACGGCCAGCTACAACAGCCCCAGCAGCCGACTTGGCTGCGAGCCCTCCGACCGCCGTACCTGGATCTAAATCCACAGGCAGCGAATTCAGCCCTCGACTTCGATCACTGGCTGAGCTGCTTTGAATCCTACCTGGTAGCCTCCGGCGTGCCATTGGAAGCCGACAAACTAAGAGTTCTGACCGCCCAGGTGAGCCCTAAAGTATTTGCACTCATCCGGGACCTTGCTACATACGAGGAGGCCCTCGACCTGCTAAAAGAGCAGTACCGGAGCCCAGTAAATTCAATGTTTGCCAGACATCTCCTAAGATCCCGCTCGCAACAGCCAGGAGAGTCTGTAGATGAATTTTTACGGGCGCTACAAACACTCGGCAGGGACTGTGACTTTAAAGCTGTATCGGCTGCACAACATGCTGAAGGAAATATCCGTGATGCCTTCGTGAAAGGCCTTTGGTCCGACTACTCACGGCAAAGACTGCTCGAATCAAAGGACCTCGGCTTGAAAGCAGCTGCAGCCCTCGCTCGCTCCCTGGAAGTGGCACATCGGGACCTCGAGGCGTACTCCGGGTACAGTGCTGCGCGACCCTGGGACTCGGGCCTGACTTCGGCCGCAATACCCCTCGCACCGCCGCCCCTGGGACCTACTACGGCGTCGGTGTCCCGGAATCGATCGGGACCGCCACCCTCGGGACCTGCTGCGGCAGCGGAGCCCCGCGATCGGGCCGCCAGCTGCTATTTCTGTGGCCAGGCGAGACATCAAAGGGCGCGCTGCCCTGCAAGGAACGCGACCTGCTCCGGATGCAAAAAAAAAGGCCACTTCGCAAACGCCTGCAGGGGGAAAGCCACAGACGCCAGCAGTGCCTCATGTGAGTCGTGGGGGCGGCCATCTTTGATCAAGGCCACAGATGCCAGCAGTGCCTCATGTGAGTCATGGGAGCGGCCATCTTCTCCGCCATTTTGTTCAACTTCGACTTCGTGGGGATCCGCGTCATGGGCGCCGCCATTTTGTTCGCCGCACTCGGCCGCCATTTTGTCTCCAGACCCGACCACCGCCTCACCTGCCGACTACAGCAGCTCACTCAGCCATACACTGGCCTCCGTCACGCTTGACCAAGCTCTCCCGCATCATCTGTCCAGGTCCATGATGGACATCGAAGTAAACGGCCACGCCACGACCTGCCTGTTCGACAGTGGGAGCACGGAGAGTTTTATTCACCCAGACACGGTGCACTGCTACTCCCTCACTGTCCGGCCAATGCGCCATCGGATCTCGATGGCGTCAAAGTCCCATTCAACAGACGTCAGCGGCTACTGTGTGGTGACCCTGTCGGTTAGGGGCACGGGATATAAAAACGTTAAACTTCTCGTCCTGCCCCAGCTCTGCGCTGCCGTCCTACTAGGGCTGGATTTCCAATGCCACCTTCAAAGTGTCACTTTGGCATACGGTGGATCCCTCCCCCCACTCAGTCTACAACAAGCAGTTTTTAAACCGCCCGCCGCATACCACCTGCGGCCTCTCCACTCTCAAAGTCCCGCCCCCCTCCTTGTTCGCTAACCTCACCCGCGACTGTAAACCCGTCGCTACCAAGAACAGGCGGTACAGCGCCGGGGACAGAGCTTTTATTAGCTCTGAGGTGCAGCGACTCCTGAAGGAGGGCATCATCGAGGGGAGCACCAGCCCCTGGCGTGCCCAGGTCGTAGTCGTTAAGACCGGCAATAAACACCGCCTGGTCATCGACTACAGCCAAACCATAAACCGGTACACCCAGCTGGACGCATACCCCCTTCCCCGCATATCTGATATGGTCAACCAGATTGCACAGTACCGGGTATTCTCCACCATCGACCTCAAGTCGGCCTATCACCAACTCCCTATCCGCCCTGAGGACCGCCAGTATACCGCCTTCGAGGCGAATGGCCGCCTCTACCACTTCCTTAGGGTTCCCTTCGGCGTCACCAACGGGGTTTCGGTCTTCCAAAGGGAGATGGACCGGATGGTTGACCAGAACGCGCTGCAGGCCACGTTTCCTTATCTAGATAACGTCACCATCTGTGGCCACGACCAGCAGGACCATGATGTTAATCTGGAGAAATTCCTCCGTACGGCCCAACGGCTGAATCTCACTTACAATAAGGAGAAATGTATGTTTAACACCTCACGCCTTGCCATCCTCGGCTGCGTAGTAGAGAACGGAGTCATCGGCCCCGACCCCGAAAGAATGCGCCCCCTCATGGAGCTTCCCCTTCCCCACTGTCAAAAGGCACTGAAGAGAACCCTGGGGCTCTTCGCTTACTATGCCCAATGGGTGCCCAATTATGCGGACAAAGCCAGACCCCTCATGAAGTCCACCTCCTTCCCCCTGACAGCAGAAGCATGTGCAGCCTTCTCCCTCATAAAAGGAGACATTGCGAAGGCCACAATGCACGCAGTGGATGAGTCCATCCCTTTCCAAGTGGAGAGCGATGCATCCGACTTCGCCCTAGCTGCAACCCTTAACCAGGCGGGGAGACCTGTGGCCTTCTTCTCAAGGACCCTCCAGGGCCCTGAGATCCGACACTCTTCTGTCGAGAAGGAGGCCCAGGCGATTGTGGAAGCGGTACGACGCTGGAGGCATTACCTGGCAGGCAAACGATTTACCCTCCTCACCGACCAGCGTTCGGTTGCTTTTATGTTTAATAACAAGCTGAGGGGCAAAATCAAGAACGACAAGATCTTGAGGTGGAGAATTGAGCTCTCCACCTACGATTACGATATCTTGTACCGGCCTGGTAAACTCAATGAGCCCCCAGATGCTCTATCACGAGGTACATGCGCCAACGCGCAAGTTGATAGACTGCGGACCCTCCACAACGACCTCTGCCACCCCGGGGTCACTAGACTTTACCACTTCATTAAGGCCCGCAACCTGCCCTACTCCATCGAGGAGGTCAGGACCATGACCAGGAACTGCCAAGCCTGTGCCGAATGCAAACCGCATTTCTATAGGCCGGACAGAGCAAGCCTGATCAAGGCCACCCGCCCCTTCGAGCGCTTGAGCATCGATTTTAAGGGGCCCCTCCCGTCCTCTGACCGTAATGTGTACTTCCTCAACATTATTGACGAGTACTCCCATTTCCCCTTTGCCATCCCCTGCACAGACATGACCAGTACCACGGTCATCAAATGCCTGAACGACCTCTTCGCCTTGTTCGGGTTCCCGAACTATATACATAGCGACCGGGGCTCATCCTTCATGAGCGAGGAACTTCGCCAGTTCCTGCTCGCGAGAGGTATTGCTGCGAGCAGGACCACCAGCTACAACCCCCGGGGGAACGGCCAGGTGGAAAGAGAGAACGCGACAGTTTGGAAGGCCGTCCTCTTAGCCCTAAAGTCTAAGGGCCTCCCAACCTCTCGCTGGCAGGAAGTCCTCCCGGCAGCGCTCCATTCCATCTGGTCACTGCTTTGTACGGCCATTAACGCCACCCCTCATGAGCAAACGTTTGTTTTCCCCAGGAAGTCGACTACGGGAACCTCGCTACCAACATGGCTGACTTCTCCGGGGCCCGTCCTGCTGCGGAAGCATGTGAGGACCCATAAAATGGACCCCCTGGTCGAGAGGGTGAACCTCCTGCACGCCAACCCCCAGTATGCCTATGTGGCATACCCAGACGGGCGGGAGGACACAGTCTCCTTGCGAGACCTCGCACCCTCGGGCACCCCTGAGATACCACCGTTATCCCCCACCACTCCCCCAAATCCAGCTCCTGTAGGCGGCATGCCGGAACCCCAGGAGCCTTCATCGACCACGCAGACACCAGCATTAACATCGGATACTGCACCACCGCCGCCGCTGCTGCGCCGATCAGAAAGGCTTACGAGGCCTCCTGATAGACTGACATACACGAACTGGTAGTACACTTCACCCCGCCGGACTCAATTTTAAACAAGGGGTGAATGTGGTAAACCACTGTTATCGTTCACAACCGTTCACTATTGTTACACTGTTGTTATCACTGTTTACACTGTTGTTATCACTACACAAGGTTACCTCTTGCCACGCACGCTGTTATACCTAGGCATACCTCAGCTGACTCCGCCCATGGCTCCGCCTGCTTGCCCAGGTATAAAGGTGACTGATTGGCTAGTATTCTTCCTTGTTGGAACCGATCACCCACGAGGGTGGGCTCTGTTATTTAGCCAATAAAAACCTATAGTTACTATCTTAACTCATCGCTTTTCATGGAATGAATTGATAGGTATATCACTGGCATACCTTGGAAAAGTGTCCTTTCTTGCTGCAATGATTGCAGGTCGCATTACGAGCCGGGCAAAATTTTCTGTAATGGAACGTACCTCCACAAAAGAAACATTTTCTTCCTGATTGCCAGGATGTTGCTAGGGCGGGGTCGTCATCAGCGAAGGCCTCTAGGGTAGGGTCGTCGCCCGTTTGAGTAGAGTCATCATCAGGGGGGCATCCGCCCGAGACCTATCGAAAGACTCATTAAAGGTGATAGCCGCCGCCCGTACACGTGATGGGAGGTAAGTGTCTGCATTTTTCTTGGCCAAGTCCAGGGAACACGCTTGGTCATAAGCAGCCCGTAAATTGAGGGTTTTATTTTCCAGCAGGCGCTGACGTATAAAAGGGGACGCAATCCCATTGATAAAGAAATCGCGGATTAGTTCCTCTTGATACTGTTCAGCTGTAACCACTTTAAGGCTACAATCTTTGCTGAGCCTGCGAAGTTTCTGGAGGAATTCATCGAGTGATTCCCCAGGCTGCTGCCGAGTTGTGGCCAGTAGGTGTCAAGCAAAGATTTCATTCGGGGACTTGACATATAGCTGCTGTAAAATTTGGATTGCAGCATCGTAGTCTATACAGTCCTCAATATAATCATACACATGAGGGGATACGTAGTTAATAAGCATTCGTAACTTATTAGGGGCATCCACCCCACATTCTTCAAGAAAGTTGCTAAAGGTACGAAACCAATGCTTCCATACCTTCGCTGCCGCAGGTGCATTCGGATCCAGGTCGAGACGAGCGGGTCTAAGGAGTTTTTCCATGATGGATCAGTTTCTTGCCCAAGTTCCTTTCTGCGGTTCAAGTTGCAGCTGGTTGTTCCGAATCACCCAAAGCGTGGAGACGATAACAAGTCGATTAAATTGATGTAATAAAGACTCACTACGCACTTGGTTGACATAAAGCAAGGATTTAATCGACTTGTAACAAAACATGGAGGTCTAGTTAGTAGTCACTAGCTTCCTGTTTCCTGATTGTCTCTGGCCAAGTTGGGGCCACGCCCGAGTATTTATACTCCTCGGACGGCACCCTCAGCTGGCCGTCCAGTAGTACTTCCTGAGTTACTTCTTGTAGAAATTGCGATTTATGACAGGGGGTATGATTAAGAAGTTTGCAGATGATACTAAAATCGGCTGTGTGGTTGATACTGAAGAAGGAAGCTGTAGACTGCAGGAAGATATCAATAAATTGGTCAGGTGGGCACAACAGTGACAAATGGAATTCAATCCGGAAAAGTGTGAGGTAATGCATTTGGGGAGGGCTAACAAGGAAAGGGAATATACATTAAATGGTAGGACATTGAGTAGTGTAGAGGAACAAAAGGATCTTGAAGTGCATGTCCACAGATCCCTGAAGGTAGCAGGTCAGGTCGATAAGTTGGTTAAGAAGGCATACGGAATGCTTGCCTTTATTAGCTGTGGCATAGAATACAAGAGCAGGGGGGTTATGCTTCAACTGTATAAAACACTAGTTAGGCCTCAGCTAGAGTACTGCGTGCAGTTCTGGTCACCACATTACAGGAAAGATGTGATTGCACTAGAGAGGGTACAGAGGAGATTTACAAGGATGTTGCCGAGAGTCGAGAATCTTAGCTATGAGGAACGACTGGATAGGCTGGGTTTGTTTTCCATGGAACGGAGGAGGCTGAGGGGAGACCTTACTGAGGTGCATAAAATTATGAGGGGCCTAGATAAAGTGGATAGAAAGGACCTATTTCCCTTAGCAGAGGGGTCAAAAACCAGGGGGCACAGATTTAAAGTAATTGGTGGAAGGTTTAGAGGGGATTTCAGGGGAAATTTATTCACCCAGAGGGTTGTGGGGATCTGGAACTCACTGCCTGAAAGGATGGTAGAGGCAGGAACCCTAACCACATTTAAAAAGTACTTGGATGTGCACTTAGGATGCTGTAACCTGCAGGGCTACGGACCAAGAGCTGGGAAGTGGGATTAGGCTGGATAGCTCTTTGTTGGCCGGCGCGGACATGACGGGCCAAAATGGCCTCCTTCCGTGCTGTAACTTTCTATGACGCTATGACTATGACTCTATGCACTGGATTTGATAATCAAATTGATTAATATCAGTCACAGGTTCATGCTCTTGATTAGGTGACCCATTCTATTCCAGCTGGTGAAATACTCTTCACAATGTAAGGGAAAAGGAGCGTTTCCTGAATTAACTTCATAGGGATGATTTTCCTTACTGTCCCTGTAAAATTCCTATTCCTGAGTGCAAAGGTCAGGAAAACAGGCACTGAGACCGATTGTGGCCCGGTCACTGCCTACTTTACATTGCCCAGGCTTTCTGAGGCTTCCCCCCAGGTGTGGACCAAGCCCTGCACATACAGTTGGCACAGACCCAGCCTCCAGCCTCAATTTCCTATGATTGCGATGCAGTGGCATCCCAAGAAACCTCCTTCCCCAGATTGAAGGATCCAAGAGGGGACAAGATGAAGAGAACCCATAAGATAAGCCAAACTATTTATTTTAAACAGTGAGCCATTGGATCTTTGTGCCTTGCAGCCTGCTGCAACAGCATCCAGAAGGTGTAAAAGTTGGTGGTCAGGACCACAGCTGCAGGCTGTCCCCTGTTTCCAGGCACAAGACTGTACCATGGGCAAGACTGTGCCGAAGATCATGATGATGGCCCAGTCTACCAAACTTGGGCACAGCTTGGCCTGGACAGGTGAGGCATGCTTCCAGTGCACAGCACTCGTTTCGTGCCTGGGTGGAGGGTGGCCAAGAAAATTGGCCCCCTTTTGTGAACACATAACCAGGATATATAGGAAGTGTCATACATCGGGGTTCAGAAAGTGATAGGGCATCAGACTTTTGTGTGTTAAACAAATACTGAGGTCACGATTTTCCCAGCAGGTTTGAGTCGGGTTGGCTGGTCGTCGGGTTCCGGTCCCGCTGTCGGTTTGTGCCGCTCCTAAGTAATGATTTTAATTTAACTGGGCTCATTAAACCCACCTTGCGAGCTACCCAACCCAATCAATGGGTGTGGGTCTGCTGCTCGCCTCTGCTGACGTCTTAAATTCAGGTGCTTTTAAGGTGCCATGTAGTCTTTGCAGTTCATTTCCTTTTTAATGGTCCTGATAACTGGTCTTTGGAAGATGACTGCTGCAAGAGCAAAGGCTGCTTCTCGATTTGATGATGACTCCCTCCATGCTCTTGTGGAGGGAGTAAGAGGGCGCAGGGAGCTTCTGGTCCCTCCGAATGGCTGGAGGAAGCCTCCTCAGCAAACCAAGGCAGCCTGGCTGCAAATTGCTGAGGAGGTCAGCGCTAGGTCATTGTGTTCACGCACCTGGGTCCAGTGCCGAAAACGGTTCAATGATCTGCTACGCACAGCAAAAGTGAGTATAATGTAGGGGTCGCAAAATCCCCTCAGCCCTGAAGATCGGGAAATATTAATCCACATCGTGGATGAAGACCTGTGTGATTTAAATTGTCTCTGGGTTGGACAATGTTTTAAAACATACCCAGAACCGCAAAACGGCTACGTTAACAAGCTTGTAAGCTAGGCAGCACTTGGACACTGGAATCAAAGAATTTTGTGAAAATCACACACTTTAAGATTGTACATTTTATTAAAAGATGTACTCTTGAGTTTTGGACTGTTAAAAATGGCTGAACAGACCTCATGGAATTTCAAAAGGGCAGACAGGCTGTTAGCATATGAATGGAGCCCGAGCTGTCAGTCACCCTGTGGTATTGGGCGGGTCCGGTAACCTACTAGCTGCTTGTTTGCACTGGGGAGTAGCCCGTTTGAATCTGCCAATCAAAGGCAGTTCGGGAAGTTAGATAATCGATTTGTTTACAGAAACTGCTACTTTGTGTACACAAGGAAGTAACCACTTGAGACTGCAGTCTCAGTTGACCACAGAACAATGACTTTCTGTTTACAATACCTTCAAGGCTATTTACTCAAGCAATCAAGGAAATAGCTTTATTCGATGGCCCATCACAGACAATCAAGAACACATTCAAACCACTGCAGCTTTATTCGAAAGCCCTCACAGACAATGGACACATTTAAACTGCAACTTTATCCAAACCCATCCCAGACAAGTGGACAGTTTGGATCTCTTTTGTTTTAGCCCAGAAACATCAGATCTGGGTGGGCCCCAAGTAAAGGGGTATAAGAGATAGCTTCCCAGAAGCATCTCTCTCTCTTCTCTTTTACTCTTTGGACTGCAGGTAAGCAAGGCTTCTGACCCACTAGCAAGACAATCTAGTGAGAAGTATAGGGGTGGTAATTTAAGGGAAATGTTGCTAAGATTGTAAGATTAACATTGTAGCCATTATCCCTCGTTTTTGCTGTCTGCCTTCCCCTGTTAAGCAATTTTACCGTGATTACTTTGATCGTGTGGTGTAGTTTCTTTAGTTTTAATAAAATTTGACTTTCTTGCATCCAGACCATTTGTCCGTTTTTAATATATCATTAATTATAAGTTCCTCCAGTCAGAACTGGAAGGAGGATTTAGCGATTCGAAACCGCTGATTGGAATTTGTCACAGTGCAGTGGCAAAAGGCTGCCTGACCAGGTAAATTACCGTAAACCAGGTAAAGGATGCCCCCCTACAACAACATCACACTTCCCTTCAATCTACTTCCCATCTCTTCTCATCACCAGCACTCTGCATTGTCAACCTACTCCTACACATCTCAACTTACCCTTACATCCTTTGAACCCTTAACTATCCCTCTCTCTCTATGTACAGAATCACTTCACCATCCTGGTATGCACCCCTCACACTCGCTCTCACTGTTATGCAATGACAACAACTAACAATGCACAGGGAGACACCTTGATATTGGTACCTAGTACCTCACTCCATCTTTGTCTCCCTCTAAGCATCTATGTTATGGAGTCTTTACACTCACTCCATCAATCTTGCTGAAACTCCACTTGTGTCCCTCATTGCAGGATAAGAGAGCCCACAATAAGCGGGAGAGGGACAGGACAGGAGGAGGCCCACCTTCGATGGCGCATTTAACAAATGCTGAGGAGGCTGTTCTCGACATCGCCGGAGGCACAGAGGAGCTGGAAGTGGGGAACGGAGAGCAAGCTGGTGACACAATAAATTTGCAACCTTCTCATTTAGATTTTATGAGTCACTGAGATGGCATCTGATGTTCATTCAGATTGACTTCTGATCCCCTGCACAATAGGATGTGTCTGCTACCTAAATATCACATGTCTAACTCATGCCTTTACTCCCCCACAGGACCATCAAGAACCCCCCTCCCCACTGTCCAGGAGGAAGAGCCAGACAACTCTTCAGAGGAACCTGGAGCCTCTGAGGGAGCTGCTTCACCAGAAATCAGCGCACCCAACACCAGCGCACATACACACACCTCGGCGGATCATTCGCAACATAGAGTAGTGTTGTCACCTGGTGTATCACAGCTCACAAGTGAGCATCAGCAGATGGTGGAGACAGTAACAACAGTGGAGAGTCCTTGTCAGAGGCCGCAGGACGCTCCTAGCTCTGCTCAGCTGCATGTAGACATTGTGCCTCTAGGGCCATCCAGAAAGAGAGCAGTGCTGGAACTCCAGGAACAAGCGCAGGAGTCTCTGACAGGGTTTACATCCATGGTAACAGCGAGTGTGCAGAGAATGGAGGAGTCCATCTCAAACATGAGCAATGCTGTGGTGCACGCAATGGCGAATGAATGTGCCGCCATGGAAAGAGCCTGTAAAAATAGAATTATCTAGGCAGTTAACAAGCTGTTAACTGCCTTAAGTGCCTATCCCACCATTTGGTGTCGGGTCTGATCGGGACTCACAGACCTGACACTTTGCAAAGTTGTGTGGCGGCAGGATGGCGGCGGATTTTAACTCCCAACATATCTTCAATCCTGCCCTCTGAGCACCAGCAAAATCGTGACCTGAGTCCCTCAGGGCAGATTCTAAGCTGGTTGTTGTCATGGAGGCAGTTTAATGCCAAGAAATCTCCTAACTCTAAAGTATATTGCTAGAACAAATTGATCTCCTGTGGCATTGCTCATGAACAGGAATAATAAAAGTATCATCCCTCTCTTCCTGTAACTGTCCCTCTGCTTGTGTCTCATCCTCTATTTATTTCAACTTCCCTTTTTGTTTGTGTGCCACTCTTTCTGCCTTTCTCCTTCTTTCTCTACAGCTGAAGCATACTTTCTCTCATTATTGCCTCCATTTCTCCATATCTGTTAGTCTCTGGCTCTTTTATTCACTCTTGTTCTCTCACCTTCTGTAAGATTCTCCTTCAATCTACCTCCTCTCTCGCTTTCTTTATGTCTCCCATTCTCTGTAAAGCTCTCACATGCTTTCCTTCTCTTTCTCTCTGTGGGAAGAGCATTTGCCGGATTATGAGTCATCAAGGAAAAGTGCACCATATTCAAAGGCTCATGCATCACATGTGTGATGACCCAATAAATTGAGCATACAGCAGAGGCAACATCCCACTTGTCGTTAATGAGAAGGGAACTCCTGAAGAGTAGAAATTTAAGATACTAAAATCTGTGTAAAGTGAAAATTGCATTCAGTGGTCCTCTAGCATTTGACTAGGCTGAGGAAGACCAGCAAGAGCAGAATAGGACTACCAAATATGTTAGGTGACATGAAAGGCATACAATCCAGTCCCATCTCTATACGGCCCTTCAGGTCAACTATACCAGGCACAGCTGTATGGGAATGACTGAAGATGAGCACCTTATGAAACTAAGATTTAACAGGGAACAGTGATAGAGCTGTTCCTTTTCCTACAGAAAGACCCATAGAGAACATCTAATGTAGGTACAGCAATTCATTCTTGTAGTTGTCAGTGTCACCATAGTCCTTATTTTTTAGACATTCAGCTCCTTCTAGGCTAGGACTTGGAACCTCCATAGTGCCAGCCCATTTGTTGTTCATTGATGCACCAAGGAGATGTAGGGGGAAAAATTCAATTGTTTGCGCCTCCCGTTAGCGCCTTAAGAGGGCGCTAATGGGGCTCAAAGCAACTAGCGCCCAGGGCGGCGATGTTTGCGCCGCTCGCGAAATTACCTAGGCATTTTGCGACGGTGCTAAACACTACGGCCACGATCTCCTGCGCCGGCAGATTGTGATGTCAGTCGAGTGCGCAACGCCCCATTAGCGCCCTGGACTGGATATTGAGTGGCGCCCCCTGCCTTACCACCTGCCACTAGCAACGACAGGCTGAGGGGAGCGTTATGCTGTCAGAAAGGGACTAGGGGAGTGCTATTTAAAGGCGACCGCTTCCTGCCTTTTTTGTCAGTGACATTTTTGCACCACGCATTCTGAGAGAGAGAGAGACTTCTGGAGAGATTCAACGTTGTGTGAAGGAGTTTTCAGTACTGAGCTGCACTTTGCAGGTTTATTTAGATTTGCCCTTCCTTGCTTCACCAGCACTCTGAGGTAGTGCCTCGCTCCTCAGCTTTTGTGCCTTAAGACAGGTGTGAAGCACCTGATTTAGCGCTCCAATCACCTCCAGGGGCGATAAAAGCCAAGTTTGCTATCGGAGGCGATAATTAGCGCCAGGCGCTAAACTTTGCGCACGGCCGATAATGGCGCCCCAAATGGGGCAATACCGAATTTTTCCCCCGTAGTATTTTGCAGAGCCAGTGCCTTCACCACTGACCAACAACAGCAGTATGAGAGGACTGCACAATTTTACCCAGCAGCGGGTTTTCCTGGATTCCAGATGATCATTCACTGCACCCATATTCTTATCCAGGCCCCTGTGCAGAATGCTATGGCTTATATCAACCAAAAAAAGGTTTCTAGTCTGTCAATATGCAGACATGTTTTCCTTAGTGGGTAATTTGAACCTACCCGCCCAGCAGGCAACTAACGTGGTCAGATTGGCTGCAAGTTTTACATGTTGCCCGATTTTACTTTCCGTTGACCCCAGAGTCTGGAAGCTGGTAGGCAGGGCTTAGTCTAATCTCTTCCCTATTGCCACAAGAGCTACAGTCCTTCCTTCTGTGGAGGAGGAGGCCCCTACTGATCCCTGGCTACTTAGTTGGGGCTATCATAGATTCCAGTAAAGCTGCGCCATACGCCACTGATACCTGCAACAAAGAGAAAACTTCCCTGATGTTGCCACAAGTGCAGGTTGTAGATTTCAGAATCACAGTTGTCAGTTACCGCACATCCTCGGAGACAAACTTCAGAGTCCAGCATGCAGATGTGACGTTACTTAAACATCTTTCCTTTTACGTGAGTAAATTCTAGGTCCCACAAGCCTAAAACTTTGGGCAGCCTTCTCCTCAGCCTGGCACATTCTCACCCATCGTGCTCTGTGAATCACCCAGTGCCACATTTTCACAGACACTATTTCCCTTCAAGTGAGAAAGTCGATGATACAAAAGGTGAGATTGATTGGGTTGAGACAGAGCAATATGGGGGGCGATCAAACCCCAGGACTCCTGTGCAGCCTTTTCCTTAACAGCCTCTTCCTCCACATCAGCATTCTTATCATCAGCACCATAGTCGGTGACGAAGAATCTTCTTACCTCCTGCTCTTTCTCCTCATCATCATCTTCCTCTTCTTCATAGTCTGTGCTTCCCCCTCTCCCCCCATCCAATTGCTGGGATGGATCTACAGGAACAGAGGCATTGGCAAGTATAATTCCCATGGGATTAAAAGGAGAGAGATGCTGCGGAAGCTTCTGGCTCTTTGCTGCTTCACAGGATGCTTTAGTGACTGTCAAGGTGTGCACCATCTAATTTGCCACCTACAACGTTTCACCAATCTCACCATCTGCCATGGCGAGAGCAAAGTGTCTCCCCAGAAGCTCTGTGGCCTGCTCTCAGGCCAGCTCAGCTGCAGCCTTGTGCTGCGGGGTTTCCCACCCGACAGGCATCTAGCCTGTCCATCGGGTTGGCTGTGGGTGGGAAACATACAGAAATTTTTTGAAAGAAGTCATTCAGGAAATCCGTACTTCCGGGTTTCCCAACCGCAAAACAGCCTCCCCCACCTCCCCCCTCACCACACCCCCCCCCCCACCCCTCCCCACCCCCCCGGCTCCCTCCCGCCTCCAAGCTAATCTCCAGCTTTGTTCTTTTGAATGTTTAATTTGAAGAATTTCGGCTCAGCTACAGTTTACGCCTGGGCTGGTGCTGGACAATGTTGGTAGATGGAAGTCCTGGCTCAGGGGCGCAACACTGGCATAAAGGGTCCTTAATTAAATTCTAGGACCATTATTTATTCATGTCACTGTGGTAGTACGCATTTACTTACCATTCCACTGGGTAAAGAAAACAGGTTTATTTATTTTTCCAGGAGCAAATTTAGAAACACTGCACCATCTCTGAGCTGGTCTCTTACACGTTCCAAATTCTTTCAGTGGAGATTTGCACCCCTAGTAACAGCGACTTCTGATTCACCACACGCAATGCCACAAGAGATGTCAGTTTAATATTAGTCCATAACCCTCCTGTACAAGCTTTCAAGCTCCGTCTGAGATAGGAAAAAGCAGGAAGGATGGGACTTCAGAATCGGGAGGTTGCAGCCTGCTGAATTGAAGAACCTAAAGATCAGGAGCAGGCCAGACACCAAGGAGTAAGAGCAACAGGCAAGGACAAGCTGTCCTTGTACTGCACAGCCCTTGGCTCAGAGCAAGTTGACTGTTGAAATTTACTAATGTTGCATCTGACAGGTCTCCGCTGTCCACATGAACAATACAGAGACCTGGGCCACAAATTTAATTCTGGAGGCAGGTCAGCTGGTTTCCGTGTTGCAGTCCAGCCCCCAGCTGCCTCCGCTCTGCAGACGTGATTTTACCTTGATTGGCCTTGTTAAGCCCACCCTCCAGGCTTCCCGGCCAATTAACAGGAAGCGGGCCTGATGATGTCACAGAATCACAGAAATCACAGAAACCTCACAGTACAGATAGAGGCCATTTCGGCCCATCGAGCCTGCACCGACACATATCCCACCCGATCCCCGTAACCCCTACACCAACACATATCCCACCCTATCCCCGTAACCCCACGTATTTAATCCCCCTAACACTAAGGGTCAATTTTTTATCATAGCCAATCAACCTAATCCGCACATCTTTGGACTGTGGGAGGAAACCGGAGCACCCGGAGAAAACCCACGCAAACACGGGGAGAATGTGCAAACTCCACACAGACAGTCACCCGAGGCCGGATTCAAACCCGGGTCCCTGGCGCTGTGAGGCAACAGTGCTAACCACTATGCCACCGTGCTGCCACTTGATAACGCGTCATCTGCCGGTTTCCTTAAAGGGACCATGTACAATTTTATTTAGACAGTTGATCTGTCAGTGTTTGACAGCATTGAGGTGCTGCAAACACTGACAATCACTGCACAAAGGTGAACACTTGCACCCAGGCTCTCCAATGACTCCCATATGCTTATGGAGGGAGTCACAGCACGCAGGAAGGTTCTCTTCCCTTCCAAGGGCAGAAGAGACCTCCCCAGGACACCAGCTTACCTTGAACCTCCACCCAACCCTCTCTATCTACTTTATCACTTCCCCATCTCACTAGCAACCCCTCACACTCACCCTCATCCTACTGCAAGCATACCAATTAACAACACACAAGGGCAGGCACTTGAGAGGTTTAGCCACTGTCCATGTGAAGTTTCTGGGAATGTGTTGTCATACAGTGTAATATCGTTTTCCAAAAGTGCCCCTTATTGGAAACATCTGAGCGCACACTGAGAAGTGTCTTACTGAGTTCCAGTGATTGTTCAGTTATAACTCCCCCCACCACCCTGCTATATTGATGAGTGTGCATGGAATGTCTTGGACATTAAAGGGATGCTTCACGGTGCTGGTGTGGGATGGTGTCAACCTGGCGCATCATGTGGCAGCCAGGGTTTATAGCAACAAGCGAAGAAAATCTGGCCATGGTGATGCTCCCCGGCCAGCAATTTTTGTCAGGGGCTGATGCTCTGTGTCCAGTGCAGCATCAGGTGGGTGAGGAGGAGGTTGGTGCTCCTAGTGCTGGTGCTACTGTTGTGGCTGGTTGTGGTGCTGCCGCGGCTGCTCTTCCTCTGAATCTGACGACCAGGATGAGAGGATGTGACTGTTTCCCATCCTATTGCTATAGATTTCAGTTGAGGCAAGAAGCTTGCAAGCGCACACTCAAAGTGGCCTGAAATGATTCCAATCAGGTCACACTGCCGATGGGTGTCAGCTTGAACAGTCTCAAGGTCAGTAGATTTGCAAAATCTTATCCCAAACCTTCAACAACAAAGTTGTTGCATTTGAATGTCAGCCATGTTACAGGAGCGCTTTTAAAGTGCTGCACCAATGACTCCAAATCATGTCCTCGAGAAACTCATCTCTTTGCAGCTGGCCTGATTCTGACAAGATGGGAAACAGGAGCCAGAAGCACGAAAATGGGAAACCACTATCAAAATAGGATTAGCAAAGCAGTTAACAGGCTATTAACTGCCTTAACTACCTGTCCCACCGGTTCCAGTCGGGTCAGTTTGGGAGCGGCTGACCCGACACTCACGAAAATCACGTGGAGGCAGGATGGAGGTGGGTTGGCAGTCTGAAGCCATTTTTCCAATTTTCGCTGCCGACTCGCCTCCAAACCCACCTCCTCAGGGCTATTAAAATCAAGCAGATGAGCTATAAGGTTTTGCAAGGCCTTTCCGGTAGGGTGGGGCCTTACATGCAGCAGGTGCAAGTCCAAATATTTGGGTGCCCAATCTTGTAATGGGCAATTTAAGTCAAAAAAATGACACAGCGTTGCCACGATGCGTACCTCATTTTATGTTAAAATCCAATGGGAACTGGATGCACGATGAATTTTATATTTTTGGGGGACAGCCCATCCACACCGTGAGCCATGCCCATTAAAAAGTGGGCATAATGGGAGGTCCAACACCTGGCTTGTTGAAGCAGGCTTCTTAAAGGGCAAATGAGAATGTCAATTTGTTGCCAAAGTGGAGGTAGTTTCATGCTGAAGATTCACAACCACTGGAACTGAGTCTGTCCAGACCCTTAATTCACATAGTACTGTGTAATTGTATAAACAAAATATGTATTAACATATGAAGTACAAAAGACAAAGAAGATGCTCATCTCATCAGTTTGGGCTGGTTTTAAGAACATAAGAACATAAGAAAAAGGATCAGGAATAGGCCACTTGGCCCCTCGAGCCTGCTCCGCCATTCAATAAGATCATGGCTCATCTTGGGCTCAAAGCCACTTCCCTGCCCGCTCCCCATAACCCTTCACTCCCTTACCTTGCAAAAATCTGTCTATCTCCACCTTAAATGTATTTAATGACCCAGCCTCCACAGTTCTCTGCAGCAGAGAATTCCACAGATTTACGACCCTCTGAGAGAAGAAATTCCTCCTCATCTCAGTTCTAAAAGGGCAACCCTTTATTCTGAAACTATGCCCCCGAGTTCTAGATTGCCCCACAAGGGGAAACATCCTCTCTGCATCTACCTTGTCGAGCCCCTCAGTATCTTATATGTTTCAATAAGGTCACCTCTCATTCTTCTAAATTCCAATGAGTTTTGTACTAATGCTTACTCAAAAAAAGGTTTGCATTTATATATCTCTGTATCACATATCTCAGAAACATCTCAAAGTGTTTCACACAGTGAATTACTTTGAGGTGTAGTGACTGTTGTTATGTGGTCAATGTGGCAACTATTTTTTCACACAGCAAGATCCAACAAAAAGCAGTAAAATAAATGACCAATTCATCTGTTGTTGATGCTGTTTGAGGGAGGAACCAATTGGTGGCCACCTATTTTAAGTTAAACCATTCTATGCAAAATTTAATTGAATAATGAAAAGTCAACCCGTCAATCTTTGTTAGAAGGCATAACCTAACTTTCATTGCTGGTAAATGCTAGAAAGTGGTGTGCAAAACCAAATTAATGTATCAGGTGTGGCAGAACCACCAGAGGATTACAGACAATTGTATAGAATTCCTTTTACAGCAATGTAGTACAGCTGGGGGCTACACCTTTAATGTATCTGTTAACTGTACTAGGGCTTCTTTCCTGTACTCCGCGTGATGACGTCATGCCGTCCATCACATGATCTCTAAACGGCGGGAAGAACGTGATGACGACATGACGTCAGAGCTCGGAACCTTCTAGCAGTAGAGCTCGGAAACTTCTAGCAGTTGAGCTCGGAACATGCTAGCAGTTGAGCTCGGAACCTGCTAGCAGTTGAGCTCGGAACCTTCTAGCATTTTTCCAGAGAGGCTTTCAAGCAGACCAGACTTATTTGCATTGTATCCTACAGTTTCCTGTACAGCTTCGTTTGTTCATTAAATTTTATTGTTTTTGATTTTCTGAGTCGATCTCAATTCTTCGGCTAGGAACCCCAGTTCCTACATTGGTGACCCCGATTTCTTCGAACAATTTTCATTGAAGTTACATCATGGACATGAACGCCGTCACCCTCAAACTGCTGCAATTTTGGGAGCAACAACCGGCCGCGTGGTTTTTCCAGGCGGAAGCCCAATTTGCAATCCGGGGAGTAGCAGCGGATTCGACCCGTTATTATTACGTGGTCTCCGCCCTCGACAGCGCCATGGCCTCGCGGGTCATCAGCCTCCTCGAGAGTCCACCGAACGATGGCAAGTACGAAGCTTTAAAAGCACGTTTACTGCAGATTTTCGGTCTGTCCAATTCGGAGCGCGCTCGCAGACTTATCTCCATGCCCGGCCTCCGGGACTCAAAACCCTCAGAGCTCATGAGCAAAATGCTCACGCTTTTGGGCTCGGAATCGCAATGTTTTCTGTTCCGCGAGCTGTTTCTCTGTCAACTACCAGAGCCAGTACAGATGGCCTTGGCCAATTCCGCGATCACGGATTGTGCTGAACTCGCCACGGAAGTGGATAAAATATTCACCGTCTCACAACAATCTTGTGCAGCCATGAGGCACCCATCCCCCACAAGAGCGAATCCTCCTCCTCCTCCTGCAGGCTGGTGTGCATACCACGCTCGTTACGGCGCGAAGGCCAGAAATTGCCGTCCGCCCTGCAGTTTCTCACCAAAAAAAAAAACTACCTCAAACCAGCGGTTTCTGAGAAGATCAATAAGGCCTAAGGGACGCGCCGGAGTTGCGAAGGCAGTCGGGTCCGCAGGGAAACTCCTATACATTACAGACTCCCTGTCAGGGTGATGTTTTCTCTGTGATACTGGCTCCCAGTGCAGTATCCTACCAGCGTCGAAGCTAGATCTTCAATCCGGTGGTCAAGGTCCCTCCATCGAGGCAGCCAATGGTGCAGACATTCGCACGTTCGGAAAGCCTAGGGTCCAGTTGAGTTTTGGCGGCCAATCTTTTGTTTGGGAGTTCATCACGGCGAAAGTCTCACAGGCCATCCTGGGGGCAGATTTCTTCTGTGCAAACGGGTTTCTCGTCGACGTCCGACACTGCCGGCTAATCAGTGCCTCCACTTTTCACTCGGTCCCCTGCCACCGAAGCACCGCGATGTCTTGGTCAGTTGCCTGTGCAGTCCCATCTCCAAATGAGTTCTCTCGTCTTCTCAGTGAGTTCCCTGAGCTCACCAGGCCCACATTTTCTTCTTCAGTCGCGAGGCACGGTGTGGCACAACACATTACCACGACAGGATCCCCTGTTTATGCGAGAGCTCGAAGGCTGGAACCCGGTAAACTCGCGGCCGCCAAGGCGGAGTTCCATACAATGGAACGCCTGGGTATTATTCGACGCTCGAATAGTCCTTGGTCCTCGCCATTACACATTGTTCCTAAGCCAGGCGGCGGATGGCAACCATGCGGCGACTACAGACGCCTGAATGAGGCTACCACACCGGATCGGTACCCAATTCCTCACATTCAGGATTTTTCAGCCCATCTGGCAGGGAATTCCATCTTTTCCAAAGTAGACCTCGTCCGAGGCTATCATCAAGTGCCCGTGCATCCTCAGGACATCCCCAAAACTGCCGTCTTCACACCTTTCGGGCTCTTTGAGTTCCTTCGCATGCCGTTTGGGCTGAAGAATGCAGCACAAGCCTTCCAACGTCTCATGGATTCCGTGTTGCGCGATCTGCCGTTCATCTTCGTCTACCTAGACGACATCCTTATTGCCAGTAACAGCACGAAAGAACACATTACCCTTTTTTCTCGTCTCAGCCAACATGGCCTTATAATCACCCCGGCCAAGTGCCAGTTTGGGTTGCACAGCATTGATTTCCTGGGACACAGAATCACCTCAGAAGGCGCCGTCCCGCTGGCCACGAAGGTGGAAGCAGTCACCTCGTTCCCTCTTGCTCAGACCGTCAGGGCACTCCAGGAATTTCTGGGAATGGTCAATTTTTATCATCGGTTCGTCCCCATGGCGGCATTGTTGATGCAACCTTTGTACGAGGCCCTCAGAGGTAAATCGGGCAAAGACCCGATCGATTGGACACCCCAGATGGACCAGGCTTTCCTCGACACTAAGAACGCTTTGGCTGCTGCAACCATGTTGGCACATCCCCTTCCGGGCTCAACCATTGCCCTTACTACCGACGCATCTGATTATGCTATCGGGGCAGTACAGGAGCAGTGGGTCAACGGCACATGGCAACCACTGGCTTTCTTCAGCCGACAATTGCAGAAGAACGAATGCAAGTTTAGTACTTTTGATAGGGAGTTGTTGGCATTGTTTCTGGCCATCCGCCATTTTCGCTTCCTAATGGAAGGACGCACATTCACGGCTTTTGTAGACCACAAGCCACTTACTTTTGCGATGGCCAAGACAGCGGAACCATAGTCGGCACAGCAACAACGTCATCTTACGTACATATCTGAATTTACAACCGACATACAACATGTCTCGGGCAAAGACAACCTGGTGGTGGATTGTCTCTCCCACGCCCAGCTCCACGCAGTACACCTGGGAGTTGACTATGTTGGTTTGGCAAAAGAACAGAAGGCAGACCCTGAAGTGCAGGCATACCGGACCGCACCTTCCAGCTTACAAGTGGCTGATGTCAGTTTCCGGGCCGCAGGGACCACAGTCCTGTGTGACATCTCGATGGGCGCCCCACGTCCAATCATTCCAGTCGAATGGCGCAGGAGAATTTTCAACACTATCCACGGGTTGTCACACCCTGGCATGAGAGCGTCACAGCGACTCATGGCAAAGAAATTCGTCTGGAAGGGCATGCATCTCGACGTCCGTGACTGGACCAATACCTGCGTGAGTTGCCAGAAGTCCAAGATACAATGCCATGTTCAGGCCCCAGTCTCCACTTTTCTGGTTCCGGAGCATCGATTCGACCCTGTGCACGTGGACCTGGTTGGGCCTCTCCCTTCCTCTCGCGGGTACACTCACCTCCTCACCATGGTAGACCGCACCACCAGTTGGCCAGAGGCAATTCCTTTGGTTGCCACCACAGCGGCAGACGTCTCCAGAGCCTTCATCTCGTCGAGAGTAGCTCGGTTCGAGGTACCGGCTGACATCTCCTCAGACCGGGGGCCTCAATTTACCTCTGAGCTTTGGAACACCATAGCTCAAGGTTTGGGCACCAAGCTTCATCGTACCACCGCCTACCATCCACAGGCGAACGGTCTGTGTGAAAGATTCCACAGGTCCCTTAAAGCCGCACTGCGTGCTAGTCTCCGTGGGCCTAGTTGGGTGGACAGGCTCCTTTGGGTGCTGCTAGGTCTTCGCACGGCGCCTAAGGATGACCTGCATCCTTCTTCAGCAGAGCTGGTTTACGGCCAACCACTCAGAGTGCCTGGCGATTTTCTTTCTCCTCACACGGAACCCTGGTCCCCAGCTCAGAAGCTCATCAGCCACCAGGAAGCGACTAGGAATTTCATCCCAGTGCCTACATCGCATCATGACCTGCAGCGCTCCCATGTCCCGGTGGATCTTAAGAGTGCAGAATACGTGTTCATTCGGCAGGATGCTCGCAAAAACGCTCAAACCGCCTTACACAGGTCCGTTCCGTGTCATCTCATCAGGTGACAAGTCCTTCACAGTTGACATCGGCGGTAAGCCTGACCACATCTCCATCGACCGGTTGAAACCGGCGCATCTGGATCTGAGCGAACCGTCGTCACCGCTCAGCCGCCTCGTCGTGGTCGTCCACCGTCGACTGCCGGTCCAGTACAGCCACAGTCATCCGCCGTGTTGCCAGTGCCCGCCTCACCGGGTCGACCACAGCTGCCCTCTTCTTCTCCTCCACCTGTGGCATCATCCCAACCACAGCCAACGGCCAGTTCATCTTCTAGCGCTCCGTTCCAGCTGCCAGGGTATCGCAGTCGGTCGGACAGACTCGTCAGACCCTCTTCTCGCCTTACCTTCTCTGTTAAAAACAATTCTGGGGGGGCACATGTGGCGGAACCACCAGAGGATTACGGACAATTGTATATAATTCTTTTTACAGCAATGTAGTACAGCTGGGGGCTGCACCTTTAATGTATCTGTTAGCTGTACTAGGGCTTCTTTCCTGTACTCCGCGTGATGACGTCATGCCGTCCGTCACGTGATCTCTCAATGGCGGGAAGAACGTGATGACGTCATGATGTCAGCGCTCGGAACCTTCTAGCTCTTATGTATTGTGTGTTCTCCTCCCACCTGTGGTGGCGTTGTCACAGCAGATAAATGGTTGGGTGTTCTCTTGGTTAAGTTTAGCTCTCTTTGTTCGGAACTTTCCAGAACTTCCTGTCCTTCCTGAATAAAGCACTTTATGTTTGACTCTCTGAGTTCTGAGTTCTAATTGTGTCTAGGTAGAAAGGTACCGACACAACAAGTGGCGACAAGGATCGGATGAATCTGCGTTGTGGGAACTTTCTTGTTTTCGACTACAAAACACTCGGAACAGAGATTGCAGCATCACATTAATGTTACGGCAGTGAGTACACAGAAATTTTAATTTGAAACGTGAGATGGCTACTATATTAGGAAACATCGGTGATTTTGATGAAAATGTGGAGCAATGGAGCGCATATATGGAACGTTTTGACTATTTTGTATTGGCGAATGCGATGGCAAACGAAAAGGTCGTGCCTACCTTTTTGAGTGTAATGGGACGGAAAACATTCAATTTACTTCGCAGCCTTGTGCAGCCAGATAAGCCAGGAACTAAAACATATAAGCAACTCGTGGAAATTCTTGGAGCACATTTTTCACCAAAACCTCTGGTTATTGCTGAGAGATTTAGATTTCACAAACGGAATCAAGAGGAGGGGGAATCAGTGACGATGTTTATTGCTGCTTTAAAAAGGTTGTCAGAACACTGCGAGTTCAAGGAGGTGCTAAAGGATACCATTAGAGACAGACTTGTGTGTGGTCTGCAAAATGCAGCCACACAGAAGCACCTTCTTACTGAAGACAACCTTACTCTTGAAAAGGCCATTGAAGTTAGTGTCTCCATGGAGATGGCGGAAAAGGAGGCTCACCAGTTGAGTTCAACAGGGAGAGTTCACAAGGTGTCGTCTCAGCCTAAAGGTGCGCGGAACGGCACATGTTACCGTTGTGGGAAAATGGGCCATCACGCTAATGACTGCTGGTGTACGGAGCTGGAATGCCGAAATTGTGGCAAAAAGGGTCACATTGAACGCACCTGTAGAGGAAAAAAAAGAACAGACAGAGCTGGGAAGCATGAAAGCAAAATGTCTATATTTGGACAAGAGAGGAAAAGGAGTGTTCATTCAGTGCAGTATGATGGAACAAGCAAAACAGAGGGGAGCGACACCTCTGAGGAGGAAGAGGTGCACATACTGACGGTTGCAGGTGGTTCAAATGGCTACTGGGTATCACCACTCGTGGAGGGACAATCAGTGCGGATGGAGGTGGACACAGGCGCGGCTGTGTCCCTTGTTTCAGACACTGTCTACAACAAAATGCTAAAGCATCTTACCCTTCAGCCAACAAATATTGTGCTAAAGACGTATACCGGCGAACCTATGGCCATGAGAGGCGCCATTGAGGTGACAGTTAAATTGAACGGACAGACTGCGAAACTGCCACTATATGTGGTAAAGGGAAATTACCCATCTCTACTGGGACGTGCGTGGCTAGAGAAAAATCACACTGGACTGGCCTGCAGTCCGCATGATGTCAAAAGGGGAGTCAGGTCTGACTGCAGTGTTAAACAAACATGCAGAACTCTTCAGTGGGAAACTTGGGAGCATGAAAAAGATCAGCGTGAGACTGGACATTAAACCTGACAGCAAGCCGAAGTTTCACAAAGCCCGACCTGTACCCTATGCAATTAGGCCAAAAGTTGAGGCTAACTTGGAGGCCTTAGTCGAGAATGGAGTCCTGGAGCCTGTGAGCATGAGCAAATGGGCCACACCCATTGTTCCTATCCTGAAAAAGGAGGGATCTGTTCGAATCTGCGGGGACTTTAAAGTGACTATTAACCCAGTGCTGTCTGCGGAACAGTACCCTCTTCCCCTCATTGATGATCTTTTTACGGGCCTGGCCGGAGGGCAAAAGTTCAGCAAAATAGACTTATGCCAGGCTTATCTACAAATGCATGTCGATGACAAATCAAAGGAGCTGCTGACAATTGTGACACACAAGGGGCTATACAGGTACTGCCGCCTTCCGTTTGGAATTACGTCGGCCCCTGCTCCATTCCAAACGGCAATGCATCAGATTTTGAGTGGACTGCCAGGACTCCAGTGCTACCTGGACGACATCCTTGTCACTGGGACAAATGAGGAGGATCATCTTCTGAACTTGGATGTGACACTACAACGACTGAAAGAGTACGGACTCAGAGTTCGTAAGGAAAAATGTGAATTCTTTCAGTCTTCAGTTGAGTACCTGGGGCATGTGATTGACGCTACTGGCCTGCATAAGGTGCCGTCAAAGGTCAAGGCGATCGTGGAGGCCCCAGCACCCCAGAATGTGAGCCAGTTACGTTCATTTCTGGGGCTACTTAACTACTATGGGAAGTTTATTCCAGACTTAGCAACATTGCTGAAGCCATTACATCAGTTGCTATGTCAAGGCAAAACATGGAAATGGACTGAACTGTGCAATGAAGCTTTCGCCCAAGCAAAGAAAGCATTGCTGAAATCGGAGGTCCTGACACACTTCGACCCAAAGCTACCCGTGCAGCTAGCATGTGATGCATCACCATATGGTGTGGGAGCAGTCATATCCCACATCATGCCCTCTGATGAAGAGAAACCTATCGCCTTTGCATCACGCACCTTGAACAAGGCCGAGAGTAACTATGCACACATTGAGCGCGAGGCCTTGGGAATCGTTTTTGGAATTCAAAAATTTCATCAGTACCTGTTTGGGAGAGGGTTCACACTCCTGACGGACCACCGTCCATTGACTTCAATCTTCGGGCCCCACACCGGAATTCCGTCTCTTGCTGCAAGCAGGATGCAAAGGTGGGCTTTACTGTTGTCAGGACACACATACGACATCAAATATCGCAAATCAGACTTGCACGGCAACGCAGACGGTCTCTCAAGGCTACCATTGCCTGTTACTCCCCCAGAGCCTCGTCAGATAGACATCTTCTACTTTAGACAAGTGGAGGGAGCACCTGTCACGGCAGTTCAGGTGTGAAGGTACACCCGCAACGATCCAGTCCTGTCTGAGGTAATGGACGATGTCATTCGAGGGAGAGCTATAGGAGATTCTCCTAGTTTGAAACCTTACGTTTCAAAATGAAATGAGCTCTCCGTCCAGGCAGGTTGTCTTCTTTGGGGACGCCGTGTCATCATTCCGCCACCTCTGAGGGAACATATACTGCAACAACTTCATACAGGCCACAGTGGGATGGTTCGGAAGAAGGAAATGGCAAGAAGCTACTTCTGGTGGCCAGGTCTTGATGGAAATATTGAGGAGAAAGCCAAAACATGTTCCCCATGTCAAAGGGTCCGGAATGTTCCACAGCTGGCAACCCTACACCCCTGGGATTGGCCTGCAGAAGTGTGGCAGCGAGTACATGTGGACTTCGCCAGTCCTTTCGAAGAGAAGATGTTTATGGTGGTTGTGGACGCTCGTAGCAAGTGGCTGGAGGTCGCGGTGATGAGGTCTACCACGGCAGAGAAAACAATTGAGAAACTTGGTGAGATGTTCAGCCGTTATGGCTCACCGGAACAACTCGTAAGTGACAACGGTCCACAATTTGTATCACAGGAGTTTGCAACCTTCCTGCATGTGAATGGTGTCCAACACATCAGGTCTGCGCCCTATCATCCCTCTACTAACGGCCTGGCAGAAAGGTTCATGCAAACTTTGAAGCACGCCTTGAAGGCATCGCAAGGTCAGGGCTCCATCCACCAACGTCTGAACAGCTTCCTGTTGTCCTACAGGAACGAGTCGCATGCCACAACCAAAACTTCCCCCGCTTCGCTCATGATGAAGAGGCAGTTGCGGACAAGTTTTGACTTACTCAAACCTCCAAGGGCAGAGCAGGTTGTCCATTGTCAACAACAAGCTCAAGTTGAAAAGAGAGAGAAAAGAGCCAAGGAGAGACGGTTTCACCCTGGAGAGCACGTCCTAGCTCGAAACTACAACACTGGACCGAAATGGGTTCCTGCTACGGTGATCGCACAGATGGGCCCTGTGTCTTACACGGTTGAGACTGCCGAGGACGTCGTCTGGAGAAGACACACAGATCAACTGTTGCTAGGAGCAGAGACAGCCACAGAGGCTCCAATGGCTGGTTGGCCTGAACTGTTTCCGGATGATACCGCAAACCAGCATCCTTTGCCACAGTGCTCTTCTCCAACACAGGAAGTCATAGAGACTGTTCCACCTGTGCAAACTCCTGACTTTCGACTGACACAGGCACCTTCTCCATCCAGGCCTGTGTCAATGCCTACTGCTGTGCAAGCCAGCGATGACCGCTGGTATCTTGTCAGGGTGCGGCGGCCTCCAAGACACTTGGATCTGTAGGCTTAGTGACTTACCCACAAGACTGGGGCAGAATAAACCCCAGGGTAAAGTCAGGGTTTGAGGCAGTCTACCTCTACCCTTGGTTAGTGAGTGCATTGAAAGTAACTTACCTGTTGAGCAGCTCAGAACCTTCTAGCAGTTGAGCTCGGAACCTGCTGGCAGTTGAGCTCGGAACCTGCTAGCAGTTGAGCTCGGAACATTCTAGCATTTTTCCAGAGAGGCTTTCAAGCAGACCAGACCTATTTGCATTGTATCCTACAGTTTCCTGTACAGCTTCGTTTGTTCATTAAATTTGATTGTTTTTGATTTTCTGAGTCGATCTCAATTCTTCGGCTAGGAACCCCAGTTCCTACACAGGCATATTTATGTTACTTAATTCTAAAGAAATAGAGGAATCCAAGGAGAACAAAAACAAATTATCTACAAGTACAACATGTTGGAACAATCCAAAAGGTTAACTAAATACCATAACATTTACAAACTAAGTTGTCTAGGTTCGGTCAGGCTCCCAGAGTTCACTTGTCCGGCGGTAACCCTTTCAGTTTTGATGCAGTTTTATGTGCCAAACGTACTTGATATTTTTTTGCTTGATTTAGGCACAAACATTTGCTAACTTTGTTCTCCTTAAAGATTTATATAGTACTGGCCGCCAAGTTTTAGGAGTAGCATACACTTGAAAGATTTTTCACAGGGTGGCAGTCAGGATTGGTGGCCTCATACTACAAACAGATTTTAGGCCTAGAAATTCGACTGGTAGCGCCAGCGATTAGTGCCGAAAGAGCCCGAGAATTGGGGCGTTACCCAATTTTTGGGCGGGCGCAGTGAATATAGCGCCACCTCCCATATTGAGTATCCTTTTCGCGCCAGCGCTAACTCTTTGCGCGCACCCGTGGGCGCAGGCAGATCATGACGTCATTTCAGTGTGCAACGCCTTTTTGGCGCCCCGGACCGGATATTCGGTAGCGCCCGCAACCTTTCCGCCTGGCGCTATTAGTGACAGTTGGATGGAGCGTTCCCAGGCCCTTCTCGGACTCAGGGAGCGCTATTTAAAGGGGGCAGCACTAGTATAAAAGCTGCAGCCATTTGGGCTGGCCATTCTGATCGTTGCTGGAGAGAGTTGCTGACCTTCTGTTGGACAGTACTTTTCTCATTGAGCCTTTGGAGGCACTGGCACTGGCAGATTGAGGGCCCGGCTCCCGAGCTGGTGATGCAACATCTGAAAGCAGGGAGGTGGAAGAGTGGCTTTAGCAAAAGGACAGCTTGGCAGCAAGGGATGCCAGATTGCGGCAAGGCCATGACATGGGTCCACAGTGAGAAAGCATGCTGGTGGGGGGAACAAGTGGAAGGAGACAGTTGTAAAAGGTGAGAACCTTACCATCGCTGTCGACAACGGGGTCGGCAGCTGCAGTGGTTACAGGACCACTCAGACATCCTCCAAGAATCTGGTGGACTCTCTCCTCGAGATCCGTGAGAGTGACCACTTGTGGAGGTCCTCCACCGGTGCGAAGCAGGTCTTTGCCAATCCTCGCCAGCTTGGACTGCAGGGGAAAGGAGGGGAAGTTATGTTACCTGATGCCCTGAGTGATCATCTCATGCCCCCCATGGTGCAAGAGCCCTTACAGGACGCCTTGAGTCAAATGTGCATGTGTGTGCCCAGAAAGGGCCATGTGTGCTTGCTGGCAGATGGGCAATGGGGCACAGGCCACCCTGTAGCCATAAAGTCAGGTGCAAATGAAGGGATGCAGAAGTTTGCAGAAACAACACCCACCCTCATGACCCGAGTGAGGTCGTTGAATTTCTTTCTGCATTGGAAAGGGCTCCTGGTCACCATGCTGGTGGAGTTGACCCTCTGGCATACATCCCTCCAAGCTCATCGGTAATCCTTATGATTCGGCCTCCTGCCATTGTCTGGGTAGAGAACATCTCGCCGGCACTCTACTGCGGCCACCAATTGCTCCAGAGCCTCATTGGTGAAGCGCTCTGCTCTCTGTCTCACCTTCTCCATCTGGTCCAAGTTTTTAGCGCCAGAGAAGGGCCTGCGCCGATTCTGAGGCCTGCAAGGCGCAGAGTGTGGATGCTGAAGCTGACTGACCCACCCCTTTAAGAGCTGGCCGGCGCCTGGAAGTCTCGTGGTCATCGGTAATTGAGAGCACCTGCGCTGCGCCCGTCCGCTCTGATATTGGGTTGCGCCGGAAGTTTAGCGCCTTAGGAGTCCCGTGTAACGCCTGAATTCACGCCTCAATCACCTTTAGGGGCGATGCAACCCAATATCGCGCCAGGTGGCGATAAGTTGCTTCTGGCTATAAACTTTGCGCTGCGCCAATTCTAACGCCCCAAGCGGGGCTATACCCAATTTCTAGGCCTTAGAATTTTATGATGACAATCAGAAGCGAACTTCCAACGTTCTTTCTTAAAATTAAATCAGGAATTTGTTCTTTGATTCTGGGTGACTCTGGACCCTGCTTTTTCAATTGCCGTGGTCTCTAATGTGCTGTATATTTATCCTTGGGATTCTCATTTTCTTACTGTATAGTTATAGTTATAGAAGGTATATTTTATATTACAAATTCCATGTATGCCATATTTAGTATTATCCCTAAGTCAGCTCTACAGTCTAATATAATCAGTGTAACTATGACTTTATATGTCAGATACTGGTTTCAATTCTGAAATTTCCACTAGGATTACATCACAGACTATGTTAATGGATCCCTACAGTTCTATAAATCACAACAATTTTATGTATAGCAGAACATGCAAGAGAGATTAATGACTAAGTATTAGTTTAACAGTGTGTAGGAAGTATTAAATCCTACTTCATTGTCCCTTATAGTGCAGCTGTTTAGCACACAAAAATTGCAGAAAATAGCAGTTTGGCATAATTAGTGTTTCAATTAATGTTTTAGTCATTGTGCTCTAAACCATTATGGTATGTTTAATTTAACACATAAAGTGGGAACTTGCAATAATTACACGAAAAATAGGATTACCAACACAAAATCCACACTACTATAAGCAGTAACCAGGTGCAATATTACCACAGACAGGAGACTCCAGTCATTGTTATTAAGCTTTATGATATTAATTTTTTAATTTGAATTGTGTGGAATGCATGATTGTTTTATTGATTTGTGAGGATAAATCAGTGACTTAAGATCACAATTAAAGAACCAATGGGGTAGATCTTTATTTTGTGTGATAGTGTCAAACAGGTAATAGCAAATTGACAGCCCATTTTACATCTCTCAAGTCTTTTATTTCTATTGACTTCAATGGAAATAAAATTGGGAGAGATATAAAATGGGCTGCTGATTAGCTATCGCCCGTTTTACACCATCACACAAAGTCGAGGTCTGTCCCAATGATTCTAAATCTGTCCATTTAAGCATTCTCATTGTTTGACTTCCTTCATGCAGTATAATAATAAATATTGTAACTGTGAATTCAAAACTGGCACAAAAAGTGGTGTGAATGAAAACCTGACTTGTGACTGATAACTTATTGTGAGAGACAATTGCAGCTTTATATATTACAAACAACTGTTTTAATATCAAAACCTAGATGAAGGGTCAACACCCGTTGGGCCCAATATCATCAAAGTTGAAAAGAGTAAAAGAGAAAACAAAATACATCAAGAAACAATTCTTAGACGATGCCAAGCTTGGGTGTTAAAACCCATCGATTGTAGAAGGAGAAAAAGACAGGACATTTCAATGAAGGGGTTTACTTTATTTATCCGTGGAAATAATGTTCAAGATTTGGAACAATTACATTTTAGAAGGTAATATAATAACTTTTAATCATTAACTTATCAAAATAATAAAAGTAGAGAGTTAGCAGCCCTCTTTGGATTACACTCTGATGCAGAATATTGCCCTAGTCATTGAAGATTTAAAAACATATTTGAAACAGATCAGATCCCATGGTTAACTCTTGGTTTTCACTATTGATACTACTTTGTCAATAAGTAGTTAATTTTAACCTGGTGAAGTTTAAAAGAAGCCTAGATTGACTTGACAATACAAAGCTGTGATTTCTTTCCATGTTGCCACAACAGAGAAATGAGTCAATGAACACTGAGCATCAAGGGACAATCTCCTCAGAAAACATCTGTTCATTCTTTAAACTGAACAATATAATAAGTAGTAAACCTACTAGCGTTAGACCAGATCTGCTGCTATTCATCATTCTGGTCTTTGATGATATATCTTTTATTGCAATGTGGTATAAATCTAGTTAGTTATACTGCCGTATAGCAGATTGTATTGGAGGTCTAGAATATTTATGATTTAAAGGTTGGCATCAGTGGCCAATTTTTAGGTAACATTAAGGTCCTAAATTAAACGAAGGAGCAATGGAGACATTCAGGAGTGCAGGCACCCATTTCATCATTTGATTCAACTAGCTTTATCAAAATTCTACTTCGTAAAATACTAATTAAAATGCATTTACTGACAAGTTGTTGTCTATGATACTGATTATCACTCCATATGCCTTTTGTTCTATGGTTTGTGGAGTTTAAAAGATAAATTTAAAGCCATAACTCTACTTATATCGGGCTGGATTTTATCAATGGGGGCATGTCGGGGGCGGGACTGCTGGTTGTCGGGTTTCAGTCCCGTCCCCAATGACATCCGGCCAACCCATGCTATTTTCCCTTGATTGACCTTGTTAAGCCTGCCCTGCAGGTTTAGCAGGCCAATTAAGGGAAAGTCGGTGACAGAGAACATCAGCGTATGACATTTCATCTGTCAAAAATTTTTGATAGCTGAATTGTCATCGTTTGACAACTTTGAGAAGCTGTCAAACACTGACAATCTCTGTTCTTTGGTGAGTCCTTGTACTCAAGACTCACCAAATCTCTTTCCTGAGCAGAAATCAGATGGCTGTTACATCGGAGAATGCAGCAGCCATTCTGTCATCTCTGCTGGTGAGATGCCGGAGCCTCCGGATCCCCAACGACTGAAGCCTGCAGGAAGAAACAAAGGTAAGGAAACTTTTTCTAACACTTTACACTCACCTCTCATACTTACCTCTCCACACTTGCACCCATCACTCACCTCCACAGCGCACCTTTCACCCCCGCAGACCCACTGCTCGCCTCGCTGACCCTGGCGGGGTTTCCCGACATCGGGAAGCCTGCACTTGTGTTGGTAAAATGGGGATAAGCCTCTTAACTGCCTGTTAACTACCTGTTAACAGGCAGTTAAGTGGCTGTAATCCCCTTCCCGCCTCGAGGAGACGGGACCCTGCGCGACTCGGGGACCCACCTCCCGGGAAGATGGCACGGAGGCGGGTTGGGAGCTGGGTCGGTACCCGCTCCCAGTTTCTGCCATTTTCCCGGCAGTCCCGCCTCCAAACCTGCCTCCCCAGGGCTGGCAAAATTCCCCCCATCTTTACAAAATTCACATTTGAATATCTAGCTTTGGTCAGTGACCCCTGACCATTATGACTGCTATTATTGGCTATTCCACATGCCCATATTCTCAATGAAACTTCACTTTAAACACCCAAAGAGAATGAATGTATTAACATGATTCTGCATGGATGATAAGTAGAGTTTCAGATTTCTGAATTAACCCCCACATTCTACCTAATATGTTAGGAATTATCATTCAAAAGCCCTTATTCCGAGCACTACCAATTCAGCGTTTCACTGTCATCTAAAAACAATAGTAGCTGCTCTGTTAATTGCAATAGCAGAATGTGAAAAATGGTGCTGGTTGAAATTAATTTGTAGATGCACTTTCACACTGCTAGCACTGATCATAGCTCAGCTTCCTGCTTTTCTTCTTTATTATTTGTTTCCTGAATTCAGATTAAACATTGGATGCAATCAGCTGGAAGCAATTAAATGTTTTCTTCAGATTGTCTCCTTTTCTGAAAATGGGTGTTATGTTGGCCACTTTCCAGTCTTCTGGCACACATCCACACTCAAAAGAACCCTGAAATATAGGCCCCAATTTTAAGTGGCGGATGAGAACGGAACATACGATGACAGAAGTAGGCGACGAGTCCACAACGTCAAGAGACATGCAGGCCTGGCGGATTTTAATGGCCAGGGCTCATTTACATAAGACTTCTGGGTTTCCCAGCCAACTGATACTTCTGCTGATATCCCGCCCGCCCACATGACACAACTTTCAGTGGGAGTCACAGCCACTATTTAAAGTGCCAGTGCACCTCTTCAAGGGAGGCTACATTCAGTCTGAATAATTGTAAATCGCTAGCAGAAAGTCTCTATGTGCTATGCGGTTGTGCCTTCTCTGCTTCCATACTAGTGGAAGCTAGCTTGTCCAACTTGGGATTTTCAGCTAGTTCACATGGTATGATGGAGGGATCAGTTGTACTCCTTGATAGTAAAGTAAAGAGGACTTTAGACAGTCATTTGCAGGACTCACTGCTTTTGAAGGGGGATATGAATGACATGTTGTGATGCACTATTCTGATATTATAGAGAGGCTTCTGGCTTGCATTCCAATATCCTATACCTGATGTCCTCTATTTAGGCCACTGCTGGTGAATATCCATTCATGGATGCCAGTGATCAGTTGTCATATATAAAATTAAAGGTGTTGCCTCAGGGCTGACTACATTCTATTCTCAAGACTGTCCTGCCTGAGCAATATTACTTGGATGATAGACCCTGCATTAGACATAGCGCCAATCATAGTAATCCAGGCTATTCCCCCATGTTGCTTGGTCCTTGGTCACAGGATTTCCATTGCAGATGCCATGTTGGTACCATTTCACTCTGGTGAATATGGTTGGTTGAGCACATAAGCCATTCCAGAGATGGAGCTACTCATCCGAATTAGAAGTATTTATCCAAGAGATGATATCCCCATCTTGCCCAGCCATTCCTTCAGCATGGTGTGAATGGTGGCCAGGACATTGTGCATATTATGCTGGTGTTCAACTTCCTCATGTAGGACAAAGTCATTAAATTTTAAAGAAACACAGCACTGACTGTAAAGTCACAGCTCGCAATGCCGTGGAAGACCATTGCTGCAGCTGTATTCTCATAGTGGCCCCTTTACATCCAGCACACTGAGCAGTGCCGATCCAATCCTGCCAGTGTTCCCCTAGCAATGTTCCTGACCTCCGTATTTCCCATGCTGCACTAGTTAAAATAACATTGGGGTCCTAATCACATCATAGGACCCCAATTTACATATATTCATGTGCCTCTCTATAGTGGGAGATTCATCAGTCCTGATACTCATCGCCGTTAATATCACAGAAGCAGGGAACATGCCAAGTTGGGAGCAGGATCACCATTTCCACCATTTTAGCCCTTGCCTGACCCTTTCCTGCCAAATTGGGGAGTGGGGGGGGGTAAATTCGAGGCTGTAATTTCTAGCTCCTCCAGTGTTTCCTTCCCTATTTCCCTCAGAATCATGGATGTTTCCCATCAGATCATGACACTTTGGGCTGGATTTTGCAGGAGGTCAGTGGGCGCAATCAGTGGTGGGTCGGGTGGGAAAGTGTTTTTTTCCCCAGCGGGTCGGGACCCCGCTGTGAACCCACTGCCATGCGTCTTTACCAAATGTCGGGTCTGTCAGCGCTGAGCAATTAAAGTCATTAGTGGCTTGTTTACAGCCACTTAACAATGGTTTTCTCCCAGCTTTTTGAATCTGACAGGTCGCCCACCAGTTTCCCACTGTGCCTAGACCGCGTCTGTGATGCTGAGACAGGAGGTCAGTGGCCATTGAATCAGCTGATGAGTTGACAGCTTCAAATGTCAAGTCAAAGTTCCCAGTTGATTGAGACATGCTCCCTTAACCACTAGTTTCTCTAAACTACATTTCCACTACAGATTCAGGATGCTGCAAGTCTTTACACGAGTCTCCATCCAGTCTGACCTCATTACCTCTCCCACCATTGACAGATCGCTTCTGTCATCTCTACTTCACCTGCCATCTATTCCATCAGCATGGGTGCCCTTGAAACTCCCTCACCTTTGTCCTCAGAATCCCACCATGATCAGCCCTAACACCAGCATCACCAGGCACACCAGCATCACCAGGCACACCAGCAGCACCAACAACAACACCAACCTTCTCCGCAATCAACTGATGCTGCACAGGACAGAGGGCATCAGCACCCGATCACATTGCTGCCAGGGATGGCCTCACCATGGCCAGATTTACTTCACTTGACGCTGTACACCCTGGCTGCCATATGATGCACCAGGTTGGCACCACCCCACACCAATACCATAAAGCATCCCTACAATGTCCAAGCCATTGCAGGAGGTACTGTTATGTCTCACCATTCACTGGAACTCACTAAGCCACTTTCAAAGGTGCACACAAATCTGTTCAAGAAAGCAAAGTGTTGAAAATGAAGGTTTCAATGTTTGACACCACATTAACAGAAACTTTACATGAACATTGCATAAAACACCCAAGTGCCTACCCTTGTGTGTTGTTAGTTAATATAGGATGAGGGTGAGTGTGAGGAGTAGCTCGTGAGATGGGGAAGTGATAATGTAAATAGAGAGGGATGGGTGGAGGTGCAAGGTAAGTTGGTGTGAGTAAGGATGTGCAGGAGTAGGCAGAGTGATGGGGATGTGATGGGTGGCACAGCAGGATGAGGTTGAGTGTGGCTTTGCAGTAACGTTTCGTGATCTACTGAGATCATTGAAAGGTTTGCAACACTGCACCCAGGTCCTCCTGATCACATCCCCGCTTGTGCATTCCTCTGCATTGTACAACTAGGCTGTATTGATCTCCTAAGGAGGTCTCTTCCGCCCATGGGAAGGGAAGAGGGCCTCCCCGTGTGCTGTGACTCCCTCCATAAGCATTTGGATTTCGCCCGCCACAGACCCACCGAGGTTTCTAAAATCCATCCTTTGTCTTCGTTGAGCTTCACTAACTTCACCAACACTTCCCTTTTATTTAGAAATGAAGAAACTGGGTTAGATCATTCAGCCCCTCTAGCCTATTCCGCTGGTTGATCTGTACCTCAACACCATTTGCCAGCCTTGATACCTAACA
The DNA here is from genome assembly GCF_052327205.1 of Somniosus microcephalus. Lineage (NCBI taxonomy): Eukaryota > Metazoa > Chordata > Chondrichthyes > Squaliformes > Somniosidae > Somniosus > Somniosus microcephalus. The sequence goes on along the minus strand of NC_140991.1, from coordinate 148,578,389 downwards.
AAAATCTATCTATCCCAGTCTTGAAAGCTTCAATTGACCTATCATCCACAGCCTTTTGAGGGAGCGAGCTCCAGATTTCCACTATCCTTTGTGTGAAGAAGTGCTTCCTGATTTCACTCCTAAATGGCCTGGCTCTAATTTTAAGATTATGCCCCCGTGCTGTGGATTCCCCACAGGAAATGGTTTCTCTTTATCTACCCTATCAAATCCTTTTATTATTTTAAACACCTCGATTAGATCACTCCTCTATCTTCTATATTCAAGGGAATACAAACTCAGTTATGCAACCTGTCCTCATAATTTAACCCTTTTAGCCCCAGTATCATTCTGCGGAAGCTGCATGCCCTCCAAGGCCAATATATCCTTCCTGAGGTTAGGTGCCTAGAACTGAATGCAGTGCTCCAGATGGTGTCTGACCAAAGCTCTGTACAACTGAAGCATAACGTCCTGCCCTTTGTATTCCAGCCTCCTTGAGATAAAGGCCAACATTCCATTATCAATTTTGATTGCTTTTTGAACCTGTCCACTAGCTTTTAGTAATTTGTGCGCATAACACCCAAATCTCGTTGTTCCTCCATAGTTCCAAGTTTCTCACTATTTGGAAACTGCTCCCAATTTGTCTTTCTTGGATCCTCTCAGGGTTCCCACCTCACATTTAACAATTCTCTTTTTATTAATATAGTTGTGGAATACTTTACTGTTCTTTTTAATATTATTTGAGATTTTCTCCTCATACACCCTCCTTGTTTTCATTTTGCCTTTGTTAACTCCACCTTATTTTATCATATTCTCACTTTTATTATTTTTCTCATACTACAGGTTCCATATACCTTATTCTTCAATATTAGTTTATTTCTAATCTTTTTATTTTTATCTATAGCATTCTGAACCTTGAAGTAGTCTCCTTTTCAATGATATGTATTTATTTTGCTCTTTTTAAAAAAAATCCCACTGTTGATCTATTGTCCTGTGTGTCAATATTTCTTTCCACCTCACTTCAGCTAGCTCATTACTCTTACATAGATACATAGAAGATAGGAGCGGGAGTAGGCCATTCAGCCCCTTGAGCCTGCGCCGCCATTTAATGAGATCATGGCTGATCATCCAAATTCAGTACCCTGTCCCTGCTTTCTCCCCATATCCCTTGATCCCTTTAGCCTTAAGAAATATATCTAACTCCTTCTTGAATATATTTAATGAATTGGCCTCAACTGCCTTCTGTGGTAGAGAATTCCACAAGTTCACCACTCTCTGGGTGAAGAAATTCCTCCTCATCTCTGTCCTAAATGGCTTACCCCTTATCCTTAGACTGTGACCCCTGGTTCTGGACTCCCCGACCATCGGGAACATCCTTCCTGCATCTAGTCTGTCTAGTTCTGTTAGAATTTTATAAGTTTCAATGAAATCCCCTCTCATTCTTCTAAACTCCAGCGGGTATAAGCCCAATCGACCCAATCTCTCCTCATACATCATTCCTGCCATCCCAGGTATCAGTCTGGTGAATCTTCGCTGCACTCCCTCCATGGCAAGAACATCCTTCCTCAGAAAAGGCGACCAAAACTGCACACAATACTCAAGGTGTGGTCTCACCAAGGCCCTGTACAACTGCAGCAAGACATCCTTGTTCCTGTACTCAAACCCTCTCGCTACGAAGGCCAGCATACCATTTGCCTTCTTAACCGCCTGTTGCACCTGCATGCTTACCTTCAGCGGCTGCTGCATAAGGACACCCAGGTCTCGTTGCACTTCCCCTTCTCCCAATCTATTCCCATTCAAATAATAACCTGCCTTCCTAGTTTTGACACCAAAGTGGATAACCTCGCATTTATCCACGTTATATTGCATCTGCCATGCTTCTGCCCAAATCATACTGGAGTTTCTCGGCATCCTCCTTACAGCACACACGCCCACCCAGCTTTGTGTCGTCTGCAAACTTGAAGATATTACATCTAGTTCCCTCGTCTAGATCATTAATATATATTGTGAATAGCTGGGGTCCTAGGACCGATCCCTGTGGTACCCCACTAGTCACTGCCTGCCACTCGGAAAAAGACCTGTTTATTCCAACTCTTTGCTTTCTGTCTGCCAACCAGTTCTCTATCCTTTCTTAAATCTGCCCTACTCCAAATGGTGCCCTTGTTTTGGTACTAACTGTTCTCCTTTCTATTTGCACCTTAAAGTTCATCATGTTAAGGTCACTATGCTCACCCACATTCAACTCGTCTACCTGATCTATTTGCAAGCATACAAACATACTTCTTGAGGAAGGAGTTCTGCTCATGCTATAGGAATTCCATTCTTTTCTCTGTTTACTCCCTCCCTGTCCCAATCAATGAATAGCTAATTAAAATCTCCTAGAACAATATTTTTTTTCTTTCCTACTCATCTCGATTGTTCCTTTTCCATTTCCTTCCTACAAATAGGAAGGCTGTAGTACAAACCCACTAATATAACAATTCTGTGTTTACCTTTGATCTCTAAACATATTGGAGTCAATTTTGACTTTTGGTCGACTGACCGGCAAACTTTGCTGGCCGCCCACCCGTTTCAGCGGTGAAAAGACCCACATGATTTTGAGGCCCTTGCCTCATTTAAATTTGAAAGGCGAGTTTGAGGCGCCAGATTGGGGCCTCAAGATCAGGCTGGGGCAACCGTCAGCAAGGTAACTTGTTGGGAGGGTCCTGATCACAGAGGGTGTGGCTCACGGGATGGCAACAACCCAGACTATTTTTGTGGGCTCCAAAAATAATTTGATACTACCTGTGGTGGGCCCCTTTCAAAATGGAGCCAGCCGCATTGCAGGACAGTAAAGCTACTGCCCCCATTTTGAAGCTGTTACCCCCCCTCCCCCCATTAATGCCAGGTGTAGGCAGTGAAAATCAAATCCATTGACCCTGAACCTCTTTTTTGTGTACATCTATTATCTCCTTCACTAATGTTGCATCTCTGTCTCCTTTCTTAACTATTCTGTCGCTGCTAAAAATATTATAACCCAATATGTTTATGTTTTACTCCTGCCCAGTTTGCAGCCAAGTTTCTGTTAGTGATATTAAATCTCTATCTTCCTGTGGCATAATTTCTTCTAATTCCTCTAGTTTATTTCCTTACTCTGAGCATCACAATACATGCATTTATCTATCTTTTGTATGTCTTTAATCCTATTCCTTTTCTCTTAATTTGTTTTGTCCAAGATAACATCTCGTTGCTTTTTTCTCAGTCGTTTCCCTGCTTATAACTGGCACTGAAATTACTTGAGTTTCGGATTTACCACAGCATCAATCCAATGATTCAGTAATGGCTGTACAGTCATTATGTAAAAACTAACAGTATGGTATAATTAATAAATTAATACATTAATAAACTGACAGATCTTTATGTGCACTGGCAAACATATCAGTCAAGAAGCAATTTATCAACCAATATGTTTATAACAGCATTGAAATTGATGCATTCACCAGACTGCTGTGCTAAAGAGATAAGACAAATGTGGAGATAAAACAAGTTTGCAGCTACTATGTGACTTGTGATGGATGTGCTTCGCTGTGGCTTGGTCTGCATGCTTATAATCAACTGAGAAGACTTCGAGTCAATTGTGAAAATAATTTTGCTGCAGGACTTGAGGATTTTGGAACGTAACTATTTCCCACTCAAGCACCTAAACTGGTTCGTCAAGTCCTATTGAATCTAATGGAAATCTTGAAGGGCTGGGGGGGTTGGGGAGAGAGGAAGGAAAACAGTTAAGAAGATGATACATTTGGACATGGAGCATATGGCTTTAAAGGAAATGTTACAGTGTGGATAGGACATTGACTAAACAACAACAACATGCATTAATGTCCCACTTTTAATGTAGAAAAACGTCCCAAGGAGCATCACAAAGGTGTAATCAGACCAAAGTGGATGTCGAGCCAAGGAGGAGATATTAGGATGGGTGGCCAAAAGCTTGGTCAAAAAATTGGGTTTTAAAGAGTATCTTACAGGAAGAGAGGTGGAGGAGTTTAGCATAGGTATTGCAGAGCGTGGGTTCTAGACAGCTGAAGGCATGACCACCGATGGTGGGACCAAGGTAGGTGGTATGCACAAAAGGCCAGAGTCAGAGGAACAGAGAGATCGTGAGTGGAGGGGGGCGCACGGGGAAGCTGCTCGCATATCTCTGGATGATATCACCAAAGACAGCATGTAGATGAGAGAGAGAAGGCCAAGGAAGAATCCTTGGGAGACTTCAGAGATGTAGAGATGTGAAGTGAAGCTATTGCTGGAGATGCTCTGGCATAGATCAGAAAATGGGGAGTAGTGGTGAGTGGATGTTTTTTGGACTGGAAGGTTTTTCCAGGGGTTCCACCAAAGAAACAGATGGAGATCAGGAGAAACCCTATGGAAATTCAAGGTGATTTTCTCACTGCATAATTTCAAGGCTAAGTTTCTTTTTTAAATATATAAATATTTATGCTTTGATCAAAGAAAGCGCAGCATTTTAATTTATTGTTCAAGTACATTGATATAGTTTAGTCACTGGGATCTTATTAATTTGTGCAAATAAAGTCAATTTTTTGGTGCATTAGTCTTAAGTTGTAAACCTAACTTTAATGTTAATTTGTTAAAAGTTCGAACCACCTCTCCTTTTGCTAGTTTCACTTAAACCTTTTTTCTATATAAAAAAATATAGTCAGTTAGATTTCATTTTCATTCTCCAAAGAAGCCATTTGTCAATGCAAGGTAATCTGTATTGCAAACTCAATAATTATAACATATTAGTAATAAATGTTTGCTTCCTGTGTTTTTTTAGTGTCACCTGCTCGCAAAAGGTTCTGGCTCGTGCTGGGGTACAGTTCCTCAGGCACCAAAACCCCTCTGGTACCTTACCAAAATGGCTCTTCTTCACACATGAGCTTAGACAGTGAATGTTGGCAAACTTTTTGACTGTCACAGTTGCCTGGAGCTGAGCAGGAGATCGGTGCAACCCCCGGAGAGTCCCATCATCACCCAACTCCCACACACATGCAGTTTTCAGCAGGGGATAACTGGATAGCAACCAGGAGCAGGAACCCAGGCTGACTTTTACCCTTCCAGGGACAACGAGTTATGTTTCCTGTTTATTAGAAGCTTTATTTAAATATTACAAAATCTAAATATAAATGCAAATTAAAATTTACAAGTTTTTAACAAATGTTTGTATGTAGCATTTCCCTGCATCTCCTCCATGCCTCCTACTTTCACCATCAAGCTTCCAGATACCATATATAACACCAGAGGTGTTGTGCTACAGCTGCTGTTGGTGCCAGTGTAATCTCAAAGACTCCTAAATAATCTGTATGGTGTATGATATAAATCCACAGGATTAACTCCATTACATCTCTGAATAACAGTGAATATATAGAATAAAAAGGGTCATTATAAAAAGCTGAATATTGAGCTGTCACATTTCAAATTGTCTGCTGCTGTGATGAATGGATGATCAATTATTTGATTGCTATTAGAAAGCGAGCACATGGGGCCAATAATGTAATAGGAGGTGCTCGCAGTGCCACCATCCTTCAGGCACAAGAGCCCCATGTTAATGAGCATGGTGGCCCGAGACTTACTCCATACCTCATGCCCCATACATAGTGCTATCAACATTGCAGGCCAGAAGCAATGTTATCTTTGTGCACTTCTGTGCACGCTCACGATGGCCCTGGGGAGAATTTCCGCAGGTTCTCCTGGTCTCCCACCAGAACTTAGGCGGAAGATAGTTGGAAGCCCTGGAGTAATACTACCAATGGCCGTTTTTAGTCACTTACACCTTTTCTCTGGGGGTTGCACTGCTGTTCTGCCACAGTTCCAGGCAACTGTGTTTAATGCAAATGCTGGGGATGCCTGATAATCCACCTGGGGCAGCTGAGCAGAGTTCTAGATGATCAGTGTCCATTTGAAATAGGTGCTTTAGAGGAGGCCTGGTAAGAAAATGTCACTATTTATTGCTGGGTGGCCTGCTCCTCCAGATAGGGCAGCCCTTCATTGCAGGACCTCCTTTTCTACATCCTTCAGTGCTTAATCTTAGATTTTGGACTGTTCTATTATTTTAAGGGCAGCCAGCAGCCATTTAACAACTGCTGATGCCCGATAACTGCCAATGCAACTCTGGTGCTCTGCCAATGCTTCATGTGTGAGGATGCCACCCAAATATGTAAATTAGCTGGCCTTGCATTATGAGCAAAGTGAACTGATCATGCCACAAGTGCCCAATGCCCTGTTATCAGGCCCATCAAGTCACTTCCCTTCTGGTTTTTAATTTTTTTCCCCATCACACAATTTTTAACTGATAGTTTATGTCTTTTTGGCACACTAATACTTAAGTAGAAGCTAACCTATAGTTGATGAAATTCATCAATAAAAATAAGGATTTTTTTTTTAGAATTACCAGAATTTTCTTTGTACATGTTGCGCATCCAAAATCCGGAGTTCTGGAATCCGGACTCCGGGACGATTGGCGACAGGGTCGTCCGGAATCCGTTAAATGTTCCGGAATCAGGACAACCTGTCAAACTGGGCCTGGGCCCAGACATTTCCAGACTTCGGAACATGTTTCTGATGTCCGAAGTCCAGAAATGCCCGAGCCCAGGGTGCGATATTTCCGGACTTTGGACATCAGAAACACGTTCCTAAGTCCGGAAAACCACGAAAATCGGCTAGGCCTCAGTCCCAAGGTTGCCGGACGCTCAACCTGTATATCAGTATCAATTGAGTTTTTAAGAAATTAAACTAATGGTTGTACCATAGTTAGTGATTCTATTCCACTCTCTGCAGTAGACCTTGACTTTGTCCAACAGTGTAAAACGGGTGATAGTGAGTCGGCAGCCTGTTTTACATCTCTGCTGATATTTATTTCCACTGAAGTCAATGGAAATAAAAATCAGGAGAGATATAAAATGGACTGCCAACTCACTATAACCCATTTTACATTATCGCTCAAAGTCAAGGTCTATCCCTCTGACTTTCCTCCTGTCTCAACTGGGCTTCTTTACCAACATTATACTTTTTTAACATGTTTACCAAATCGCTGATAAATTAATAACATATGTCTCTCTAAAAGACAACAGGATTTTTGGTCAGAGCATTAATGAATGGACCCTAGTTCCACATTTAAACAATTATAGATTTATGTACAGTTTCAATTGCAATGTCAGGTGGGACTGAAAGATGCTATGTGCTGTGTTTTTGCAGTCTGTTTCTGATAACAGTTACTTGAAAAACATGGCTGAATTCAGATTAGTCAGCTTTGGTAGCGGCTGAATATATTTTTCAAACACCAATGTAGCAGCAGCTAACATTGTGGCATATGCCACTACTCAAAATAATCATCTATAAGTACCCAATGGAAGTAGTTGTATCAGCAGTGATGCCAAACGCTTATTCTGAGTGGAAATTTGTGTTTGTTTGGGAGTCTGCCTCACTCTGCAAAATCCATCAGGATAAGATCCTCAGGCAGACGCACCACATATACACATTCATCAACTAAAGAGGGAAAGTCCTTAGGAAAGGTGCAAGAATTATTAATGTGACATAATTGGAGTGTATTCACATTTTCAAACTGAAATCTTTTAGTATTTTATTCCTATTTACATATCATAGCTTTCAGAAATAAAATACTTTAATACAGATGATGAGTAATATGGTATATGTATACCTCTTAAATTGTTCCTTCACCAGTTACATTTATCTTAATAATTGTTTTTTTGTACATGAGTTTGTTGTAAGCTATAACGGCTACACAAATAAAAGGTTATTTTTCATTTCATTTGTTCTTTAAACCATAAACAAGCAAGAGAGACAGTTACAAGTTAATGTTGATAGGTAGCTCAAATAACACTGGATAAACTATATACAGTACAAACCATTCATACAAATGAAGACAAAGATATAGAATTCATTACAATAACATAATTACAATAACTGTTTTCTCAGACGTCAGTCACGTCACCCTCAGCCAGAGGGGAAGTAAGGAGTGTCACTGTGGTAATTGTAATCTGGACACACTTTCTGCACTAGTTTATAATCTGTACTGTAAAATGAAATATAAATGCATATGACTTTAAAGGGTTTGGAGCAGAGCCATGACACGTGGCTTTGAGTCTGCTCCTGGTAACAAGTTTTGGATGGATCATAGTTGCAAAGCGTAGTCTTCTTCGCCTTGTCCACTTTCTCGTACTCAATGCGGCAGTTAAATGTCTTTGAATCTTTGGCATCAATCACCGTCTGTTGAGCCAAGTCAAATTCCACAATTTTTGTAGGGGGCACCAGGCTGACAGAAACATTCCCCTGGCCAGTGGAATTGTGACGGAAGTAGACACTAAAGGTACCGTTCCCGTGGTCCACTATTTTGCCTGTGATGAGTAGGTTTAGCTTGACGGTTTTGATGTTGGAATGAAAGTCTCCCCAGCCGAACATTTTCTTAAACTTTCCCGTTTTGACTATAGGTCGTCTCTTAGGTCGAGGGCGGGGCTCCTTCTGATCTGAGGCATTTCGCAACCAATCCCATATATCCTGGTCAGAGTAAGGTACTGGAGTTTCATAGTGCAGGTCCACAGCAGTAGCATTCTCTTTGCCAGATAATGTCTGTGAAAGCAGGCGGCTAATAGACAGATCTTTGCTGCTTTCTGTCCATATGTGCTTTTGCGTATTCTTAGGGTTGCCAGCTTTTAGAAGTTCTGATTTTTGAGGATTATTTCCATGAACACAAGTAACCTATAATTATGAAAAAAAGAGGTAATAGTGAGATTTTATTCAACAAATGTAAGGAATATCAGTACACAGTCCCATTTGCTGTGCCAATAACATCATTTTACTCACAATAGTAATTACAAAAAGATTTGCATTTATATAGGACCTGATCACAAATTTCAGAAATATCTCCAAGTGTTTCAAATAGAATTAATTACTTTGAAGTGCAGTGACTATTATGTAGACAAATGCAGCAACCATTCTTCACACAGCAAGATCTCACAAAGCAATAAGATGAAAGAGCTGTGCTGGTTGAGGGAAGAATGTTGGCTAGGACATGGGGCAAACTCCCTGTTCTTTGAATATTGGCTGAGGATCTTTAACATCCACCTGAATCGCTGGAACAGGCATAGGAGCCATTTGCTCAACACCTCATCCAAAGGATAGCAGTTCGAACATGCAGCACTCTCAGTGCTGCACTGAGATTTTGGGGGTGATTTTGCCAATGGGGGCGAGTTGGAGGCGGGACTGCTGCTTGGTGGGTCGATGGCCCGCCTCCATCGATTTGTGGCCAACCCACGCTATTTTCCCTTAATTGACCTTGTTAAGCCCGCCCAGCAGGCTTAGCAGGCCAATTAAGGGAAAGCCGGTTACAGAGAACGTCAACGTATAACATTTCATCATCAAAAATATTTGACAGATGAATTGTCATCGTTTGACAGCTCTGTGAAGCTGTTAAACACTGACATTCTCTGTAATTTGATGAGTTCTTGAATTCAAGACCTCATCAAACCTCTTTCTTTTACAGAAATTAGATGGTTGCTGCATTGGAGAATGCAACGGCCATCTGTCATCTCTGCCACGGAGGTGCGAGACTGTCTGCATACTCACCGATTGAAGCCTGCAGGAAGAAACAAAGGTATGTGCACTTTTACTAACACTTTCCACTTACCTCAGATACTCACCTCTCCACACTTGCACCCATCACTCACCTCCACAGCACACTTTTGAACCCCTCTGACCCCCGCAGGCCCACTGCTCACCTCGGTGACCCTGGTGGAGTTCGGAGCCTTCGGGAAACCCGAACATTTGTGGGTAAAATGGGGATAATCCTCTTATCTGCCTGTGAACTACCTGTTAACAGGTAGATAAGTGGCACTAATCCCCTTCCCGCCTCCAAGGAGATGGGACCCGACGCGGGTCAGCTACCCGCCTCTTGGCAAGATGGCATGGAGGCGGGTTGGGAGCGGGTTGGGCACCCGCCCCAAAATTCTGCTGTTTTCCTGGCAGTCCCGCCTCCATACCCACCTCCCCAGGGCTGGCAAAATTGCCCCCTTTGTGTTCAAGTCCTGGAAAAGGGCTTGAGCCCACAACCTTCTGACTCAAAAGTGGGAGTGCTACCAACTGTGCTGAGTAAACACCATGATTTACACAACTATACAGATCTAAAGGAGTGTTAAAAAATTTACCAAATGAACATAAAGTTGTATATCGGGCCTGACTCATTGGGGGGGGAATTTTAACCCCAAAAAATGAGTGGGTTAGGTGGGAGGTTAATGTATTAAAAATATGAATACTGACCCCAACCCACCCACCTCCAGGTTTAACAGTAGTGGGACATAGGCAGGCAGCCAACCCGCTCCCAGGAGGCGGATTGGCATTTTAAATATTATAATGATGAGACTGAAAGCCTCTCATTTAATCTGCTGTGCAGGTTTAGCTGTGGCCGGCCGGGGATCGCAAGCCTCAGGGTTCCCGGCAGCTGCAGCGAGGCATGAACAGCCTCGGGGAGCAATCCTTCTGTGCTGGAGGAGCAGGAGTGGGGTCAGAGATCAGACCCCCCTGGGGTCGAGGATCAGACACCCTGAGATCAGAAACCACGCCCCCCCCCCCCCGGGATTGGGGCCCGCACCTACCTGGGGCTGTGGCCTCTTCTCCAGCATTCCCTGCCCAACTGGAAGCCAGCCTTTCAATCAAGCTGACTTCCGGGCAGGGAACCTGGCCATGATGTCACACGCACTCTGTGATGTTAAAACTCCCAGACTGTGGGGTTTCCCTCACTCTACCAGGCCCTCTCACTCCGGGCAGGTCCAAAACGTAAAATTCCGGCCATTCTCTTACTAATAAGTACAATACTGCTCATTTGATTCACCAAACTACCAACTTGCAGGTCACAAATAGCAAAATTCCAACGCACAGGAGCACAACGCCAAAAGTACTAGACACTTCAGACCAAACTTTCCTCTTTAGCGCTTCAGCATAAAGAATCTCCTGGGCAGAGCATATGGGGAAAATAGGTGAGGAGCTTCTCCTGGCCATAATGGGTGAGGAGCTTCTCCTGGCCATAATGGAGTCTGCCTCATTTTTCATCCATTAATATAAATGGATAGAAAATCAGGCAGTTTGTTACAAATATAGGATTTCTCCTCACCCTCACCCCCTGCCCCCCGTCTTTTTCTCTCGATGTACTCAGCCCATGAGATGCTTTATGCCTAAAAGCTGAAGAGAAAAACTTGCTCCATATGTCAAACTAATTCGGACTGTGGCCGCTGGTGTGTGAACTTCAGTCTACAACAGCAACAACAACTTGCATTTATATAGCACCTTTGATGGAGTAAAATGACCCAAGCCGCTTCACAGGAGCGATTATCAAACAAAATCTGACACCGAGTCACTCATTAGGGCAGAAGAGGTCGACTTTAAGGAGCATCTTAAAGGAGGAAAGAGAGCTAGCGAAGCGGAGAGGTTTAGGGAGGGAATTCCAGAGTTTAGGGGCTCGGCGGTGTAAGGCACTGCCACTAATGGTGGAGCAATTAAAATCAGCGATGCTCAAGAGGTCAGAATTGGAGAAGTGCAGGTAACTACAATCCTCTAAATCATTAAAATAACCCCGAGTGACAAGTTTCTGCTTAAAGGACCAATTTTGGAATCAAATGTGAACCAATAAGTGAGCTTTACCAATTTTAACACATCCTTCCAGATAAAAGCTTACAGGCCCTCCTGCCCAACCATATATAACTATACTTTAAACAAACCTAGGGGGAAAAATTTGGTTGCTTTGCGCCTCCTGTTAGCGCCCGAAGAGGCAAAATACAGCAGGAGGTTAGCGACGGTGGTAACCGTTAGCGCCCTGCAGCGCTGCGCCATCGGCGATGATGTCATCGCTGTGCGCAGCGCCCCGCTCGCAGCCCGGCTGCGACCTTCGGTAGCGCCCCCTGACTTACTGCCAGACGTTATGTCCGACATTCACTCGCAACACCCCAAGAGGGAGGCGGGGCGCTTCCAGTAGTGCCCCGCTTCCCTCTTGGGGTGCTACCGATGAATTTTGGCCGCGGAGGAGCTAAGTTTTTCGGGGCTCTAAAAGTAGCGCCCCAGCGAAGTTAGCGCCCCAAAGGGGGCGCGACTCAATTTTTCCCCCCTAAGGTTTGTGCCCAACTGAACAACTTTTTCTAAATGTTAATCAGTCTTTTTGTGACAACAAGCACTTCACAAAGGAGTTTTCAACTTTTTTTTTATTCGTTCATGGGATGTGGGCGTCGCTGGCAAAGCCAGCATTTATTGCCCATTGCTAATTGCCCTTGAGAAGGTGGTGGTGAGCCGCCTTCTTGAATCACTGCAGTCCGTGTGGTGAAGGTACTCCCACTATACTGTTAGGGAAGGAGTCCCAGGATTTTGACCCAGCGACAATGAAGGAACAGCGATATAATTCCAAGTCAGGGTGGTGTGTGACTTGGAGGGGAACTTGGAGATGATGGTGTTCCCATGCACCTGCTGCCCTTGTCCTTCTAGGTAGTAGAGGTCGCAGGTTTGGGAGGTGCTGTCAAAGAAGCCTTGGCGAGTTGCTGCAGTGCATCTTGTAGATGGTACACACTGCAGCCACGGTGCGCCAGTGGTGGAGGGAGTGAATGTTTAAGGTGGTGGATGGGGTGCCGATCAAGCGGGCTGCTTTGTCCTGGATGGTGTCGAGCTGTGTTGTTGGAGCTGCACTCATCCATCCACTCCTTACTTGTGCCACTTAGTTGTTTAATTGTCCACCAGCATTCACAACTGGATGTGACAAGTCTACAGAGCTTTGATCTGATCAGTTGGTTGTGGGATCGCTTAGCTCTGTCTTTGGCATGCTGGTTCCGCTATTTAACATTCATGTAGTCCTGTGTTGCACCATCCCCAGGTTGGCACCTCATTTATAAGTACACCTGGTGCTGCTCTTGGCATGCTCTTCTACACTCTCATTAAACCAGGGTTGGTCCTCTGGCTTGATGGTAATGTTAGAGTGAGAGATATGCCAGGCCATGAGGTTACAGATTGTGGTGGAATACAATTCTGCTGCTGCTGATGGCCCACAGTGTCTCATGGATGCCCAGTTTTGAGCTGCTAGATCTGTTCTGAATCTATCCCATTTAGCACGGTGGTAGTGCCACACAACATGATGGAGAGTGTATTCAGTGTGAAGATGAGACTTTTTCTCCACAAGGACTGTGCGGTGGTCACTCCTACCAATACTGTCACGGACAGGTGCATCTGCGACAGGTAGATTGGCGAGGACAAGGTCAAGTAGGTTTTTCCCTCGTGTTCGTTCTCTCACCACCTGCCCAGTCTGGCAGCTATTAGAATAATGCGGTGGGTCGGAAAGTGGAGGTGATAATCTTAGAATCATTCAATGTGCTGGCAGTGAAAGTAAATACTTTTTTCTTGTTGAATGAGCTAAGATGAAGTTTCCTCATCTTTGTATATTTTGTAATCTTGCAAAATTCACAATTATTATTATTCAGTCCAAAAACGAGGGGTAAAAATTGCTTTTAGCACAATTTTGTGCACTGTCATCAGCAGCATGCAACCGGTCACAAGGGATGCAGCAAAGGCCCCACATTCACCCCCCTCATTCATTAAAATAAAATAGGCAGGCTGCCAGCATTACTCGCTCTGTTCATTGGCAGCTCGTATAATCGGGGGCACCAATATCACATGCTGCTGATACCTTTTAAAATCAGCGTGCACCTTTTAAAGGGTTTGGCTGCAGGCAACAGTCACTGAAGATTGTGGACAATGACAGCCGCAGCAGAAGCTGCAAGGACTGCTCAGGTTCTGACACTGCTTTGGAGGTTTTGGTGGAGGAGGTTGGCAGGAGGAGGCATATGTTGTTTCCACCAGGCATCAGGAAGATTTCCAAGCAACCTGCCTGACATGTGTGGGCAGAGGTGGCAGAAGGCGTCAGTGCCAGAGCATCGCCCCCAGGACATGGCTGCAATGCAAGAAGAAGTTCAATGACCTCACAAGGCTAGCTAAGGTGAGCCTCCTAACTCATTACTCTCTGTTTAGCCCTGCACTACCTGTAGCCCTAGCATTCTCAAACCTTGCCTCCCCCGATTACCAGCACTCTCCTACAATCACTGCAGCACACTTCATTCCACCTCCTTCTGCTCCTACTACAACACTCTGCAACTGCTACTCTCCTCACTATTACTGCCTTCACCTTCTCACACCTTTGTCATCTTTCACACACCAGCAATACTATTCTACCCTGACGTGCATGTCCTCAAAACATCTCACTACTCTCACACTAGCACACTTCCTTCCTGTAGGACAAGTTCGCACACAATAACAGGGAGTGGGCAGCCAAGGAGAAGGGCCATGTGCTGTCACCACTGGAAGAGCAGATGATGGACATCGAGGACAGGAGAGTGGCGCCTGGCGAAGCTGAAGGACAAGTCCTGAAGGTTTTAAAAACATCTTCCCCTCCTTCCCTTCTCACTTAAATCTCAAACGATGCATAAGAAATTGCTGCTGCTTTCAGAAGCCACTCATCTGTCATTGCTTACTCATGCCACTAAATGCTAACCCTTGACCCTTTCTTCTATTTCAGGTACAGAAGCTCCACACAGCCCTCAGGAAGATGAAGAAGGCAGCCAACATTTTCTTGTTTTACATTCAAGCAAACATGATTGAAGACCAGCGTTTGGGCTGCTCGTATGCCAGTCTGTCAAATGGATGGTTGATATTTCAATTATCTATCAAATGTTTGCAAATAAGGTGGCAATTCAATGTAATAATAAAATATCAAGGGGAAAAATTCAATATCGACCATTTTTGGGCTCTAACATCGCCTGGGCACTAACTTTAGCCCTGGCGACCGCAAAATTGAGTTTTAGCGCCCCAAGAGGGAAGTGGAGCACTAAATCAAGCGCTCCACTTCCTTCTTAGGGCGCTAACATCGGCGAGCGGGACGGAGACTTTAGCAGCGCTGCACAATGGGCCGTGCAGCACTGCCGCGTTCAAAGGCTCCTTCCCTCCCTTAAAGGGAAGGGCCATCGCTGCAGGCTCTGCAATTTAAAAAGTACCTACCTGGACCACCAAGGCAGCGGCGATCCCACGCAATCAGCCCGGCACTCAAGCAGAGTCCAGATCAAATGCAGGCAGGAACCCGTGAAAAAAACTAGAGCAGGAAAGAAAAGTTTTATTTCCACTTACCTCGACCACCTCATCTTTAATCATCACCCCCGAAGTGGCTGGCCGCCTGATGCGCGCCTCCTGCAGTTGTCAGTGTTTTCGACCGGCGCTGCTGCAGGGGGCGGAAGTCAATTTTGGGTATGGGGCGCTGCGCATGGTGATGATGTCACGATCACCGTGCAAAGGAGATTGGGGCACAACACCGTATCGCTGCCGCAAAACCTGCACCGAATATGGCGGGAGTCGATGCCAGCGCCGCGCCTGGTCGCAAAGCCGGGCACCCAATTTCACCCCCCAATTATATAAAGATTGTTGCACTATGGATGTCTGACACTAGATGGCAAAATAACATTTTATAAATATTGTACCATAAATTACTTACAACACATGCTACAGCCATTTTAATGCATAATATATTTACTGCATTAGTTTTTGTCCACCTGATTTGTTGAATCCAATACTGGACTCCTGAAAATGGGACATGGAAATCTAAATGAGCAATCAGTTGCAGATTTGAAGATCTACCAATTTCATCAGCAACGACAAATTCCTGAGAGTGAAAAGCGACTCCCTTTCAAAGCTGCAGGATGTTGCGGAGAAGACGAAAGTAGCTGCTGCCGAGTCAGCCTTCGAAAACTACAGGAAGGGGAGGCAGCTGCCACAGACACAGTCTTACAAAATTGCCGAGGTGGTCGGGAAGGAGGAGAAAGCTGCCAACTCAGCAGAAGAAAGGATTTACCTGATCATTTAAAGCAATATTATCTATAAGGTGTGCAGCATGTGAATAGGTAGATGTGGGCTATTAAAGGAGAGCAAAACTCTGGTGGGATGAGGGAGAAGAACTATTTTCAAATTGAACTACACCCTCCATTACATTTTTGCATTTAATTTCAGTCTATGGTTATCCAATCTCTGATTCTCTGATCTTCATCTAAATGCCTTGTTAATGGTTGAGCACTAAATCATAACCAGCTCTTTCTAGGCATGAAGAAAATGAGGGGCTCTGCTACGATAACTCGATTGCCCTCAAATTACGTCATGATGGGGCAGAATTTGCGGTCGGTATGCACTAAATCCCGAACTTGCGATCTGTCACATTCCAAATTGACAGATCTGCGACTGTGAAATCCTCATTGCTGGTGCAGAGTTGGGCTAATTCCCCACCAACTGCCCAGCAATTACGCAAGAAAATTTTATGGCTGGTGCAAACAGGCACAGGAGCCTGTTTGGACAGCGTGGGGTGGGAAGGTGGGGGGAGAGGGCGGTGTACTGGTCCATACTGTTTTAATGTTCAACATAGCTTTGTATTTCCATACAAACACCGCCATTACTTTGTACTGTTCTCACTCTGCGGTCCATCACTCTGATTACAAATTATTCCCAGCCACCAGACTTCTTGCATACTAAAGTAATTGGATATTGTTGAAACAAGATTTGCTGCCTAATATTTCTTTGCCGTACCTTGCTTTGAATAATTGTTGTTTTTATTCATTTCACTCTATGTAAGTAAAACTGGACAGATCCTTGAAAAGGAATCCATGTTTATTTTACAAAAAATACTCCTTGCCAGTTTAGCTTGAGTGTAACAATGATTATTTACAGTGGGAGTGATAAGTCATCAATTTAAATCAATATCACACCATTTAATTTAAAACTTGAATGATGTTGGGCATTGGAGATTTCTGTTTCCTGATTGGCGTACCACCCCACATGATCCCAGGTACGCGTACACACACACAGTGCGCCCCTGGGATCCGTGTGCCACTGCGCTGTGCTCAACTCCACAGTGAAACAACGCAAGTTTTCAAAGGGGGCCACGCACCTGGTAAGTGCGGATTTCTTTCGGAGATCGGCGGCGTATTCCTTAGTTACGTCGCCGACTGCAATTTCAGGGCCACTATATCAACATAGTAACACTTAACACATTTGATTGAAATTCTCTCCATAATTTTGCTGAGACATTAACCACATTAAACAGGTTAATAGTTCCAGTAAAATAGTGGAGATAGGAATTCTGGGTGTACATTAGTATCCCACGGCATCATTTCAAGCCATGGTATTTTGTAACACCAGCAGCCACATTTTGTAGCCAAAAATCAGAACTGCATGTGTCTTTTGTTTGTGTAATTAACATGAAACGTGTATGTCTTAAGATGAATGTCACCCTTTTACGATATTGCAGATTAATACTGACATTAGGAGGTCTGAATTGTAATATCATACAGACTTTAACCTGCTACGGTATAATAGAATAATGAAAGCTGTTTGGAAAATAGATTGTACACACTGCAAAATCTAACTGTTTCAGTGCTTTGCTACAAAACCTGTCCCTCTCCCAGGTAACTGTAGTTCATTATCTAATTGAGTACAACACACAGAGACATCAACCTTCTTGAGATTTTCTGCAGTGCTCTAGAACAGCAAGATGTTAGCCAGTGATTTTAGCAAGTGGAACAAGATCATGAGAAAGTACTTTTAATATAGAGATAAGTGCTTCCATGTACCATTATAATATTCTTAAGTGCTTCCTTGTGCCATTATAATATTCTTAGCGATTACTCCAGCGTTTATAAAAAAAATCAAGAAGGTAAACAAAAGAATTAAACGAATGCTAAATTAATACAAATACTAAATGGCTGCTGTGATTGAACCTACTTATAAAATATGCAATGGAAACAATCTCAAGAACTCCATTGAAAAATAAAAATCCATGGGAAAAATGATCCATCCATGGCTAACTAAAGGAGTTAAGGTATGTATGAGATTAAAAGAAGAGGCTTATAATGTTGCAAAGAATAGTAGTAAGCTTGAGGATTGGGAAAGCTTTAGCAACCAGCAAAGGATCATCAAAAAATTGATAAAAAGGCAGAAAATAGAATATGAGAGTAAAATAGCAAGAAATATCAAAACAGATTGTAAGAACTTCTACAAGTATATAAAAAGGAAGAGAGTAGCAAAAGTAAATGCTGGTTCCTTAGAGGCTGAGACAGGAGAAATTATCTTGGGGAACAAGAAAATGGTAGAGACTTTAAACAAATATTTAATTTCTGTCTTAACAGTAGAAGACACAAAAAGCATACCAAAAATAATGGGGAACCAAGGGGCTGATAAGAGTGGGGAACTTAAAGCAATTAATATCGGTAGAGAAAAAGTACTTGGGAAACTAATGGGACTAAAAGCCGAAAAATCTCCTGGACCTGATGGCCTGCATCCTAGGGTTCTAAAAGAGGTGGATGGCAGAAGTAGTGGATGTATTGGTTGTGATCTTCCAAAATTCCCTAGATTCTGGAGTGGTCCCAGCAGATTGGAAGGTAGCAAGTGTAACCCCGCTATTCAAGAAAGGAAGGAGAGAGAAAACAGGGAACTACAGGCCAGTTAGCCTGACAGGGAAAATGCTGGAATCCATTATTAAGGAAGTGGTAACAGGGCACTTAAAAAGTCAGAATATGATTAGGCAAAGTCAACATGGCTTTATGAAAGGGAAATCGTGTTTGACAAATTTATTAGTTTTTTAAAAATGTAACTAGCAGGGTAGATTATGGGGAACCAGTGGATGTAGTATATTAGGATTTCCAAAAGGCATTCAATAAGGTATCACATAAAAGGTTGTTAAGCCACATAAGGGCTCATCGGGTTAGGGGTAATATAATTAACATGGATAGAGGATTGGTTAACGAACAGAAAACAGAGAGTAGGAATAAACGGTTATTTTCAGGTTGGCAGGCTGTAACTAATGGGGTGCAGCAAGGATCAGTGTTTGGACCTCAGCTATTCACAATCTATATTAATAACTTAGATGAAGGGACTGAGTGCAATGTATCCAAGTTTGCTGATGATACAAAGTTAGGTGGGAAAGTAAGCTGTGAGGATGACACAAAGAGCCTGCAAAGGGATATAGGCAGGTTTAGTGAGTGGGCAATAAGGTGGCAGATGGAGTATAATGTTGGGAAATGTGATGTTATTTATTTTGGTAGGAAGAATGGGAAAACAGAATATTTTTAAATGGTGAAAAACTGTTAAATGTTGGTGTTCAGAGAGATTTAGGTGTCCTAGTACAAGAAACAGAGAGTTAGCATGCAATTAGGAAGGCAAATGGCATGTTGGCCTTTATTGTAAGGGTGTTGGAGTATAAGAGTAAGGAAGTCTTACTATAATTGTACAGGGCCTTGGTGAGACCACACCTGGAGTACTGTGCAAGTTTTGGTCTCCTTATCTGAGGAAGGATATACTTGCCTTGGAGGCGGTGCAACGAAGGTTCACTAGATTGATTCCTGGGATGTGAGGGTTGTCCTATGAGGAGAGAATGTGTAGAATGGGCCTATACTCTCTGGAGTTTAGAAGAATGAGAGGTGATCTCATTGAAACATACAAGATTCTGAGGGGGATTGACAGGGTAGATGCTGAGAGGTTGTTTCCCCTGGCTGGAGAAAATAGAACTAGGGGGCATAGTCTCAGGATAAGGGGTCGGCCTTTTAAGACTGAGATAAGGAGGAATTTCTTCACTCAGAGAGTTGTGAATCTTTGGAATTCTCTGCCCCAAAGTGCTGTGGATGCTCAATCATTGAGTTTATTCAAGGCTGAGATAGATAGATTTTTGGATTCTTGCAGAATCAAGGGATATAAGGATCGGGCGGGAAAGTGGAGTTGCAGTCAAAGGTCAGCGATGATCTTATTGAATGGTGGAGCAGGCTTGAGGAGCCGTATGGCCTACTCCTGCTCCTAATTCTTATGTTCTTATATTATCATATAGCCACAAGTAGAGTTGATCAGCAACAAAAGCAGCACCTCAGGGAGAAAATAAACCATTTGCGAGCTAATAAAATTCCCTGTCTTTATAGCACTTTTTTTATCCCTCTTCCAGTGTGCTGTATTATATCTACTATTGTAACTTCAGCTACTCATATTTGAATCTTGTACAGTCAATTAGAATAAAGTGCAATTACTGATCAGATTTGTAAATTTAGGTTAGTTCCAGCAACCACAAAAAAATAGTTTCTAAATCTGATTTTATTTTCTTCTTATTAACAATTTTATACAAGAAATAAATGTGTCCAGAACAGTTCCGTTATAACTTACACTAACATGAATGTCTAACTTCTTAGTGCTTGTGCATCAAAATTTCCTCTTCTAATAAAAACTGTCTTGCCATTATAATATTTATTTTGCCTACTCTCAGCGCCTCATGGAACATTTCTTTCCCCGACTGGAATAAATCACAGTCTGTTTAATATATAATTCTAAGTATCATTTAGGAGAAGGGAGACTAAATGACACAAAAAGACTATTTCTTAACCAACTTCATTTTCTGAAAATGTTGGCTAGATTTTGGGGTCAGTGGTGAACAAACGGCGCTCGCATTGCACTTACACTGGCCCGCAGATTTTCTGTGGACTTTTATACTGTGACTTGCAGTTATTAGAGAGTCAAAACAGCACGGCGCCCTCTACAGGGGGTCTGGGACCTGTGCGAACAGAGCAAGCAACTGTGTGTCTCATTAACTAATTAGATTGAAGAATCCTTACTGAGCCACGCAGTCTGAACCAAGAAGTGTGAATTTGAATATTAAATTCAATGAAAAATCATGTACAGAAAGCAAAATAAAGAGAGGGAAAGAAAGATTGGGATTGAGAGAGAGAGATAAAAGAGACAGAAAGAAAAGGTAAAAAAAATTTTTTTTAAATCTCCAACAATAATTAAAATCTGAAGGAATGAGACTCCACACTTTTAAAAGTAAATTTTCTGTACCAGAGAGGTTGTTTGGCAGTAATTAAGACTTATCACACCATTAAAAATTCACTTACACTTGAATGGACAACCCTAACTTTTTCTTGCAAGTTTAGTGGATATCTAGTGGGTAAGTACTGCAACTTCACCCCGTTGCATGTATGTGAATGCTGAGTCGCTCGACAAGGTACTGTTAGAGCGAAGCTTCTGGAGGAGCAGGACAACTTGGACAACAACTTCCTGATTTCCGCATTTAACTGCGCGTGTGCGGACGCCAGATGTTGCTGTCCAATTTACTCCTCAATAACAGTGAGTGTTGATAGCCTCATTATTTCTATTGCAAAATCCGAGCCATTATATTTAACAGTTCAAAATCTCATTGTTGACAAGAAAGTGTTATTACACCATTTTACTGCAGATTAATAAAAGATGCCTAAATATGCAGTAGTATCTCTCTATAGTACTCTCACAAGACCCACTATAACATCCATTGTTTACGACTTCCTCCTTAATAGAACACATTAAGGTCTATGACTGATATGTTCTTATGGTGCCTTTATATTGAACCTTTGGTGTCTGCATTACACAGGTAGCAGCAGAGCCGTATAAGGCTGCGAGTGCAGGCTGCTATTGGTGCTCATAAGATCATCTCCAAGAGGTGTTCTTGCTTCATTTCATTTTGTTCAAAAGTAAAGCAACTGCTGCAGTAGAAAGCACACTTTTTAAATTAAATTTTTTCAAAGATCTAGTGCCACAGCTGACCTCCTTTCAATTTCTACTGATTGCAAAGTGTTGATGGTTCCATCAGTTCATCGCAATCAGCAGAAACTAGCCAGAGTTGGATGCCAATAGCCAGTACGCATGTGTAGAGTTCTGTCTTACCATACTTCACAGCAATGTGAGTGGGCAGTGCAACGAGGGCTGCCTGCTTTCATCACTACTGAAATATAGTTAAAAGAAAGAAAGACTTGCATTTCTATAGCGCCTTTCACGACCACCAGACGCCTCAAAGCGCTTTACAGCCAATGAAGTACTTTTGAAGTGGAGTCACTGTTGTAATGTAGTTGGCTCAGTAAAGGGGGGTGGGGGGGGTGAACTATGAAGGCAACATAAAACTTATTGTCTAGTTGCCAAAGAAAGTATTAGAGATGGAGCTGTGCTTATCCACCAGGTAAATGTTGTCAGTGCTGCTGTTACTTGGGTGTACGAGCTCATGTCAGACTAACTCACCTGTTGATTTATGTGCAAGTCATTGATTGCCCTTGCTGGATGAGCAAATGATCACCATGTTTATTTATTTTGGGCATTCCGTTTACAAGGCTTTGGCTTATAAATAATTATGCAACATTTTAGCAGTCTATTTCCGCATATTGACAAACCACCCACTTGATTTGACAAGTGAAGACTGGGAAGAAAAGATGGGGAAGTCTTTGCTCTTATGATCTACTGCTAAATGCTGCAGCTTGGTAGCACAAAACGTCCCCAAGAAAGTCTTTTGCTTGTCTGACTGCCTCCTTGGTAAAAGTGAAGGGCATAAGTGAATCTTATATATGTAGTACAAAACTGTGATCAATCCTTCTAGTATATTGCTGCATTAGACATTTGCTTGTTTAATCAACTGGAGTACCTTTACTCCACGGCCCTTATTTTTGAGTAATGGATTATTCTGCAGTATTTGAACCCTATACATTAACAAATTTCAATTGTGCCATTTGAAAATAATTGGACATCCATCTACTTTTAGTTGGGCAGGATGGAAAAGGATTTTAGCTTTAAAAAGCTGCGATATTCCTAAATAGCAAAATGAGCTTTAAATAATTTTTAAATCAATGAATGTGCTCTTATTATCAGCATGGACTAGCTTCATTCTGCGGGGACCTATGGCTCCGATAATAACACCAAGGCACATTTGGAGCAGGGGGGGCTGCAATATCAGGTGGTGACTAATGGCATTTCAGTGTCCTTGTACATCGAAGATGGAGAAATTGGGACCTCGCAGCTACCTGGTGACAGAATTAAATATAAGCATGTCATACAGCACTCAGCAGCGAGTGAAATATGATCATCTTCATAATGCTAAGTTGCAAATTCTTACCTTGCCAGTACTAATTCATATCTTTTCTCTCTGCCAGGGCCTTCACAGCAGCAGACAGTGGACCCCTGGACAACGAATCCTCAGAGAAGCTGATTCCTTCTGAGGGTGCATCATCACAGGACTCATGCTAACCATGCACCAGCTCAAATACTCACACTTCAGTGGGTCCAGTTAGACAGATAGTTGGGATTTCACCTGGTGACTCAGTTCACAAGTGAGCAAGAGCAGATGGTGGTGACAGGGACAGCTCTGGAGAGTCCGGACTGCTCAGCTGGACACAGATGCTGTACCTCAGCATTCAGCGATGAAAAGGATAATCAATGAGGGGCAGCAGAACATCTGCGACATGCTGACAGGCCTTCCACACACACTGTCCACAATTGCAGAGACAATGGAGGAGTCTGCCTCAAGCATGAGTGGGTTGATATCACAGGGCATTGCAAGGATGTCTTCTTCCATGGATAGATTGGCCAACTTCATGGACCATCAATCACAGCTATCAAATGAGTCCATGCAGGTCTTGACCATGGCCGTACAGATTCCAGATGCCAACATGTCTGCCGCCTTAAATAGGATGACAGACACCTTAACCTTGGCCTTACAGCGCGATCTGCGCCAAGCTGCTCTCCAGCAGAGTGCTAGGAGTGAAGTGCGGCTGGCCCACGAAAGGGATGACAGTGAAAGGGACAAGAAAGTGGGGACTCCACTCAAAGCGCTCCCACTTCCCACCCATTGACCCTCCTTCATTCAATATCCAACAAGTTGCTTCATCTTCCAATGGCCGAGTCTGCCCCTGCACAGGTGCAGGTGGAGCAGTCTTTGGTGGGGCCCTCACGAGATCCAACACCCAGAGGCTATCGGCCGAGCATCTCAACAGTCAGAGCAGGGCTCTGAGCAGCCTACCGCCACCTCTGCTGAAGCCACAGGGGTTGCACCATGTAAAAGCGGTAGGAAAGGGAAGAGTAAAGCTTTTTAGCTCCACAAGGGTATGCACATGGGTGTTTGACAAAATGTTATGTTGTTACGTTTCTGTTGTTTAGTACAATAACTTAAAATTTATTACTCTGCACCACTTTCCCGTGTTGGCCATTCCTGGTTGCCAGGTAGCAACTCGCCATTTCAGTTGCTTGTTGATGAATGGGAAGACATGAATTGATGGGGACCAATGGGTGGGATGTGCAATGGGTGAATGTTTGGTTGTAGGTCTGCTTTGTGTCAGTGGGATTGCGGGGGTGGCAGTGGGGGACTGGGGGGTGGGGGGCGGGGGGGGGGGAGTTGCAATTGGATGCAATTGAAACATTGGTCCAATGGTGGTAACTAACTGAACCTTACAGCTATAAGGGAATCCCTGGCAGCAATGTGAGCAGTTGGTGCTTCGTTGAGGTCACTACCTGCATCCTCCTCCTCAACCACCTCCTCCTTGTCCTCCTCCTCCTCCTCTTCATTGGATTTGTCTGCAGACCATGGGTGCTCAGTGCTTTGTTCCTCCTGCAGCTCCCATCCTTGCTTCTATGCAATGTTGTGCAGAATGCAGCACACCACGATCATTCTGGAGACCCTCACTGGCGAGTACTGGAGGGCGCTTCCAGACCTGTCCAGGCACCTGAAGCGCAACTTGAGCATGCCAATTGCTTGATCAATGACACTTCTGGTGGTCATATGGCTGTCGTTTACCGCTCTTGGGCTTCATGGTGAGGTTCCTCACGGGTGTCATCAGCTTAACAGCCACCCCTTAAGTCTGCTTGCAGGTCCAAAGAGGTTGAGGAGCTTGAACCGCCACAATCGAATGGAATCCCTTGCAGTTTACGAATACTCCTGGTTGATCTGAGGGTGTGCAATTACCACATGTGTGCAACTGATGACACCCTGCACCTGTGCAAAGCCAACCAGGGACGCAAACCTCAGCACCCGCTCATTCTGACCAGTGTCATCACAGGCAAAGTTGACATAATTGCCGCCCCTGGCAAATATCCCATCAGTCAGCTGCCTAATGAATTTATGGGCAGCTGACTGGGAGATCCTGGATATGTCTCCAGCAGAGCCCTGGAAGGATCTGGAGGCAAAATATTTGAGGACGGTGGTCACTGGCACCGTCACTGGCAATGCATGGCTAACAGGTCTAGCAAGGAGCAGGTCTTCTTCTAGGAGGCTGCAGATGTCTGCCACCAAATGACATGACAACATCAGCCTCCAGAAGCACTGCTCTTCTTAGAGGTCTAGGAAGGTCGAGCCTCTGCCTGTACACCCTGTTACGCGGGTAGAGCCTCTTGTGACCTCGACCTCTCTGCTGTGCCCCTCTCGGCTGCTCCCCTCTCGGCTGCTTCACTCTCGGCTGCTCCCCTCTTGGCCACCCACCTGCAGGTCTCTCCACAGCAGGCTGTTGCTGCAGCTGATGGTCACCTTGCTCCTCGTCTGAGGTCCAATATAAGGCACCCATCCTAATCTGGAGTCTCAATACCTCCAAAGTGCACCAATGAGCCTCTCACCACAAGTACTCTGAACAAACCCTTTCCCAGTGGAGGGAAGGCAGCAGCTGTGAGCACTGAGTATTTATTGATGTCCGTATGCCTGACTTTTAATGAGGCCCATGAATTGCCGTTCAGTCTTCTCGCCTTGGTTTCCATGGCGAGTTTCAGGAAGCCTGGGAAACTCGTGCATGTAAAGTTAAGTTTAAATGCTGATCAAAATCTCATCAAAAGTGGCTCTTTAAATATTATAAGCAGTAACCTGCCTCTCCAGAGGGGGTCACGCACACGCATCGGAATGCACCTGAGATAAACCCGAAAGTCAGCACGTTGGAGTCAGCTTCCAGACGCACTGACATTTTTGTCAATTTTAACACCCTCCCGAACCCAAACCCACATGTCTATTACTATTAAAATTCCCGCCATATGTTATATAAAGCTCATTTTGAAGCTGTATCCATCATAAATGTAATTACAATGGAGGTTTGTTGAGTATAACCAGACACATATGATACGGATGATCATACATGACTATAAAGGATCATAACAATAGAAAAACTTCAAATAAGCATCTTAAATTGTCAGAATCACATATAAAGATAAAATTACATTTATTAGTTTTTAGTTTTAGGATAACTAATTTTTCACGCAAGGTCAAGATTTCTCTTCCACACTTTCATTTACAAACCTGGTAGATTCTGATCCTAAAACAATGAGCCCTGCCTCCAAAGGAAGAAGAATCTCTACCTTAGATATAGAGACAAAAAAAATCCTGGAACAAGATAAGTGGCAAGCTTTGATTTGAGAAGGGAACTACTTTTATGTTAATTTTCAAAGATAACTCGTGGATCTCCAGTAACATCGTTCACTATAAGTCAGAGAATATTGGCTGGAGGGGAACTTCTCAGTAATAAAGGCAATTAAAATCATTAGTGGTTTGTTTACAGCCACTTATCAATGGTTTTTTCCCAGCTTTTTGGATTTAACAGGTCGCCCACCGGTTTCCCGCTGTGCCTAGACCTCGTCTGTGAAGCTGAGGCAGGAGGTCAATGATCATTGAATCAGCTGACGAGCTGACAGCTTCAAACGTCAAGTCAAAGCTCCCAGCTAATTGAGACATGTTCCCTTAACCACTAACTTCTTTAAACTGAATTTCCACTACAGATTCAGGATGCTGCAAGTATTACACAAGTCACCATCCAGTCTGACCTCCTTACCTCTCCCACCATTGACAGACCGCTTCTGTCATCTCTACTTCACCTGCATCTATTCCATCAGCTTGGGCACCCTTGAAACGCTCTCACCTTGGTCCTCAGAATCCCACCACGATCAGCCCCAGCACTAGCATCACTAGCATCACCAACAACAACACCAGCCTTCTCCGCAATCACCTGATGCTCACAGGAAACAGGACATCAGCACCCAACCACATTGCTGCCCGGCCATAGCCAGATTTACTTCACTTGACACTGTACACTCTGGCTGTCACATTTTGTGCCAGGTTGGCACCACCCCACACCAACACCATAAAACATCCCTACAATGCCCAAGCCATTCCCTTCACACTCATCACCAATGCGGGGGATACTGTTATGTCTCACCATTCAGTGCAACTCACTAAACCACTTCCAAAGGTGCACACAAATCTGTTCAAGAAAGCAAAGTGTTGAAAATAAAGGTTTCAATGTTTGACACCACATTAACAGAAACTTTACATG
Source organism: Somniosus microcephalus (assembly GCF_052327205.1). Taxonomy (NCBI): domain Eukaryota; kingdom Metazoa; phylum Chordata; class Chondrichthyes; order Squaliformes; family Somniosidae; genus Somniosus; species Somniosus microcephalus. Next base: position 148,551,240 of record NC_140991.1, on the reverse strand, counting down.
AACATAGCAAAAACACCCAAGTACCTACCCTTGTGTGTTGTTAGTTGGTCTGATTGCACTAGGATGAGGGTGAGTGTGAGGGGTAGCTAGTGAGATGGGGATGTGATAATGTAGATAGAGAGAGGGATGGGTCAAGGTGCAAGGTAAGTTGGTGTGAGTAAGGATGTACAGGAGAAGGGTAGGGAAGGCAGAGTGATGGGAATGTGTTGAGTGGCACAGCAGGGTGAGGATGAATGTGGCTTTGTACTAACGTTTCGTAATCTACTGAGATAATTGAAACATTTGTGGCACTGCACCCAGGTCCTCCTGATCACATCCCTACTTGTGCCCTCTTGTGCAATGTGCAGCCAGGCTGTGTTGATCTCCTAGGGAGGTCTCTTCCACCCATGGGAAGGGAAGAGAACCTCCCTGTGTGCTGTGACTCCCTGCATAAGCATATGGAGGGAGTCATGGGAGATCCTCAGTGCAACCCTGCACCTCTGTGCAGTGCTTGTCAGTGTTTGCAGCACCTCAACACTGACAGCACAAATGTCAAAAGAAAGTTGGCCATGGTCCCTTTAAGGAGACCGGCTGATGACGTGTCATCAAATTACGTCACCAGACCCGCTTCCTCTAATTGGTTGGGAAACCTGCTGGGCGGGCTTAACAAACCCCATCAAGGGAAATTCATTTGAGTGGCCGGGATGGAGACAGCAGCGGGGTCGGGACCCGCCACCGACGTCGCCCGCCATGGACCCGCCGAGATTCGTAAACTCGCAGCCTATGTGATTCTGCAATTCTGCACTACTAACAGGGAGCTGTGCTCACAATGATAGTGTGTTGAAAATTCGGGACTACAATGTTGTAGCCCTATTTCCTGCTCGTATTCCCTGTGAGTACAGCTTACCTGCTGGGAGTGCAGGATCACTCCTGCAATCAAAATGGCACATGCCCAATATGTTGAAGTGGATCACGTGCCCAATATCTTATTATTGGCCCTTTGGGCTGTCCAAAGTTGAACTGCCTGCCAAAGGCTCACTATCTAAGTTCACAAATAAAGAATGACCACTTATGTGAGGTATCAAAAAGCTACTAATGCCTCTGGAAATAACACACCAAGAATCAGGAGAGAATATTGTAGGCTCTGTGGCCAGTGCACAAACCCATAGAAACGATACTTGGGAGGTTACTCCCACTAACCATTGCACAGAGAGGCAATGAGTGAAGGTTTGAAGAAATATTCACAAATCACAAGCCAAAAACAAAATGCATAAAGAATATGTACAAAATGTCCTCACAGTCACAACAGGAATGTCTGGCATGTTGTGGTTTCCACATTCAATCTGATCTGAATAATTAGCTTTCCCAGTGGTATGACATGCTAGAGATGAAATAATGACCCTGAATTTGCAGTCGGTATGACGGCAAACTCTCAGAGTACGCCGTCATGCTGCCTTTGAAATTGACCACAAGTTCGGGATTTAGCACATGTGTAAGCACGTGCGGAAATCCCGAACTTGCGATCTGTCAAGTTCTGAATGGACAGGTGATCTGCTGCAACTTTCAATTCCTCATTCAAATAATGTGCTGGCGAAAAGTTTGGCTAATTGCCCACCTACTACGCATTCATTACCCTGAAAATGTTTATGGCTGGTGCAAACAGGCGCAGAAGCCTGTTGTACGGCGTAAGAGGAGGGGGGGATGAGAAAATTGTATTAATTTTGAGCTAGATTTATGCTACAGCATGTAAAAAGCATCCTCATCGAGTTTTATGGTTCCTATCCAGAGGCCAGAAACATTGAACTATCTGCTAAAGTGCACTAAAGTATTAATAATTACTTTAATGACTATGCATTTAGGTTAAACTGTGCAAATCAAAATAACTTCAATTTACTGTGTTAGGTAAAACTTCTTTTGGAAAGTGCAGTGGAAATAATAAAAATAAAACAAGGTCAGCTGCTAATTACATTAACTTCATGATATTATTGGGACCATCTGTCTTTGGACAGGCTTTGTGCCAAACAGCAGAAGACAAACCATTGTATAAATAAACAAAACGCATATAACTTGTGTTTACTAATCACATTCACTTCTTTTGTGATTCACAATGCACATTATTAAATGAAAATATGAATGTTTAATACCATGCAGGAAGTCATACATACCCACAAACTAAGGAAAGGGTCTTCAATAATCAATTAGAGACAGTGGGGGCAATTTGATGGACTTTCTGCATTGGCGATTTTTATGTTTCCTGATTGGTTAAGAGTCAGGAAGTGAAGGGAGCACAGCCCCACGTGATCACAGGTATCCTTACGCACAACAGTGCGCCCCTGGGATCCGTGGGCCACTACACTGCGCACAACTCCACAGCATTTCAAAGCAACTTCTCGAAGTGGGGTTTGCAGCAGGTAAGTGAGGATTCCATTCGGAGGTGTACTCCTTAGCTACGTCGCCAACCGCAAATTCAGGGCCATTGTAAATTATACTAGCTTCCTCCAAGTCTAACATTGTGTGATGTCAATAGTTCTGCTCAGCACCTCCAGAATTAAAAGAGTTTCCATTTGAAAAAACAAAGAGTGAAATTTGTTTTGTTACAAATTCCTGTCTTACTCACCGCCTACCTAAGTTTAGAATGCCATAGGGATCTTAATCCACATTCCATTGCATCAGAGAGGACGTGTGAGCCAACATACCATGGTATATCTACTCTCCCACAAGAAGACAGCTAGCAAGCCACTGGCAGATATTTGTTGTCACGCTTAGTTCAGTCACTGCACTATCACTAGACAGCAATGATTACCACAGACAGAAGCTGAATGCTATATGTTTGTTTTATCTTGCATTTGTACAGATGAATATAAACTACTTTACAACCAAAAGGAAATCAATAGGTTTCTAATATGAAATCCAACCCACAATTTCCCTAACATTGCTGTGTTGAACTGTATCAACTGGGAAACAAAGTGGTCAATGCTAAAGCAATGAAGAGGAGTGACCTGTGTTCTTTAACAGAATGAATTATGCTGAGCAGACTTCAATGGGCAGAGTTTGAATGGCTGAAGGTCAGAACCCTTCGGAGGTGGCGGAAGCATCCCAGGTAGGAAAATAGCACATGAAAGGTCAACGCTGAGATGGTGGTACTGTGTACAGGAAGAACTGCATGGAAGAGTGACAATGGGTAAACAGCTGTGAAAACTGGCAGGGGGAAAATGTAATGCCAGATGTTGCAGTGTTTATTGCCAGCCCAGTTACAATAGCTGATTGACTATCCAAGTTACCAGTGACATTTCCAAATGTAGGTTTGTTTCACCCCACAATCTGTGAGGCACTGCATCCCCACTGGAGTGGCAGTTATGCTTATTGGGAATGCCAACATTATCCTCATTTGCCATCAACTTCGCCTGACTGAGATGCCAGGGAATCCTTAGCTAAGCCTGTTCCTGTTCTCCTTTTCATCCTCCATAGGCTTCCCTTCCTATTGCTCACCCTCACTGTGGTGTTGCAGCAACTTTCCCACAAGATACTCCAACTCCAGATTGCCCTGTCCTGACTCGGGTGGAGAGGACTCTTCAGTACCCTCTGACCTCTAGCAGGGGTAGAAGCAATTGTATTTCTGCTATTAATTGTCACAAACTAACATCATGCGAGCAGTGCACAAAGTTACAGGCAGAAGATTTCTTAACGTGCATTCCAGCAGGCAGCTAACCTTTTACCTCCAATGAGGTTATCCTTGGACTGCCATTGTATTTGGGCTGCTAAAAGGAGGAGGAGGAGGAGTTTGTCAATAAGCACATAGTGGAGCACCAGCAAATAGGAGGAGGCTTGCTCACAAATGTTCTTGCCCTCAACTCCCAACAGAGCGTACAGGCCAAGGAGAACATTCCTGGACTAAAATATCACCAAACATTTCTGAAGGCCCTGGAAAACCCACCTGGGCGTGATGGTGAGGGTCCTGCGATCTCAGGGTCTGTGTCAGCAGAGAGGCAGATGCCAAGTTGTGCCATCTGTTGCAAGGACACCTGCAATCTGCATGCCAGGACAGTAATGGCCAGCTGTAATCTGAGGCGTGGCTGCACCTTCTTGCAGGTATGCTACAGTCCTGACCTATAGGATGATGTACAGCGGGCAACCCTCCTCACAAGCAACTAATGCAGCACCTCTCTGACATCAGCAACCATCAAAGAGGGGGCTGGGCTGCACCGTCTCTTAATCCCCTGCCCCTTCAGCCTTGACAAAGGCTGCTGATGGCTTGTGATGCCAATTAATGCTCTCCAGAAGCTTTCTAAACTTTTGTGCACCCAGTGTGACACTCCCCATTAATTGTCTCCATCATTTTAAATTTCACTTACATAGAATTTTCTTGCCATTTCACTAGTGTCATCTATAGATCCAGCTAAGTTGCAGCTAGAGTTGGGAATAAATGTGCTTATGCCAGATAATGAAGTGCTATTTGTACTTGAGATTCAGGTGGGTGTCCAATTCAAATTCACATTTAATACCTTCTATCCAGACAGAGACCACAATTTTGCATTGCCTCTTTCCTATTACAAAATATACAGGAAAAACATGTCCCTTCCTCAGCCATCTCACCTTGTGGTACAGTCTCTTCTTCAAGTTCCTCATTGGAATTGGCATAATGGACACTGGATTTTTGTCTTTTCTTCTGTTGATTCCTCACAGTGCTATTATATGACTTGGGGCCTTCCTTTCTTCTCTTTGCCTACAATCTAGGGGCACCTACTGGGTCTTGGCAACACTTAGCTAAATGGCCTGATTCCATTCAATTATAACATATTAGTTTCTTAAAAAAACATCGGTCTGGATGATGATTACTTTTACCTCCTGCGGCCTGTAACTCACTAGCATGCCTGGGATCAGTTACCAGCCCAAGTGCTATTTGGAGAGTGTTAACAGAGCAAGTCTCTCTTCTACCAAGTTTCCTCTGTATCGACGTTTCCTTCAAACCACAGACAAAGCCGTTTCTCATTGCACCATCGAGAAACCCGCCGTTTGTCACGTGTTTTGGAGTTTCCTCAGTTCCGCCGTAAACTGAGAAATATTTTCATCATCTCATTGCCTCATCTGGATAAATGTGAACTGTTCCGCAATAACGAGTGGTGTCGGGCTCAGATGTTCTTTGACCACTTGGACCAACTCCTCATATGTTTGGTCATTAGGCTGGGCAGGTGCAATTGGATTCTTATTCGATGTCTATGTTGCAGGTCCCCAGACAGTAAGCAAAACTGCTCGCTTTTTGGAATCTATTGCAAGCTAATTTGCCTTAAAATGAAAATTAAGTCTCTTTACATACTCACTCCAGCTTGACCATATTCAATGTGCTCCAACTTTTTCAACTAATGCGGGCATGATAAATATTCAGCGACAACGTAGACCACTACCTAAGTGACAAAAATGTTCAATATTCAATCTTTTTAACAATGCACTATCCATTCTCCTCGTCGCCACTGGTATGTCCGAGTCTGTGGCAGATGAAATACCACAAAGAACTCAGTGAGCATTGTATTAATTAAATATTCCATGATTTGCGTGATATATTACATGAATATGTTCATAGGAACAGGAGTAGGCCATTTAGCTTCTCGAGCCTGTTCCACCAGTCAATCAGATCATGGCTGATCTGTGACCTAACTCCATATACCTGCCTTTGGCCCATATCCCTTAATACCTTTGGTTAACAAAAATCTATCGATCTCCGATTTAAAATTAACAATTGATCTAGCATCAACTGCCGCTTGCAGAAGAGAGTTCCAAACTTCTACCACCCTTCGTGTGTAGAAGTGTTTCCTAATTTCACTCCTGAAAGGCCTGGCTCTAGTTTTTGGACGATGCCCCTAGTCCTAGAATCCCCAACCAGCTGAAATAGTTTCTCTCTATCTACCCTATCTGTTCCCCTTAATATCTTGAAAACTTTGATAAAATCACACTTTAACCTTCTAAATTCCAGGGAATACAACCCTCGTAATTTAACCCTTGAAGTCCGGGTATCATTCTGGTAAATCTACGCTGCACATCCACCAAGGCCAATATAGCCTTCCTAAAGTGTGGTGCCCAGAACTGCTCACAGTACTCCAGGTGTGCTCTAGCCAGGGCTTTGTTCATACATACTGATTGTTATTACATGAATTATTATGTACTTGTGTTCAATATCAAACGGATAAATAGGTAAGTGAGCTTAAATATTCGTAATGCACTATCTGCTCGCTTCACAGATCAGGAACAATCCAGTGAAGTAACAGGTGCATCAGAAGAGCAACATCCATCTGAGCATCAACTATCATCATACTCACTTGCAGCAGATACAGCGGGCGATGCTGATATTGAAAACGTGATAGTAGGAATCACTTCATAAAGTGTTGGGCTCACCATGACTACAGCACCAGTTCTTCAATTACCTCCTTATGATGCAGTTATACTGACATCTATGCAAAGTGGTTTTGCGTCAACACAAAAGTGGTAGTATAATTCACAACACAGCTCTCGGGAGAAAGTTGGAGTTTGAAAGAATGCACTATAATTCTAACCTTAGGGGAGCAGTACATGGCAAAGCAGCTCACTGCTTCTGGGTGCCTGGAAGCTTGTGACTTAAAAGGGCATTGGCAACCTTCATTGCCACTGGGAGTGTATCGCAGATGGTGAACTGTCCCTGTAGGTCTTCATAAACCAGGTGGCACACCTCAGTCACAGATTCCCTGGTGAGCCCGAGCCGCCTTCGGCACTGCTCCTTTATCAGACTCAGGTAGCTGATTCAATTATAACCGACCCATTGCATGATAGTACCTGATGTGACTCATGTGCCTCCCGTGCCTCGAGGCCCCTGATATTCATCCCCTCCACCACAATATGGCTGGCAATTCATGTTAACTCATGCTCATAATCATAAAAATCATCCAAAAACAAACCCAAAATATGTAATAATTCTCTTAAAGATAACAAAGAATTTTTTTAAGATTTCCTCACAAAACAAGGACTGGCTTGGATTGTTTTTAAAATTGAACGCTTCTCCTAGCATCACCTGCTGACAAAATATGGTATTACAAGAGAAATCAGCATCATTGCACTTCACAATAAATCACAGTTGTAATATTTGTATTTCTCTGTTTAAAATATGGTACAATAATAACATCCTTCATTCATCCAAAAGTGTCTCAGTGCCTAGCCACTTCCATATGCTGATTATGTAGCTGTGTCTGTAGCCTCAGCTCATTATCCGCTCAGGAGCCAAAAACTGTCTCCTATACTCAAGAAAGATAATAAAAGAGATCGCACTGATCAACAAAAGACAACTCTGTCCATTGACATAAACATTTCCCTTGCACATACAATGCAAAATAAAAGTTACAAATAAATGTACAATATGTAATACACACATTTTTCAGATATAAACCTGAAAAAAATGATTCAATATTTAGAATTGTACTATTTAAGGCACTAAAGCCAAATACATATAATATATATACATTATGCCAAGTAGTCTGGAAGACAAAAGTAAGTTTTCCTAAAAAAAAAGGTATCTGTAATTACAAGTGCCAAACAAATAATAGGTGACATAGATCATAATTAGGATTGAAATATTTGGATAGATCAGCTGTCATGTTGGAGTGTGTGCAGATGTGATTTAGAAATGTAGATGGCCCAATACATGTACATGTTTGAACACAATAAGTACATTTTACTGTAGTGATTAGATTTTAACCAAATGAATTTATATTTTGAGGAAGTGTGATTTTTTTTTTAAAAGAAGCACACTTTTTAAAATGTAATGTGCACACATTCCATATGTTGGAACAAGAGGGGTCCTTTTGGCAGAAGCACATGCTACAATAAGTTGTGTTAGCTGAAAGAATGCGATCCTGTTACTAACCCACTCCTGCATCTCATGAGTTATACCTATTTACTTCCACCATTCTTAGATTAACACTGTGGGGGTAGATTTCCTCTGTGCACAATGCACAAGGAAATGTTAAAGCTCTTCTTTATAAACAGGTGTTACATACAGAGGAAATATTTCCCCAATTCTCAGCACTGTTGATTGAGTTAAATGATCCCTGAAAGTACCTAGAAATAGAAGATCATGCAACCTTCTCTCCGCCCCACCCAATCTCTCCAGCCGCCCCCCCCCCCCCCACCCCACATCGATGTCCCCCACACCGACCCCCAATCTCTCACTCTCTCCTCTACGCTCCCTGGCTGCAGCCTGGTGCCAAAGGCCTACCCACCCGACAGCCTCTCAATCTGGCTGGCTGTTGCCAGGAAATGGATTCCAAAATTGGTAATCAGGTCTTGCCGTTAATTTTGACAGGACCTGAGGGGAAACCATTCTTCTGGGTTTTCCGACTGCTAAACTGCCCCCATACCACATGCCCCTCCCCCACCCGTAAATATCGGGGCCAAACTCACAATCTCACTCAAAACTATTGTTCTCTAATCTGCACCAGAACTGTTGTTTGAAGCTGAAGGAGATCACAGCCAATCACATAACATGAACAGAATATCGTCCAATGTGTATGAGGAGCTATGTGTTCTGATATTATTTAGCAAACCAGGTACTATAGATTGAAATCCATCGAAATTGTATTGATGGACATCAAATATCAAATTGAATTGGTTTAAATTCAGTGGTGAGGTGGGGGGATCATAAGTAATCAGTTAAGGGGAGGGAGACAATAGTGGGGATGGGCTTGGAAAAGGCCAGAAGATTTTTGTTGGCAAGAAGGATTATTCAAGCTCCACCTGGCCCCACAAAAATCTCAAAACAAAATTTTACTGACATGTTTTTGAGTGGGCTAGCTGGGGTTCCTTTAAGGATGGCCAGTTAAGCTGCTCAAAGCCTAGTAACAGTGGGCAGAGAGTACACGGTATGTATTCCTCTCATTGGTCCACAAATGTGGCATCGGAGTCCTACAATCGGCATAGGATTCTTATTTGGATATTAAAATGAGGCTCCCCCCATTTCGGGTGGGAGTGCTGGTCACCCATTTTGAGGGCTATTCAAAAATGAAGTTGGGTGGGTCCCAAGCAGCCAATGGAAGGCAGCAGACAGATGAAAATTTCCCCATGCTGCCTGAAGCATAGATCGAAACAACGATGTCAGTTTCATGGTGGCTGTATGCATCTGATTGTCTCTTGTTCAGTGATAGCCTGAGGTAGAGGTTTATATGCCTCTGATATTAAGTATTTATGCATCTGAAATGTTAACAATCTAATAGAAGCTCATTCATTTAATATTCGAGATTCAGATATAGAGAATCTGAATTTTGGACTTTCAAAAATGTTTCAAAAAGGGCAGGGAGTGTTTGAATTGACCCTTACCCTGTCAAATATGGATTCCTATTGTGCATTCTGATGGATTTTTAAATGTTTGCACTGGTGAAGTGAGTCTTAGCTCTAACCGTAGGTTAATAACCTACTCAAGAGGGTGATTATGAATCTCTCGCTACTGAATAAAAGCAAACTCTAGTGGCACAATGGCACCCATCACCATGGCAGTTTGACTGAAAAAGGTAAAATTGGGGGGTGCAAATTACAGCAATGGCTTTGCCTGAAATTTTTGATTGATGGATTTGATGTTCTTGTCTTCATTTGGAGCTTTGAGAGAAAACAGGAATTTCAAAATCTCTTTTTAAGAGAGGAAAGTCTACTTCAGCTCTGAGTCCTGAGCATTATTGTTTGGATCTTAGACCTGAGACATAAATCTAGACAATTTGTGCCATGTATAAATAAGAGCATAAGAACATTAAAAAATTGGAACAGGAATAGGCCAATTGGCCCCTCGAGCCTGCTCCACCATTCAATAAGATCATGGCTGATCTAAGACTCAAAGCCACTTCCCAGCCTGCTCCCCATAACCCTTCACTCCCTTACCTTGCAAAAATTTGTCTGTCTCCACTTTAAATGTATTTAATGACCCAGCCTCCACAGCTCTCTGGGGCAGAGAGTTCCACAAATTTACGACCCTCTGAGAGAAGAAGTTCCTCCTCATCTCAGTTCTAAAAGGGCGACCCTTTATTCTGAGACTGTGCCCCCGAATTCTAGATTCCTTCATGAGGGGAAACTTCCTCTCTGCATCTACCTTGTCGAGCCCCCTCAGTATCGTCGAGCCCCCTCAGTATCTTATATGTTTCGATAAGATCACCTCTCATTCTTCTAAATTCCAATAAGTATAGGCCCAGCCTGCTCAACCTTTCCTCATAAGTCAAACCCCTCATCTCTGGAATTAACCTAGTGAATCATCTCAGAACTGCCTCCAATGCAAGTATATCCTTCCTTAAATGAGGAGACCAAAACACCATTGATGCTCACGGTGATCACATTTGCAGTAAGTGTTGGCTGCTCGAGGAATTCCGGCTCCGTGTTGAAGAGCTGGAGTCCGAGCTTCATATACTGAGACACATCAGGGAGGGAGAGAGTTACCTGGACTCTGTGTATCACGAGGTAGTCACACCAATTAGATTAATTAATGCAGATGTAGTCCGTGGCCAGGGTCAGGATGGTGTGACTAGAAGTGAGGCAGGTACGGGGATCCAGGAGGTAGTGTTGGAGGAGCCGCAGCCCCTACACTTGTCCAACAGGTTCGAGGCTCTTACTCCCTGTGGGGACAGGAGCAGGGACTGCAGGGAGGATGAGCAACCTGGCCACAGCACCGTGGAGCAGGGGGCCATTCAAGTGGGGGGAGTTAAAAGAAATGTTGTAGTGGTAGGGGATAGTATCGTTAGGGGGATAGATAGAGTTCTTTGCAGCCGAGAGCGAGAGTCCCGAAGGCTGTGTTGCCTACCCGGTGCCAGGGATAAGGACATCTCCTCCGGGCTGGAGAGAAACTTGGAGTGGGAGGGGGAGGATCCAGTTGTCGTGGTCCATGTTGGTACCAACGACATAGATAGGACAAGGAAGGAGGTTCTGCTGAGGGTGTTTGAGCAGCTAGGGGCCAAATTAAAAAGCAGAACCACAAGGGTAATAATCTCTGGATTATTACCTGAGCCACGAGCGAATTTGGCTAGGACAAATAAAATTAGAGAGTTAAATGCGTGGCTCAAAGACTGGTGTGGGAGAAATGGGTTTTGCTTCCTGGGACACTGGCACCAGTACTGGGGCAAGAGCGAGCTGTTCCGTCGGGACGGGCTTCACTTGGCCAGTGCTGGGACTAGAGTCCTGGCGGATCATATAACTAGGGCTGTAGAGAGGGCTTTAAACTAACTAGTTGGGGGGAGGTTCCTAGAGAGCAAATAATAAAAATGACAACAGAGAAGGTCATAGACTTAGGTAGCAGTGGGGAAATTAAAAACCAGAGCGTGTCAGGAAGGGGCAGAAGGTATGGAGTAAAAGGTAAAGTAATAAAAAGGGCAAAAGCAGGAACTAAGTGGCACAAAACATCTTTGAAAGTTCTCTATCTGAATGCACGTAGCATTCGTAACAAAATAGACGAGTTAATGGCACAAATAACGACATATGGGTATGATCTTGTGGCCATTACAGAAACATGGCTGCAGGGTGACAATGCCTGGGAATTAAACATACCAGGTTATTTAACGATCAGGAAGGAAGGGGAGGTGGGGTGACTATGTTAATAAAGGAAGGAATCACTGTAATACAGAGAAATGATATTGGGTCAAAAGATCTAGATAATGAAACAGTTTGGGTGGAGGTAAGGAATAATAAGGGGAAAAAAACACTAGTGGGCGTAGTCTATAGGCCGCCGAACAGTGGCAACTCTGGACGGAGTATCAATCAGGAAATAGTTGAGGCTTGTAATAAGGGAACATCTATAATTATAGGGGATTTTAACTATCATATTAATTGGACAAATCAAATTGGGCAGGGCTGCCTTGAGGATGAGTTCATTGAGTGTATTAGGGATGGGTTTCTTGAGCAGTATGTAACTGAACCGACCAGGGGGCAAGCAACCTTAGATCTGGTCCTGTGTAACGAGACGGGATTAATTAAAAATGTCCTAGTAAAGGATCCCCTTGGAATGAGTGACCATAACATGGTTGAAGTCCATATTCAATTAGAGGGTGAGAAGGTTGGATCTCAAACAAGCATGCTAAGCTTGAATAAAGGAGACTATGAAGGTATGAGAGCGGAATTGAGTAGAGTGGATTGGGAAAATAGATTAAAGGGTAAGACGATACATGATCAGTGGTGTACATTTAAGGAGTTATTTTACAACTTCCAAAAAAAATATATTCCACTGAGAAGAAAAGGGTGTAAAAGAAAAGACAGCCATCCATGGCTAAGTAAAGAAATTAAGGATAGTATTCGACTAAAAACAAGGGCATATAAGGTAGCCAAATCTAGTGGGAGGATAGAGGATTGGGAAAACTTTAAAAGACAGCAAAAAATAACAAAAAGATTGATTAAGAAAGGGAAGATAGATTATGAAAGTAAATTAGCAAAAAATATAAAAACAGATAGTAAGAGTTTTTATAGTTATATAAAAAGAAAAAGGGTGGCTAAAGTAAATGTTGCTCCCTTAGAGGATGAGACCGGGAAATTAATGGTGGGAAATATGGAGATGGCAAAAACACTGAATGAATATTTTACATCAGTCTTTACAGTAGAAGACACTAAGAATATCCCAACACTGGACAAACGGGGCTAAAGGGGGGGAAGGAGCTAAACACGATCAAAATCACTAAGGAAGTGGTACTCGGTAAAATAATGGGACTCAAGGCGGATAAATCACCTGGACCTGATGGCTTACATCCTAGGGTCTTGAGGGAAGTGGCGGTAGGGATTGTGGATGCATTGGTAATTTTCCAAAACTCCCTGGACTCGGCAAAGGTCCCGGCAGACTGGAAAACTGCAAATGTGACACCCTTATTTAAAAAGGGCAGTAGACAGAAGGCTGGAAACTATAGACCGGTTAGCCTAACATCTGTGGTAGGTAAAATTTTGGAGTCCATTATTAAGGAGACAGTAACAGGACATTTGGATAATCATAATTTAATAGGACAAAGTCAGCATGGTTTTATGAAGGGGAAGTCATGTTTGACAAATTTGCTGGAGTTCTTTGAGGAAGTAATGTATAGGGTGGATAAAGGGGAACCAGTGGACGTAGTGTATTTAGACTTCCAAAAGGCATTTGACAAGGTGCCACACAAAAGATTATTGCTTAAGATAAAAAATCACAGGATTGGAGGTAATATTCTGGCATGGATAGAGGATTGGCTATCTAACAGAAGGCAGAGAGTTGGGATAAATGGTTCATTCTCAGACTGGCAATCAGTAACTAGTGGTGTTCCGCAGGGGTCAGTGCTGGGTCCCCAACTCTTTACAATCTATATTAACGATTTGGAGGAGGAGACCGAGTGTAACATATCAAAGTTTGCAGATGATACTAAGATGGGAGGGAAAGTAGTGAGTGAGGAGGACATAAAAAACCTGCAAGGGGACATAGACAGGCTAAGTAGGTGGGCAGAGATTTGGCAGATGGAATACAATACTGGAAAGTGTGAGGTTATGCACTTTGGCAGGAAAAATAGTAGAGCAAGTTATTATCTTAATGGCAAGAAACTGGAAAGTACTGAAGTACAAAGGGATCTGGGGGTCCTGGTGCACGAAACTCAAAAGGTTAGTATGCAGGTGCAGCAAGTGATTAAGAAGGCCAATGGAATGTTGGCTTTCATTGCTAGGGGGATAGAATATAAAAATAGGGAGGTATTGGTGAGACCGCACCTGGAATACTGCGTACAGTTTTGGTGTCCATACTTAAGAAAGGACATACTTGCTCTCGAGTCAGTACAAAGAAGGTTCACTCGGTTAATCCTGGGGATGAGGGGATGGACATATGAGGAGAGGTTGAGTAGATTGGGACTCTACTCATTGGAGTTCAGAAGAATGAGAGGCGATCTTATTGAAACATATGAAACATATAAGATTGTGAAGGGGTTGGATCGGGTGGATGCGGGGAAGATGTTCCCGATGATGGGTGAAACTAGAACTAGGGGGCATAGTCTTAGAATAAGGGGCTGCTCTTTCAAAACTGAGATGAGGAGGAACTACTTCACTCAGAGGGTGGTAGGTCCATGGAATATGCTGCCCCAAAAAGCTGTAGAAGCTACATCATTACATAAATTTAAAACAGAAATAGACAGTTTCCTAGAAGTAAAGGGAATTAAAGGTTACGGGGAGCGGGCAGGAATTTGGACATGAGTCTAGGTTCGGATCGGTCATGGCCCTGTGGGTAGCGGAGCGGGCCCAGGGGCCGTGTAGCCTGATCCTGCTCCTATTTCGTGTGTCTAATTCTGTTAGATTCAGGAGATGGTTCTGGGATAGTGGATTGGCGGTTAGGATCAGATCAGCCATGATCTTATTGAATGGCGGAGCAGGCTCGAGGGGCCGATTGGCCTACTCCTGCTCCTATTTCTTATGTTATGTATGCAGTACTCAAGGTGTGGTCTCATCAATATCTTGTACAGTTGTAGCAGGACTTCCCTGCTTTTATACTCCAACCCCTTAAAATAAAGGCCAACATTCCATTTGCCTTTTTGATTACTTGCTGTACCTGCATGCTAACTTCTTGTGTTTCATGCACAAGGACCCCCAGGATGTTAGTTATATAATAATTACTAGTGCATGCGTCTACTTCCCTGCACTTTAATCCCAGCAAAGATAAGAATAAGACATTTTTGAGTGGATCTGAATTAAAGCTCTTCTATGTTACAGTTGGGTCCCGGGACAACTACGCTAAACAACCTCCTACATCAATCTCACATGTCTTTATTTAAGTCTGCCACGGGTTTCCTGTAGCTATGTTGGAGATCACACATGTGCAATTTTGCAGCATGACGCACACAGCAGGCCCACTCTATAAATGCACATCTCTATTTATCATTAGATTATTCCCACTGTATTATCAATGAGTCCTGTTTTTATTTCAACTTTGAACTGTTTTAAAATTCAGGTGGCAAGATGCAAATTGATTCCCAAATGAAGTGCAGTGAGAATATCTCCTGCAGCTTGGTCCCAATGTCAGGTTGGGGCCTGATGCAGGATTCAGGCAGCATTTACACTGTAATGGCAGCGTTGGTGTGAAGCTAAAATGCTTTGCACTGATGCTGCAGTTGGGGTGCACTGTTACGTTTCAGCTATTTAACTCCAGCAGCTACAATAATGCAGATGCCTGTCTGTCTGCTTCTAATTATACGAATATCATTACCAGAGGTGGCTGGTGACTTTTTTCGACAGGAACGACATAGGTTATGCATGCCTAACTAAGCCAGCTTGTCACTTTGACAATGGGCTCTTCACGCATGCACCTATACCCTTTACCATAGTCCAGGACACAAGCAAGCAATCTGTCTGCATTTTCAGGTAGTTCTCATGATGAAATTACAAAAAGACAACAACAAAAAAGAACCGACTGCACTGGGAGCTACCTGACCATCGAAAGGTGAAACCATCAGCCACTCCAGGTCCAAGACACAACTACAACTTCCGCACTGGAAGTCTAGGTGAGGCGCTCACGTGTCTTACTTGATAAATCACCTCTGGTCATTACAGAAGCAATCACAGCTGAGCTTGAGCTCTACGTTGCCCTCAGCCAACATCCATACCTGTACACTTCCCGCAAGGCTCATCCAATAGCAATCAAGAACAGCAACCTTCACAAATTTTTGCCCTCCTTAGCCCACGGATTCTGAGGCTCTTCCAGCACCAACTTAGCCAAGCTCAGTTAACTTCGATCAGTGATCAAACCTGAGACTTATCTGGTCTGTATGGCTCACCACAATGTGTTTCTGCCCACTATGCCACATTCTTATTTCAGAATGTACAGATCTTTCTGTCTGCTTGCTTCTTTGTTAGCCATCCATTAGAATGTAGGTCACTGCATTTTGGATGATTTGGAAGAACTAATTTTCCGTGTTCTTGCTGCTAATGGGGAGTCTCATCTGCTGGCCATCCACAAGAGGAAATCCCAGAAGTGCTGACCACAATTTTCTGTCCAGTGGATAGAAAATTGAAGACAGCACATCCAGGATTCCCCAACATATGCAGCAAGGCTTTCCAGTGGCAGTGCGAACCGGGAAAATCAGCCATGTAGTTTAAGAATATTGGAAGAAGGAAAGCCAGCAAAGGGAACATTGGGAAAATCCAGCCACAAGCTGATAAAGACATGGATAAGGGGGGAGGTAGGGGTGGTAGTAGGGCCGTGTTTCAGAAGTAATATATCAGATATGAAGGAGGAAGCTGAACTCCAGGAATCCTGTTCCTCAGGACAGCCTGAGGTGACAACCAAGAAGGTAGACAGAGCTGAGCCTGGAGGTGCTTAAGTCAATCAATTCAACTAAGACCCACCAGATGATGGTACCATCAGAGTAGTGTTAATCAACATAGCCTCCCAGAATTCAATGAGTGTCTTAACATCACAATATTATTATATGCATTGGAGCTGTTGTTTATGTCTACCAGTAGGTGTCCAACCCTTTAATCAGAAAATGCCATATCAGTAGTTACATGTAATGTGTGCACAGTTAGGTTTTATTGACTCTATACATAGGAACATAGGAACAGGAGTCGGCCATTCAGCCCCTCAAGCCTGTTCCCACATTCAATGAGATCATGGCTGATCTGTGTCTTAACTCCATCTCCTTTTTATACTCTTATTAGCAATAATGTAACAATCTCAGATTTAAAATTATTAATTGAGCTAGCATCTACTGCTTTTGGTGGGAGAGAGTTCCACACTTCTGCCATCCTTTGCATGAAGAAGTGTTTCCTAACTTCTGTTCTGAATGGTCTGGCTCTGATTTTAAGGTTATATTCCTTTGTCCGAGACTCCCCCACCAGTGGGAAAAAATTCTCTCTATCTACCCCATCAATTCCTTTTAAAATCCTTAAAATCTCAATCAAATCACCCCTTAAGCTTCTATATTTCAGGGAATACAAGCCTAGTTTATGTAATCTTTCCTCATAATCTAACCCTTGGAGCCTTGGTAATATTCTGGTGAATCTGTGCTGCACTCCTTCCAAGGCTAATATATCCTTTCTAAGGTGCGTTGCCCAGAACTGTATACAGTACTCCAGATGTTGTCTAACCAGGGCTTTGTATAGTTGTAGAAAAACATCCTTCCCCTTTAGATTCTAGCCCTCTAGTTATAAAGTCTAACATTCCATTAGACTTCTCGATTATTTTTTGTTCCTGACAACTCACGCACCTGCTAATGTACATATTTTTATTGTTAATCTCATCCCCTCACCCCTCCCTCTCTTGAAGTTCCTTACTGAGTATGGTTTCATGTGCTCCTGTAGCTCTCTGTCACCTCATTCAATTGGCCATTCATGTGTGAGCCTTAGCAGTGAGTATCACAGGCTATTTGACCAGTTTGCTTCCCAGCCAAGCTTACTGCTGAGCCCGATCCACATTTGTGCACTTGCTGCAAGGGTTTCTGGATAGTGATCAAGAACCTTGGCTTACTGTTGTTTTCCAAATCCAGGAGCACTGAAGCCAATTGTAGCACTCCAATCAATACCCAGGCTGAAATCATTTGACTTAACACCGACCAGTGATTGAACCTGGGACCATCCTGATCTGATTAGCTCGGTAACCAGCTGAGCCATTGGGGGTGTTATTCAGTAAGCATGTCAGCTCATGATGTATGTTTTCTGAAATCTATATGGAAATAAACTGTTGTAATAAAAGTCAACATTTGTTTTCAGGTTCTCTCATGGCAACCTTAGCACAAAATAAATTGTAAAATGAGCCATTTCTACTAAATTAATGCTTTGATTGGCATGCATGTTCTTGTTAAATCATTTATATATCCTTGAAGCATCTTCATTTATGAATTTGCTGCATTTACAAAAACAAAAATAATAAACACGTAGTCAGATCACAGTTTAAAATCAATGTATTCTTAAGCATCACTTTTCTTTGTACAGAACCTAGATGACGTTTTGAAAAGATTTTTAGAAGAATAACTATTTGCATTGTATTTAGTGAATTTCAACAAAAGATATTTGAAATGTACATCTAGCATCACTATCACACTGAAAGATTCATCAAGTTCCAGTGATAATGTGACATTACTTACCTTAATAACCAGCAGCTTCAACATAAGAGATAAATCTCAGTTTCAATTGTAATTCATTATATTCATATATTATTGAATTTCTGTACTTTAGAAGGAAGATTTAAAAAAACAACGGATGGCTGTAAATAAAAGCTTCTGGAGTGAATAAAACATTTTTGAAAGTTCCTCTCTTGCACAGATTAACAAACTGTGCCTGAAAAACACATTCCTTATTTTCTTATTACATTAGCATTCCAAGAGGCAGGTGGCATTATTATATCTGTGTAATTTGGCATGGCATATTAAGTTTATGTCTGCCATCAGCTGTGACCTAACTTCTTAGTGGTCTTGACATAATCACTTTAAGCGCTACAAATCTGCTATGCTGCCATGGCATAAGCAAGAAAAATGATATCAACAATGTAGGTCTGTTTTAAGCTCTGAATAATGTTGATGCATGCTTTATTAAAATAGCAATTCTGAATTATTCAGCACTTTAATGAAATAAATCAAAAGTTGCAAATGTTGGTAAATCAGCACCCATGCACGTATCCGACAGTCTCCATTACAGTTTCTGACCTGCATCATGTCTCTGCTTCCTGCCACCAGTTGAATTGATCCAAGTTCAAACAGAGATCTATGATAAATATTTTTGGCAGGGCTAGTTTGCACTTTTTTTCAGCGTAATTTGCCTGAAATCAACTAAACTAGCGCAAAAGATCGAGAAATTTCAAGTGGAAATTATGCTCAGAGAAAATTGAGTTTCCATGATCTTTTGTACTAGTTTAAAAAAACAAGGGCCTAGAAAATGGTTTTGGCCACAAAACGGGCAGTGTCATGGCCTAACAATGTTAAGCTGCGTCAGGTCAAAATGGTCTAGGTAGCACACAAAATTCATGCTCAGTCCTCATTAACATGATTATAGTCTTGATCTCAGCATTAAAACTGTTGCTCATTGGCTTACCGCTCAGCAGGTAGGCCAATACAGATAGGCCAATACTACAGATAGGTCCAATGTGATTTCCAGTCATGTTTAGCACAGGCTTTATTCAGTACTGAAAGGAGAGGTGCATTGATGCTGCAGCACCTCATTGTCAATACAGTTCCAACTTCACCTGGAAGCAGATGGTAGTGGAAACAGATGGCTGAGCCTTAGCACAGGGAGAGAGCCCACAGATTCTCAGCACAGGGCGAGAGCCCACAGATTCCCAGCACAGGGAGAAAGTCCACAGATTCGGAGAGCGCCCACAGATTCTCAGCACAGGGAGAGAGCCCACAGATTCCCAGCACAGGGAGAGAGCCCACAGATTCCCAGCACAGGGTGAGAGCCCACAGATTCTCAGCACAAGGAGAGAGCCCACAGATTCCCAGCACAGGGAGAGAGTCCACAGATTCTCAGCAGAGGGAGAGCCCGCAGATTCCCAGCACAGGGAGAGAGTCCACAGATTCCCAGCACAGGGAGAGCCCACAGATTCCCAGCACAGGGAGAGTCCACAGATTCTCAGCACAGGGAGAGAGCCCACAGATTCACAGCATAGGGAGAAAGCCAACTGATTCTCATCACAGGGAGAGAGCCCACAGATTCCCAGCACAGGGAGAGAGCCCACAGATTCTCAGCACAGGGAGAGAGCCCGCAGATTCCCAGCACATGGAGAGAGCCCACAGATTCCCAGCACAGGGAGAGAGCCCACAGATTCCCAGCACAGGGAGAGAGCCCACAGATTCCCAGCACAGGGAGAGAACCCATAGATTCTCAGCACAGGGAGAGCCCGCAGATTCTCAGCACAGGGAGAGAGCCCACAGATTCCCAGCACAGGGAGAGAGCCCACAGATTCCCAGCACAGAGAGAGAGCCCACAGATTCTCAGCACAGGGAGAGAGCCCACAGATTCCCAGCACAGGGAGAAAGCCCACTGATTCCCAGCACAGTGAGAGAGCCCACAGATTCTCAGCACAGGGAGAGAGCCCACAGATTCTCAGCACAGGGAGAGCCCGCATATTCTCAGCACAGGGAGAGCCCACAGATTCCCAGCACAGGGAGAGAGCCCACAGATTCTCAGCACAGGGAGAGCCCACAGATTCTCAGCACAGGGAGAGCCCACAGATTCCCAGCACAGGGAGAGAGCCCACAGATTCCCAGCACAGGGAGAGAGCCCACAGATTCTCAGCACAGGGAGAGAGCCCACA
Organism: Somniosus microcephalus; assembly: GCF_052327205.1. NCBI lineage: Eukaryota > Metazoa > Chordata > Chondrichthyes > Squaliformes > Somniosidae > Somniosus > Somniosus microcephalus. The sequence continues at coordinate 148,531,043 of NC_140991.1, read as the reverse complement.
GATACTCAGCACAGGGAGAGTCCTCAGATTCCCAGCACAGAGAGCGAGACCACAGATTCTCAGCACAGGGAGAGCCCACAGATTCCCAGCACAGGGAGAGAGACCACAGATTCTCAGCACAGGGAGAGAGTCCATAGATTCCCAGCACAGGAAGAGCCCACAGATTCCCAGCACAGGGAGAGTCCACAGATTCTCAGCACAGGGAGAGAGCCCACAGATTCGCAGCACAGGGAGAGAGCCCACAGATTACCAGCACAGGAAGAAAGCCGAAAGATTCTCAGCACAGGGAGAGAGCCCACAGATTACCAGCACAGGAAGAAAGCCGAAAGATTCTCAGCACAGGGAGAGTCCACAGATTCTCATCACAAGGAGAGCCCACAGATTCCCAGCACAGGGAGAGAGCCCACAGATTCCCAGCACAAGGAGAGTCCACAGATTCTCAGCATAGGGAGAGTCCACAGATTCTCAGCACAGGTAGAGAGCCCACAGATTCCCAGCACAGGGAGAAAGCCCACAGATTCTCAGCACAGGGAGAGCGCCCGCAGATTCCCAGCACATGGAGAGAGCCCACTGTTTCCCAGCACAGGGAGATAGCCCACAGATTCTCAGCACACGAAGAGAGCCCACAGATTCTCAGCACACGAAGAGAGCCCACAGATTCCCAGCACAGGGAGAGAGCCCACAGATTCCCAGCACAGGGAGAGAGCGCACACATTCTCAGCACAGGGAGAAAGCCCACAGATTCCCAGTGATGTGCCTCAATGAATCCGAGACTCAACGTTAACAGAGCAAAGCAAGGCTTTTATTAACTCAGAAAGTAATACACAGTGGAGAAGTGTCTCTCATCCAGAGATCTGCTGTACTGCCTGTGAGACATGCTGGGGCCTGCTTAAGTAGGGGCCAGGTATGGGCGGAGCCCTACACACAATACAATACAGGTAAGGAAATGAAACTGAAACTACACTCCCCTGCTTGTCACAGTCACAGGCACAATCAAACACAGGGAATACAGCATGCCTGATGAATGGCATATTTCATCACATTCACCCCTTCTACAGATTTAGTGTGTTCGGGGATTTGGTAGTCCTCTGTGACCGACGTAGCTGTTGTGGTGCCGCGGGTGTCGGCTGGGTGTCCCCGGTGGCCTCCTGGGTCTCTGCCGGGGGCGCCGCCAGGGTTGTTGAAGGGGTAGTTGGTGGGGGCACCATTGGTCTATGTTCTTCCGGGGGTGATGAAAGAATAGTGGGTGGGTAAGAGTTGCTGTGATCGTTGTTGCTGTTGTTGTCGTGGTTGTTGTCGTTACCGGCTGGGGCGATGTCTTTTATGGACACGGTGTCCTCCCTTCCGTCGGCGTGCCGGACATACGCGTATTGGGGGTTGGCGTGGAGAAGGTGCACTGACTCCACGAGAGGGTCCGTCTTGTGGCCCCTCACATGCCTTCGTACAAATACCGGACCTGGGGTGGAGAGCCATGACGGCATGGATACGCCTGAGGTGGATTTCCGGGGAAAGACAAACATTCGTTCATGAGGCGTGGCATTAGTGGCAGTACACGATAGCGACCGTATCGAATGGAGCACATCTGGGAGGACTTCCTGCCAGCGGGAGGTAGGGAGGCCCTTGGTCCTTAGAGCTAGAGTGACTGCTTTCCATACTGTCCCGTTCTCTCGCTCCACCTGACCGTTACCCTGGGGGTTGTAGCTGGTGGTACGGCTCGTGGCGATCCCCCTGGACAGCATGTACTGGCGTAGCTCTTCACTCATGAAGGACGCCCCCCTATCCGTATGGATGTAGCTCGGCATACCGAACAGGCAGAACAGGCTGTTGAGGCATTTAATGACCGTGGCGCTGGTCATGTCTGGGCAGGGGAAGGCGAATGGGAAATGGGAGTATTCGTCCACAATGTTCAGGAAGTAAACATTGCGGTCGACTGACGGGAGGGGGCCCTTGAAATCTAAGCTGAGCCGCTCAAAGGGCCGTGTAGCTTTGATTAAGTGGGCTCTATCTGGGCGGTAGAACCGAGGCTTGCACTCAGCGCAGGTGCAGCAGTTCCTGGTCAGAGGCAGAACTTCCTCAATCGAGTAGGGTAAGTTGCGGGACTTTATGAAGTGGAACAGCCGTGTGACCCCTGGGTGGCAGAGGTCGTTGTGGAGGGTCTGTAGCCGATCCCCGGTGGCGCTGGCACACATCCCTCATGAGAGGGCATCCGGGGATTCGTTAAGGGCCCCTGGCCGGTAAATGATGTCATACTCGAAGGTGGAGAGCTCGATCCGCCACCTGAGAATCTTATCATTTTTAATCTTCCCCTTCTGTTTATTATTAAACATAAACGCTACCGACCGCTGGTCGGTAAGTAGGGTGAAGCGTTTGCCGGCTAGGTAGTGGCGCCAGTGGCGCACTGCCTCCACGATGGCTTGGGCCTCCTTTTCCATGGAGGGGTGTCTGATCTCGGGCCCTTGAAGGGTCCTCGAGAAGAAAGCTACGGGCCGCCCCGCCTGGTTGAGGGTGGCCGCCAAGGCAAAGTCAGACGCATCACTTTCCACTTGAAAGGGAGTGTTCTCGTCCACTGCCTGTAGCGTGGCCCGCTCAATATCCCGCTTAATGCTTTTGAAGGCAGCGTGGGCCTCAGCAGAGAGCGGAAAAGAGGATGCTTTCAAGAGGGGGCGGGCTTTGTCGGAGTAGTTGGGGACCCATTGGGCATAATAAGAAAATAACCCCAGGCACCTTTTCAGGGCTTTGGGAGTGTTGGGCAGGGGCAGCTCCCGTAGGGGGCGCAATCGGTTGGGGTCTGGTCCGATTTCCCCATTCTCCACCACGCTGCCCAGTATGCAGAGGCGCGTGGTGTTGAAAACGCACTTGTCCTCGTTGTAAGTGAGGTTGAGTTTTTGTGCGGTTTTCAGGAACCTCTCGAGGTTCGAGTCGTGATCCTGCTGGTTGTGACCGCAGATGGTGATGTTGTCGAGGTAGGGGAAGGTTGCCTGCAAGTGGTGGTCATCGACCATGCGGTCCATCTCCCTCTGGAAGACCGAGACCCCATTCGTCACCCCAAAGGGGACTCTGAGGAATTGGTAGAGGCGTCCATTCGCCTCGAAGGCGGTGTAGGGGCGGTCCTCTGGTCTGATAGGCAGCTGGTGGTATGCTGACTTGAGGTCGATGGTGGAGAACACCCGGTATTGGGCAATTTGGTTCACCATTTCTGATATGCGGGGTAGCTGGTAGGCGTCTAGTTGGGTGTACATGTTGATCGTTTGGCTATAGTCGATCACCATCCGTTTCTTCTCGCTACCCCTCACCACCACCACTTGGGCGCGCCACGGGCTGTTGCTGTGTTCAATAACGCGCTCCCTCAGCAGCCTGTCCACCTCGGTCGCGATAAACCGCCTGTCCTCCCAGCTGTACCTCCTGCTTTTGGTCGTTATTGGCCGGCAGTTGGAAGTAAGGTTCGCGAATAGTGAAGGCAGCTTTACCTTCAGGGTAGCCAGACCGCACACTGTGAGGGGCGGCTGGGACCCACCGTAATTGAGCGTGATGCTTTGGTGGTGGCACTGGAAGTCCAGGCCCAAGATCACGCTTGCACATAGACTCTTCATGATTAGTAATTTAAAATTATCGTATACAGTTCCGTTAACGGACAATTGTACCGCGCAGTAACCCATAATGGTCGATGTCAGGGTTTTATCAGCCATAGAGATGGTGCCCTGAGCAGGGACCACCGTTAGAGAGAGTTGTTGTACTAGTCCAGGGTGAATAAAACTCTCCGTGCTTCCACTGTCAATTAAACATTTAACCCCGCACCCGTTTACCTCGATGTCCACCATTGATTTGGATAGCGGGTGCGGTCTGGTCTGGTCCACTGTGACCGATGCCACTGTAGGGCCCTGATCGAGACAAGATGGCGTCCACGCTGTCTGCTCACAAGATGGCGGACCCCGCGAGGTCGGGCAAGATGGCGTCCAAGATGACCACTCCCACGGCGCACACGCGGCAGTGGTGGGTTTTCCAGCGGGGTTCCCTCTGCACACCTTCCCGAAGTGCCCCTTCTTACCGCACTTAAAGCAGGTGGTGCCTTTCGCCAGGCACAGGTTTCTGGTGTGCTTCGGCTGCCCGCAGAAGTAGCAGTTGGGGCCCCGACGCGTCGCGGCTGTCGTAGGGCTTCTGGGGGGAGAGCGGGGCCCCGACGGTGTCGGGCTGCCGGGCGGGGAAGATGCCTTCCAAGATGGCGGCGCCCTTGGTGCACACGTGGCGGCGTGGGCGGCGCGGGCTGAAGAGTAGGCATCCGAGTTTCTCTGGGCCACATCCAGGGATCGCGCTGTGTCCACAGCCTGTTTCAGGTCCAATCCCGTTTTTTCCAGTAGTCTCTGCCGGATGTAAGTGGAGCTGAGGCCTGTGATAAAGGCATCACGAACAAGCTCGTCAGTGTACACTGCGGCTTTTACATCTTCGCACTTGCAGTCTTTGCCAAGCATTTTCAGGGTGACTAGGAACTCATCCAGCGATTCCCCAGGTCGCTGTGTGCGAGTAGCGAGCAGATGCCTAGCGTACACCTCGTTCGTAGGCTGCTCGTAATGCGCCTTTAGGATGTCGCAGGTGGCCGGGTACGTGTCGGCGTCTTGAATGAGGGGGTAAACCCGGTGGCTTACCCAATTCTGCAGGATTCCGAGTTTCATACTTTCAGCGTCCGTAGCGTCTGTGATGGCTGCGGAATTGTCCAGGAAGAATTCCATACACTTAAACCAGTGTCCGAATCGTGCCGATGTGTCCGAAGCATGCGGGTCCAAATCCAAACATTCGGGTTTCAAGAGTTGATCCATTGCGTTGAAAGTTGAGTTAATAAAATTGATGTGCCTCAATGAATCCGAGACTCAACGTTAACGGAGCAAAGCAAGGCTTTTATTAACTCAGAAAGTAATACACAGTGGAGAAGTGTCTCTCATCCAGAGATCTGCTGTACTGCCTGTGAGACACGCTGGGGCCTGCTTAAGTAGGGGCCAGGTATGGGCGGAGCCCTACAGACAATACAATACAGGTAAGGAAATGAAACTGAAACTATACTCCCCTGCTTGTCACAGTCACAGGCACAATCAAACACAGGGAATACAGCGTGCCTGATGAATGGCATATTTCATCACACCCAGCACAGGGAGAGAGCCCACAGATTCCCAGCACAGGGAGAGAGCACACAGATTCCCAGCACAGGGAGAGAGCCCACAGATTCTCAGCACAGGGAGAGAGCCCACAGATTCCCAGCACAGGGAGAGAGTCCACAGATTCCCAGCACAGGGAGAGAGTCCACAGATTCTCAGCACAGGGCGAGAGTCCACAGATTCTCAGCACAGGGAGAGAGCCCACAGATTCCCAGCACAGGGAGAGAGCCCACAGATTCCCAGCACAGGGAGAGAGCCCACAGATTCCCAGCACAGGGAGAGAGCCCACAGATTCTCAGCACAGGGAGAGAGCCCACAGATTCCCAGCACAGGGAGAGAGCCCACAGATTCCCGCACGGCGAGAGAGCCCACAGATTCCCAGCACAGGGAGAGTGTCCACAGATACTCAGCACAGGGAGAGAACCCATTGATTCTCAGCACAGGGAGAGAGTCCACAGATTCTCAGCACAGGGAGAGCCCACAGATTCTCAGCACAGAGAGAGCCCACAGATTCCCAGCACAGGGAGAGAGCCCACAGAGTCTCAGCACAGGGAGAGCCTGCAGATTCTCAGCACAGAGAGAGCCCACAGGTTCCCAGCACAGGGAGAATGGCCACAGATTCTCAGCACAGGGAGAGAGCCCACAGATTCTCAGCACAGGGAGAATCCACAGATTCCCAGCACAGGGAGAGAGCCCACAGATTCCCAGCAGAGGGAGAATGTCCACAGATTCCCAGCACAGGGAGAGAGCCCACAGATTCTCAGCACAGGGAGAGAGCCCACAGATTACCAGCACAGGGAGAAAGCCCACAGATTTTCAGCACAGGGAGAGAGCCCAGAGATTCCCAGCACAGGGAGAGCCCACAGATTCCCAGCACAGGGAGAGTCCACAGATTCTCAGCACAAGGAGAGAGCCCACAGATTCCCAGCACAGGGAGAGAGTCCACAGATTCTCAGCAGAGGGAGAGCCCGCAGATTCCCAGCACAGGGAGAGAGTCCACAGATTCCCAGCACAGGGAGAGCCCACAGATTCCCAGCACAGGGAGAGTCCACAGATTCTCAGCACAGGGAGAGAGCCCACAGATTCACAGCATAGGGAGAAAGCCAACTGATTCTCATCACAGGGAGAGAGCCCACAGATTCCCAGCACAGGGAGAGAGCCCACAGATTCTCAGCACAGGGAGAGAGCCCGCAGATTCCCAGCACATGGAGAGAGCCCACAGATTCCCAGCACAGGGAGAGAGCCCACAGATTCCCAGCACAGGGAGAGAGCCCACAGATTCCCAGCACAGGGAGAGAACCCATAGATTCTCAGCACAGGGAGAGCCCGCAGATTCTCAGCACAGGGAGAGAGCCCACAGATTCCCAGCACAGGGAGAGAGCCCACAGATTCCCAGCACAGAGAGAGAGCCCACAGATTCTCAGCACAGGGAGAGAGCCCACAGATTCCCAGCACAGGGAGAAAGCCCACTGATTCCCAGCACAGTGAGAGAGCCCACAGATTCTCAGCACAGGGAGAGAGCCCACAGATTCTCAGCACAGGGAGAGCCCGCATATTCTCAGCACAGGGAGAGCCCACAGATTCCCAGCACAGGGAGAGAGCCCACAGATTCTCAGCACAGGGAGAGCCCACAGATTCTCAGCACAGGGAGAGCCCACAGATTCCCAGCACAGGGAGAGAGCCCACAGATTCCCAGCACAGGGAGAGAGCCCACAGATTCTCAGCACAGGGAGAGAGCCCACAGATACTCAGCACAGGGAGAGTCCTCAGATTCCCAGCACAGAGAGCGAGACCACAGATTCTCAGCACAGGGAGAGCCCACAGATTCCCAGCACAGGGAGAGAGACCACAGATTCTCAGCACAGGGAGAGAGTCCATAGATTCCCAGCACAGGAAGAGCCCACAGATTCCCAGCACAGGGAGAGTCCACAGATTCTCAGCACAGGGAGAGAGCCCACAGATTCGCAGCACAGGGAGAGAGCCCACAGATTACCAGCACAGGAAGAAAGCCGAAAGATTCTCAGCACAGGGAGAGAGCCCACAGATTACCAGCACAGGAAGAAAGCCGAAAGATTCTCAGCACAGGGAGAGTCCACAGATTCTCATCACAAGGAGAGCCCACAGATTCCCAGCACAGGGAGAGAGCCCACAGATTCCCAGCACAAGGAGAGTCCACAGATTCTCAGCATAGGGAGAGTCCACAGATTCTCAGCACAGGTAGAGAGCCCACAGATTCCCAGCACAGGGAGAAAGCCCACAGATTCTCAGCACAGGGAGAGCGCCCGCAGATTCCCAGCACATGGAGAGAGCCCACTGTTTCCCAGCACAGGGAGATAGCCCACAGATTCTCAGCACACGAAGAGAGCCCACAGATTCTCAGCACACGAAGAGAGCCCACAGATTCCCAGCACAGGGAGAGAGCCCACAGATTCCCAGCACAGGGAGAGAGCGCACACATTCTCAGCACAGGGAGAAAGCCCACAGATTCCCAGTGATGTGCCTCAATGAATCCGAGACTCAACGTTAACAGAGCAAAGCAAGGCTTTTATTAACTCAGAAAGTAATACACAGTGGAGAAGTGTCTCTCATCCAGAGATCTGCTGTACTGCCTGTGAGACATGCTGGGGCCTGCTTAAGTAGGGGCCAGGTATGGGCGGAGCCCTACACACAATACAATACAGGTAAGGAAATGAAACTGAAACTACACTCCCCTGCTTGTCACAGTCACAGGCACAATCAAACACAGGGAATACAGCATGCCTGATGAATGGCATATTTCATCACATTCACCCCTTCTACAGATTTAGTGTGTTCGGGGATTTGGTAGTCCTCTGTGACCGACGTAGCTGTTGTGGTGCCGCGGGTGTCGGCTGGGTGTCCCCGGTGGCCTCCTGGGTCTCTGCCGGGGGCGCCGCCAGGGTTGTTGAAGGGGTAGTTGGTGGGGGCACCATTGGTCTATGTTCTTCCGGGGGTGATGAAAGAATAGTGGGTGGGTAAGAGTTGCTGTGATCGTTGTTGCTGTTGTTGTCGTGGTTGTTGTCGTTACCGGCTGGGGCGATGTCTTTTATGGACACGGTGTCCTCCCTTCCGTCGGCGTGCCGGACATACGCGTATTGGGGGTTGGCGTGGAGAAGGTGCACTGACTCCACGAGAGGGTCCGTCTTGTGGCCCCTCACATGCCTTCGTACAAATACCGGACCTGGGGTGGAGAGCCATGACGGCATGGATACGCCTGAGGTGGATTTCCGGGGAAAGACAAACATTCGTTCATGAGGCGTGGCATTAGTGGCAGTACACGATAGCGACCGTATCGAATGGAGCACATCTGGGAGGACTTCCTGCCAGCGGGAGGTAGGGAGGCCCTTGGTCCTTAGAGCTAGAGTGACTGCTTTCCATACTGTCCCGTTCTCTCGCTCCACCTGACCGTTACCCTGGGGGTTGTAGCTGGTGGTACGGCTCGTGGCGATCCCCCTGGACAGCATGTACTGGCGTAGCTCTTCACTCATGAAGGACGCCCCCCTATCCGTATGGATGTAGCTCGGCATACCGAACAGGCAGAACAGGCTGTTGAGGCATTTAATGACCGTGGCGCTGGTCATGTCTGGGCAGGGGAAGGCGAATGGGAAATGGGAGTATTCGTCCACAATGTTCAGGAAGTAAACATTGCGGTCGACTGACGGGAGGGGGCCCTTGAAATCTAAGCTGAGCCGCTCAAAGGGCCGTGTAGCTTTGATTAAGTGGGCTCTATCTGGGCGGTAGAACCGAGGCTTGCACTCAGCGCAGGTGCAGCAGTTCCTGGTCAGAGGCAGAACTTCCTCAATCGAGTAGGGTAAGTTGCGGGACTTTATGAAGTGGAACAGCCGTGTGACCCCTGGGTGGCAGAGGTCGTTGTGGAGGGTCTGTAGCCGATCCCCGGTGGCGCTGGCACACATCCCTCATGAGAGGGCATCCGGGGATTCGTTAAGGGCCCCTGGCCGGTAAATGATGTCATACTCGAAGGTGGAGAGCTCGATCCGCCACCTGAGAATCTTATCATTTTTAATCTTCCCCTTCTGTTTATTATTAAACATAAACGCTACCGACCGCTGGTCGGTAAGTAGGGTGAAGCGTTTGCCGGCTAGGTAGTGGCGCCAGTGGCGCACTGCCTCCACGATGGCTTGGGCCTCCTTTTCCATGGAGGGGTGTCTGATCTCGGGCCCTTGAAGGGTCCTCGAGAAGAAAGCTACGGGCCGCCCCGCCTGGTTGAGGGTGGCCGCCAAGGCAAAGTCAGACGCATCACTTTCCACTTGAAAGGGAGTGTTCTCGTCCACTGCCTGTAGCGTGGCCCGCTCAATATCCCGCTTAATGCTTTTGAAGGCAGCGTGGGCCTCAGCAGAGAGCGGAAAAGAGGATGCTTTCAAGAGGGGGCGGGCTTTGTCGGAGTAGTTGGGGACCCATTGGGCATAATAAGAAAATAACCCCAGGCACCTTTTCAGGGCTTTGGGAGTGTTGGGCAGGGGCAGCTCCCGTAGGGGGCGCAATCGGTTGGGGTCTGGTCCGATTTCCCCATTCTCCACCACGCTGCCCAGTATGCAGAGGCGCGTGGTGTTGAAAACGCACTTGTCCTCGTTGTAAGTGAGGTTGAGTTTTTGTGCGGTTTTCAGGAACCTCTCGAGGTTCGAGTCGTGATCCTGCTGGTTGTGACCGCAGATGGTGATGTTGTCGAGGTAGGGGAAGGTTGCCTGCAAGTGGTGGTCATCGACCATGCGGTCCATCTCCCTCTGGAAGACCGAGACCCCATTCGTCACCCCAAAGGGGACTCTGAGGAATTGGTAGAGGCGTCCATTCGCCTCGAAGGCGGTGTAGGGGCGGTCCTCTGGTCTGATAGGCAGCTGGTGGTATGCTGACTTGAGGTCGATGGTGGAGAACACCCGGTATTGGGCAATTTGGTTCACCATTTCTGATATGCGGGGTAGCTGGTAGGCGTCTAGTTGGGTGTACATGTTGATCGTTTGGCTATAGTCGATCACCATCCGTTTCTTCTCGCTACCCCTCACCACCACCACTTGGGCGCGCCACGGGCTGTTGCTGTGTTCAATAACGCGCTCCCTCAGCAGCCTGTCCACCTCGGTCGCGATAAACCGCCTGTCCTCCCAGCTGTACCTCCTGCTTTTGGTCGTTATTGGCCGGCAGTTGGAAGTAAGGTTCGCGAATAGTGAAGGCAGCTTTACCTTCAGGGTAGCCAGACCGCACACTGTGAGGGGCGGCTGGGACCCACCGTAATTGAGCGTGATGCTTTGGTGGTGGCACTGGAAGTCCAGGCCCAAGATCACGCTTGCACATAGACTCTTCATGATTAGTAATTTAAAATTATCGTATACAGTTCCGTTAACGGACAATTGTACCGCGCAGTAACCCATAATGGTCGATGTCAGGGTTTTATCAGCCATAGAGATGGTGCCCTGAGCAGGGACCACCGTTAGAGAGAGTTGTTGTACTAGTCCAGGGTGAATAAAACTCTCCGTGCTTCCACTGTCAATTAAACATTTAACCCCGCACCCGTTTACCTCGATGTCCACCATTGATTTGGATAGCGGGTGCGGTCTGGTCTGGTCCACTGTGACCGATGCCACTGTAGGGCCCTGATCGAGACAAGATGGCGTCCACGCTGTCTGCTCACAAGATGGCGGACCCCGCGAGGTCGGGCAAGATGGCGTCCAAGATGACCACTCCCACGGCGCACACGCGGCAGTGGTGGGTTTTCCAGCGGGGTTCCCTCTGCACACCTTCCCGAAGTGCCCCTTCTTACCGCACTTAAAGCAGGTGGTGCCTTTCGCCAGGCACAGGTTTCTGGTGTGCTTCGGCTGCCCGCAGAAGTAGCAGTTGGGGCCCCGACGCGTCGCGGCTGTCGTAGGGCTTCTGGGGGGAGAGCGGGGCCCCGACGGTGTCGGGCTGCCGGGCGGGGAAGATGCCTTCCAAGATGGCGGCGCCCTTGGTGCACACGTGGCGGCGTGGGCGGCGCGGGCTGAAGAGTAGGCATCCGAGTTTCTCTGGGCCACATCCAGGGATCGCGCTGTGTCCACAGCCTGTTTCAGGTCCAATCCCGTTTTTTCCAGTAGTCTCTGCCGGATGTAAGTGGAGCTGAGGCCTGTGATAAAGGCATCACGAACAAGCTCGTCAGTGTACACTGCGGCTTTTACATCTTCGCACTTGCAGTCTTTGCCAAGCATTTTCAGGGTGACTAGGAACTCATCCAGCGATTCCCCAGGTCGCTGTGTGCGAGTAGCGAGCAGATGCCTAGCGTACACCTCGTTCGTAGGCTGCTCGTAATGCGCCTTTAGGATGTCGCAGGTGGCCGGGTACGTGTCGGCGTCTTGAATGAGGGGGTAAACCCGGTGGCTTACCCAATTCTGCAGGATTCCGAGTTTCATACTTTCAGCGTCCGTAGCGTCTGTGATGGCTGCGGAATTGTCCAGGAAGAATTCCATACACTTAAACCAGTGTCCGAATCGTGCCGATGTGTCCGAAGCATGCGGGTCCAAATCCAAACATTCGGGTTTCAAGAGTTGATCCATTGCGTTGAAAGTTGAGTTAATAAAATTGATGTGCCTCAATGAATCCGAGACTCAACGTTAACGGAGCAAAGCAAGGCTTTTATTAACTCAGAAAGTAATACACAGTGGAGAAGTGTCTCTCATCCAGAGATCTGCTGTACTGCCTGTGAGACACGCTGGGGCCTGCTTAAGTAGGGGCCAGGTATGGGCGGAGCCCTACAGACAATACAATACAGGTAAGGAAATGAAACTGAAACTATACTCCCCTGCTTGTCACAGTCACAGGCACAATCAAACACAGGGAATACAGCGTGCCTGATGAATGGCATATTTCATCACACCCAGCACAGGGAGAGAGCCCACAGATTCCCAGCACAGGGAGAGAGCACACAGATTCCCAGCACAGGGAGAGAGCCCACAGATTCTCAGCACAGGGAGAGAGCCCACAGATTCCCAGCACAGGGAGAGAGTCCACAGATTCCCAGCACAGGGAGAGAGTCCACAGATTCTCAGCACAGGGCAAGAGTCCACAGATTCTCAGCACAGGGAGAGAGCCCACAGATTCCCAGCACAGGGAGAGAGCCCACAGATTCCCAGCACAGGGAGAGAGCCCACAGATTCCCAGCACAGGGAGAGAGCCCACAGATTCTCAGCACAGGGAGAGAGCCCACAGATTCCCAGCACAGGGAGAGAGCCCACAGATTCCCGCACGGCGAGAGAGCCCACAGATTCCCAGCACAGGGAGAGTGTCCACAGATACTCAGCACAGGGAGAGAACCCATTGATTCTCAGCACAGGGAGAGAGTCCACAGATTCTCAGCACAGGGAGAGCCCACAGATTCTCAGCACAGAGAGAGCCCACAGATTCCCAGCACAGGGAGAGAGCCCACAGAGTCTCAGCACAGGGAGAGCCTGCAGATTCTCAGCACAGAGAGAGCCCACAGGTTCCCAGCACAGGGAGAATGGCCACAGATTCTCAGCACAGGGAGAGAGCCCACAGATTCTCAGCACAGGGAGAATCCACAGATTCCCAGCACAGGGAGAGAGCCCACAGATTCCCAGCAGAGGGAGAATGTCCACAGATTCCCAGCACAGGGAGAGAGCCCACAGATTCTCAGCACAGGGAGAGAGCCCACAGATTACCAGCACAGGGAGAAAGCCCACAGATTTTCAGCACAGGGAGAGAGCCCAGAGATTCCCAGCACAGGGAGAGCCCACAGATTCCCAGCACAGGGAGAGTCCACAGATTCTCAGCACAGGAAGAGCCCACAGATTCTCAACACAGGGAGAGAGTGCACAAATTCTCAGCACAGGGAGAGACCACAGATTCTCAGCACAGGGAGAGCCCACAGATTCCCAGCACAGGGAGAGAGCCCACAGATTCCCAGCACAGGGAGAGAGCCCACAGATTCCCAGCACAGGGAGAGTCCACAGATTCTCAGCACAGAGGGAGCCCGCAGATTCCCAGCACAGGGAGAGAGCCCACAGATACCCAGCACAGGGAGAGCCCACAGATTCCCAGCACAGGGAGAGTCCACAGATTCTCAGCACAGGGAGAGAGCCCACAGATTCCCAGCATAGGGAGAAAGCCCACAGATTCTCAGCACAGGGAGAGAGCCCACAGATTCCCAGCACAGGGAGAGAGCCCACAGATTCCCAGCACAGGGAGAGAGCCCACAGATTCTCAGCACAGGGAGAGAGCCCGCAGATTCCCAGCACATGGAGAGAGCCCACAGATTCCCAGCACAGGGAGAAAGCCCACAGATTCCCAGCACAGAGAGAGAGCCCACAGATTGTCAGCACAGGGAGAGCCCGCAGATTCTCAGCACAGGGAGAGAGCCCACAGATTCCCAGCACAGGGAGAGAGCCCACAGATTCCCAGCACAGGGAGAGAGCCCACAGATTCTCAGCACAGGAGAGAGCCCACAGATTCCCAGCACAGGGAGAAAGCCCACAGATTCCCAGCACAGGGAGAGAGCCCGCAGATTCTCAGCACAGGGAGAGAGCCCACAGATTCTCATCACAGGGAGAGCCCACAGATTCCCAGTGTGATGAAATATATTCCATTCATCACTGCCTGTTTTCTGTGTCTTGTAACTGCCTGCTTTCTGTGTCTTTTCCCTTCCCCCAGTCCTCATGTATTATGTATTGGAATGTGCTGGAACTGGTTGTGTGCAGGGCTCCGCCCATACCTGGCTCCTTTGTAATCTAAGTTCAGTCGGGCATCAGCCTCCTGAAGGAAGACATCTCTCTATTTTACGTGTTATGTTCTGAGTTAATAAAAGCCTTACTTTTGTTCTGCTAACTTCGAGTCTCGGAATAATTGAGGCACATCACCCAGCACAGGGAGAGAGCCCACAGATTCCCAGCACAGGGAGAGAGCCCACAGATTCTCAGCACAGGGAGAGAGCCCACAGATTCCCAGCACAGGGAGAGAGCCCACAGATTCCCGCACGGCGAGAGAGCCCACAGATTCCCAGCACAGGGAGAGCCCACAGATTCCCAGCACAGGGAGAGAGGCCAGAGAGTCTCAGCACAGGGAGAGCCTGCAGATTCTCAGCACAGAGAGAGCCCACAGGTTCCCAGCACAGGGAGAATGGCCACAGATTCTCAGCACAGGGAGAGAGCCCACAGATTCTCAGCACAGGGAGAACCCACAGATTCCCAGCACAGGGAGAGAGCCCACAGATTCCCAGCAGAGGGAGAATGTCCACAGATTCCCAGCACAGGGAGAGAGCCCACAGATTCTCAGCACAGGGAGAGAGCCCACAGATTACCAGCACAGGGAGAAAGCCCACAGATTTTCAGCACAGGGAGAGAGCCCAGAGATTCCCAGCACAGGGAGAGCCCACAGATTCCCAGCACAGGGAGAGTCCACAGATTCTCAGCACAGGAAGAGCCCACAGATTCTCAACACAGGGAGAGAGTGCACAAATTCTCAGCACAGGGAGAGACCACAGATTCTCAGCACAGGGAGAGCCCACAGATTCCCAGCACAGGGAGAGAGCCCACAGATTCCCAGCACAGGGAGAGAGCCCACAGATTCCCAGCACAGGGAGAGTCCACAGATTCTCAGCACAGAGGGAGCCCGCAGATTCCCAGCACAGGGAGAGAGTCCACAGATACCCAGCACAGGGAGAGCCCACAGATTCCCAGCACAGGGAGAGTCCACAGATTCTCAGCACAGGGAGAGAGCCCACAGATTCCCAGCATAGGGAGAAAGCCCACAGATTCTCAGCACAGGGAGAGAGCCCACAGATTCCCAGCACAGGGAGAGAGCCCACAGATTCTCAGCACAGGGAGAGAGCCCGCAGATTCCCAGCACATGGAGAGAGCCCACAGATTCCCAGCACAGGGAGAAAGCCCACAGATTCCCAGCACAGAGAGAGAGCCCACAGATTGTCAGCACAGGGAGAGCCCGCAGATTCTCAGCACAGGGAGAGAGCCCACAGATTCCCAGCACAGGGAGAGAGCCCACAGATTCCCAGCACAGGGAGAGAGCCCACAGATTCTCAGCACAGGAGAGAGCCCACAGATTCCCAGCACAGGGAGAAAGCCCACAGATTCCCAGCACAGGGAGAGAGCCCGCAGATTCTCAGCACAGGGAGAGAGCCCACAGATTCTCATCACAGGGAGAGCCCACAGATTCCCAGTGTGATGAAATATATTCCATTCATCACTGCCTGTTTTCTGTGTCTTGTAACTGCCTGCTTTCTGTGTCTTTTCCCTTCCCCCAGTCCTCATGTATTATGTATTGGAATGTGCTGGAACTGGTTGTGTGCAGGGCTCCGCCCATACCTGGCTCCTTTGTAATCTAAGTTCAGTCGGGCATCAGCCTCCTGAAGGAAGACATCTCTCTATTTTACGTGTTATGTTCTGAGTTAATAAAAGCCTTACTTTTGTTCTGCTAACTTCGAGTCTCGGAATAATTGAGGCACATCACCCAGCACAGGGAGAGAGCCCACAGATTCTCAGCACAGGGAGAGCCCACAGATTCCCAGCACATGGAGAGAGCCCACAGATTCCCAGCACAGGGAGAGAGCCCACAGATTCTCAGCACAGGGAGAGTCCGCAGATTCTCAGCACAGGGAGAGAGTCCACAGATTCTCAGCACAGGGAGAGAGCCCACAGATTCTCAGCACAGGGAGAGTCCGCAGATTCCCAGCACAGGGAGAGTCCACAGATTCCCAGCACAGGGAGAGAGACCACAGATTCTCAGCACAGGGAGAGAGTCCATAGATTCCCAGCACAGGAAGAGCCCACAGATTCCCAGCACAGGGAGAGTCCACAGATTCTCAGCACAGGGAGAGAGCCCACAGATTACCAGCACAGGGAGAAAGCCCACAGATTCTCAGCACAGGGAGAGTCTGATGTGCCTCAATAAATCCGAGACTCGATGTCAGCGAAACAAAACAAGGCTTTTATTGACTTAGAAGGTAACACACAGAGGAGAATGTATCTTCCATCCAGAGGTCTGCCGTACTGGATGTGCTGCAGGCTGGGCCAGCTTACATAGGAGCCAGGTATGGGCGGAGCCCTACACACAGTACAATACAATGGAAATGAAACTGAAACCAACCACAGTCACAGGCAGAGAGATACTGATGAGTGATGAATGGAATATTTCATCACATTCACCCCTTCTATAGATTTAGTCTGTTCGGGGGTTTGATAGTCCTCTGCGACCGACGTGGCTGTTGTGGTGCCGCGGGTGTTGGCTGGTGTCCCCGGTGGCCTCCTGGGTCTCTGCCGGGGGTGCCACCAGGGTTGTTGAAGGGGTAGTTGGTGGGGGTACCGTTGGTCGATGTTCTTCCGGGGGTGATGAAAGAGTAGTGGGTGGGTAAGAGTTGCTGTGGTCGTTGTTGCTGCTGTTGTCGTGGTTGTTGTCGTTACCGGCTGGGGCGACGTCTTTTATGGACACGGTGTCCTCCCTTCCGTCGGCGTGCCGGACATACGCGTATTGGGGGTTGGCGTGGAGTAGGTGCACTGACTTCACGAGAGGGTCCGTCTTGTGGCCCCTCACATGCCTTCGCATGAATACCGGACCTGGGGTGAAGAGCCATGACGGCATGGATACGCCTGAGGTGGATTTCCGGGGAAAGACAAACATTCGCTCGTGAGGCGTGGCATTAGTGGCAGTACACAATAGCGACCGTATCGAATGGAGCACATCTGGGAGGACTTCCTGCCAGCGGGAGATAGGGAGGCCTTTGGTCCTTAGAGTTAAGTGACTGCTTTCCATACTGTCCCGTTCTCTCGCTCCACTTGACCGTTACCCCGGGGGTTGTAGCTGGTGGTACGGCTCGTGGCGATCCCCCTGGACAGCATGTACTGGCGTAGCTCTTCACTCATGAAGGACGACCCCCTATCCGTATGGATGTAGCTCGGCATACCGAACAGGCAGAACAGGCTGTTGAGGCATTTAATGACCGTGGCGTTGGTCATGTCTGGGCAGGGGAAGGCGAATGGGAAACGAGAGTATTCGTCCACAATGTTCAGGAAGTAAACGTTGCGGTCGACGGACGGGAGGGGGCCCTTGAAATCTAAGCTGAGCCGCTCAAAGGGCCGTGTAGCTTTGATTAAGTGGGCTCTATCTGGGCGGTAGAACCGAGGCTTGCACTCAGCGCAAGTGCGACAGTTCCTGGTCAGGGACCGAACTTCCTCAATCGGGTAGGGTAAGTTGCGGGACTTTATGAAGTGGAACAGCCGCGTGGCCCCTGGGTGGCAGAGGTCATTGTGGAGGGTCTGTAGCCGATCCCCGGTGGCGCTGGCACACATCCCTCGTGAGAGGGCGTCGGGGGATTCGTTAAGGGCCCCTGGCCGGTAAATTATGTCATAATCAAAGGTGGAGAGCTCGATCCGCCACCTAAGAATCTTATCATTTTTAATCTTCCCCCTCTGTTTATTATTGAACATAAATGCTAGCGACCGCTGGTCGGTAAGTAGGGTGAAGCGTTTGCCGGCTAGGTAGTGGCGCCAGTGGCGCACTGCCTCCACGATGGCTTGGGCCTCCTTTTCTACGGAGGAGTGTCTGATCTCGGGCCCTTGGAGGGTCCTCGAGAAGAAAGCTACGGGCCGCCCCGCCTGGTTGAGGGTGGCCGCCAAGGCGAAGTCAGACGCATCACTTTCCACTTGAAAGGGAGTGTTCTCGTCCACTGCCTGTAGCGTGGCCCGCTCAATATCCTGCTTAATGCTTTTGAAGGCGGCATGGGCCTCAGCAGAGAGCGGAAAAGAGGATGCTTTCAAGAGGGGGCGGGCTTTGTCGGAGTAGTTGGGGACCCATTGGGAATAATAAGAAAATAACCCCAGGCACCTTTTCAGGGCTTTGGGAGTGTTGGGCAGGGGCAGCTCCTGTAGGGGGCGCAATCGGTCGGGGTCTGGTCCGATTTCCCCATTCTCCACCACGCTGCCTAGTATGCAGAGGCGCGTGGTGTTGTAAACGCACTTGTCCTCGTTGTAGGTGAGGTTGAGTTTTTGTGCGGTTTTCAGGAACCTCTCGAGGTTCGAGTCGTGATCCTGCTGGTTGTGACCGCAGATGGTGACGTTGTCGAGGTAGGGGAAGGTTGCCTGCAAGTGGTGGTCATCGACCATGCGGTCCATCTCCCTCTGGAAGACCGAGACCCCATTCGTCACTCCAAAGGGGACTCTGAGGAATTGGTAGAGGCGTCCGTTCGCCTCGAAGGCGGTGTACGGGCGGTCCTCTGGTCTGATAGGGAGCTGGTGGTACGCTGACTTGAGGTCGATGGTGGAGAACACCCGGTATTGGGCGATTTGGTTCACCATTTCTGATATGCGGGGTAGCGGGTAGGCATCTAGTTGGGTGTACCTGTTGATCATTTGGCTATAGTCGATCACCATCCGTTTCTTCTCGCTACCCCTAACCACCACCACTTGGGCGCGCCACAGGCTATTGCTGCGTTCAATAATGCGCTCTTTCAGGAGCCTGTCTACATCGGTCGCGATAAACCGCCTGTCCTCCCAGCTGTACCTCCTGCTTTTGGTCGCTATTGGCCAGCAGTTAGGGGTAAGGTTCGCGAATAGCGAAGGCGGCTTTACCTTCAGGGTAGCCAGACCGCACACTGTGAGGGGCGGCTGGGGCCCACCGTAATTGAGCGTGATGCTTTGGTGGTAGCACTGGAAATCCAGGCCCAAGATCACGCTCGCACATAGATTCTTCATGATTAATACCTTAAAATTATCGTATACAGTTCCGTTAACGGACAATTGTACCGTGCAGTAACCCATAATGGTCGATGTCTGGGTTTTATCAGCCATAGAGATGGTACCCCGAGTAGGGACCACCTTTAGGGAGAGTTGTTGTACCAGTTCAGGGTGGATAAAACTCTCCGTGCTTCCACTGTCAATTAAACATTTAACCCTGCACCCGTTTACCTCGATGTCCACCATTGATTTGGATAGCGGGTGCGGCCTGGTCTGGTCCACTGTGACCGGTGCCACTGTAGGGCCCTGATCGAGACAAGATGGCGTCCACGCTGTCTGCTCACAAGATGGCGGACCCCACGAGTTCGGGCAAGATGGCGTCCAAGATGGCCGCTCCCACGGCGCACACGCGGCGGTGGCGGGTTTTCCGGCGGGGTTCCCTCTGCACACCTTCCCGAAGTGCCCCTTCTTACCGCACTTAAAGCAGGTGGTGCCTTTCGCCGGGCACAGGTTTCTCGTGTGCTTCGGCTGCCCGCAGAAGTAGCAGTTGGGTCCCCGACGCGTCGCGGCTGTCGTAGGGCTTCTGGGAGGAGAGCGGGGCCCCGACGGTGTCGGGCTGCTGGGCGGGGAAGATGCCTTCCAAGATGGCGGCGCCCTTGGTGCACACGTGGCGGCGTGGATGGCGCGGGCTGAAGAGTAGGCGAGCGAGTTTCTCTGGGCCACATCCAGGGA
The DNA here is from genome assembly GCF_052327205.1 of Somniosus microcephalus. Lineage (NCBI taxonomy): Eukaryota > Metazoa > Chordata > Chondrichthyes > Squaliformes > Somniosidae > Somniosus > Somniosus microcephalus. The sequence goes on along the minus strand of NC_140991.1, from coordinate 148,511,473 downwards.
TCGTGCTGTGTCCGCAGCCTGTTTCAGGTCCAATCCCGTTTTTTTCCAGCAGTGTCTGCCGGATGTAAGTGGAGCTGAGGCCTGTGATAAAGGCATCGCGAACAAGCTCGTCAGTGTACACTGCGGCTTTTACATCTTGGCACTTGCAGTCTTTGCCAAGCATTTTCAGGGTGCCTAGGAACTCCTCCACCGATTCCCCAGGTCGCTGTGCGCGAGTAGCGAGCAGATGCCTAGCATACACCTCATTCGTAGGCTGCTGGTAATGCGCCTTTAAGATGTCGCAGGCGGCCGGGTACGTGTCGGCGTCTTAGATGAGGGGGTAAACCCGGTGGCTTACCCAATTCCGCAGAATTCCGAGTTTCATACTCGCAGCGTCCGTAGCGTATTTGACGGCTGCGGAATTGTCCAGGAAGAATTCCATACACATAAACCAGTGTCCGAAGCGTGCCGATGCGTCCGAAGCATGCTGGTCCAAATCCAAACGTTCGGGTTTCAAGAGTTGATCCATTGTGTTGAAAATTAAGTCAATAAATTTGATGTGCCTCGATAAATCCGAGACTCGATGTTAGCGAAACAAAACAAGGCTTTTATTGACTTAGAAGGTAACACACAGAGGAGAATGTATCTTCCATCCAGAGGTCTGCCATACTGGATGTGCTGCAGGCTGGGCCAGCTTACATCGGAGCCAGGTATGGGCGGAGCCCTACACACAGTACAATACAATGGAAATGAAACTGAAACCAACCACAGTCACAGGCAGCGAAATACTGATGAGTGATGAATGGAATATTTCATCACAGAGTCCACAGATTCTCAGCACAGGGAGAGCCCACAGATTCTCAGCACAGGGAGAGCCCACAGATTCCCAGCACAGGGAGAGAGCCCACAGATTCCCAGCACAGGGAGAGTCCACAGATTCTCAGCACACAGAGAGCGCGCAGATTCCCAGCACAAGGAGAGAGTCCACAGTTTCTCAGCACAGGTAGAGAGCCCACAGATTCCCAGCACAGGGAGAAAGCCCACAGATTCTCAGCACAGGGAGAGAGCCCACAGATTCCCAGCACAGGGAGAAAGCCCACAGATTCTCAGCACAGGGAGAGCGCCCGCAGATTCCCAGCAGATGGAGAGAGCCCACAGTTACCCAGCACAGGGAGAGAGCCCACAGATTCTCAGCACAGGGAGAGCCCGCAGATTCTCAGCACAGGGACAGCCCACAGATTCCCAGCACAGGGAGAGAGCCCACAGATTCTCAGCACAGGGAGAGAGCCCACAGATTCCCAGCACAGGGAGAGTGTCCACAGATACTCAGCACAGGGAGAGAGCCCACAGATTCCCAGCACAAGGAGAGAGCCCACAGATTCTCAGCAGAGGGAGAGAGCCCACAGAATACCAGCACAGGGAGAAAGCCCACAAATTCTCAGCACAGGGAGAGAGCCCACAGACTCCCAGCACAGGGAGAGCCCACAGATTCCCAGCACAGGGAGAGTCCACAGATTCTCAGCACAGGCAGAGAGCCCACAGATTCCCAGCATAGGGAGAGAGCCCACAGATTCCCAGCATAGGGAGAAAGCCCACAGATTCTCAGCACAGGGAGAGAGCCCACAGATTCCCAGCACAGGGAGAGAGCCCACAGATTCTCAGCACAGGGGGAGAGCCCGCAGATTCCCAGCACATTGAGAGAGCCTACAGATTCCCAGCACAGGGAGAGAGCCCACAGATTCCCAGCACAGGGAGAGAGCCCACAGATTCTCAGCACAGGGAGAGCCCACAGATTCCCAGCACAGGGAGAGAGCCCACAGATTCTCAGCACAGGGAGAGCCCACAGATTCCCAGCACAGGGAGAGAGCCCACAGATTCTCAGCACAGGGAGAGTCTGCAGATTCTCAGCACAGGGAGAGAGTCCACAGATTCTCAGCACAGGAAGAGAGCCCACAGATTCTCAGCACAGGGAGAGTCCGCAGATTCCCAGCACAGGGAGAGTCCACAGATTCCCAGCACAGGGAGAGAGACCACAGATTCTCAGCACAGGGAGAGAGTCCATAGATTCCCAGCACAGGGAGAAAGCCCACAGATTACCAGCACAGGGAGAAAGCTCACAGACTCTCAGCACAGGGAGAGAGCCCACAGATTCCCAGCACAGGGAGAGAGCCCACAGATTCTCAGCACAGGGAGAGTCCACAGATTCTCAGCACAGGGAGAGCGCGCAGATTCCCAGCACAGGGAGAGAGTCCACAGATTCCCAGCACAGGGAGAGCCCACAGATTCCCAGCACAGGGAGAGTCCACAGATTCTCAGCACAGGCAGAGAGCCCACAGATTCCCAGCACAGGGAGAAAGCCCACAGATTCTCAGCACAGGGAGAGAGCCCACAGATTCCCAGCACAGGGAGAAAGCCCACAGATTCTCAGCACAGGGAGAGTCCGCAGATTCTCAGCACAGGGAGAGAGTCCACAGATTCTCAGCACAGGGAGAGAGCCCACAGATTCTCAGCACAGGGAGAGTCCGCAGATTCCCAGCACAGGGAGAGAGTCCACAGATTCCCAGCACAGGGAGAGCCCACAGATTCCCAGCACAGGGAGAGTCCACAGATTCTCAGCACAGGTAGAGAGCCCACAGATTCCCAGCGCAGGGAGAGAGCCCACAGATTCTCAGCACAGGGAGAGAGCCCACAGATTCCCAGCACATGGAGAGAGCCCACAGTTTCCCAGCACAGGGAGAGAGCCCACAGATTCTCAGCACAGGGGGAGCCTGCAGATTCTCAGCACAGGGAGAGCCCACAGATTCCCAGCACAGGGAGAGAGCCCACAGATTCCCAGCACAGAGAGGGGGTCCACAGATTCCCAGCACAGGGAGAGTGTCCACAGATTTTCAGCACAGTGAGAGCCCACAGATTCTCAGCACAGGGAGAGCCCACAGATTCTCAGCACAGGGAGAGTCCACAGATTCTCAGCACAGGGAGAGCCCACAGATTCTCAGCACAGTGAGAGAGCCCACAGATTCCCAGCACAGAGAGAGCCCGCAGATTCTCAGCACAGTGAGAGAGCCCACAGATTCCCAGCACAGAGTCATAGAGTCATAGAGTTATACAGCACGGAAAGAGGCCCTTCGGCCCATTGCATCCGCGCCATCCATCAAGCCCCACCTAATCTAATCCCATTTTCCAGCATTTGTTCCGTAGCCTTGTATGCTATGGCATTTCAAGTGCTCTTCCAAATGCTTCTTGAATGTTGTGAGGGTTCCTGCCTCTACCACCCTTTCAGGCAGTGAGTTCCAGATTCCAACCACCCTCTGGGTGAAAAAGTTTTTCCTCAAATCCCCTCTAAACCTTATGCCCCTTACCTTGAATCTATGCCCCCTTGTTATTGACCCCTCTACTAAGGGGAAAAGTTCCTTTCTATCCACCCTATCTATGCCCCTCATAATTTTGTATACCTCAATCAGGTCCCCCCTCAGCCTTCTCTGCTCCAAGGAAAACAACCCCAGCCTGTCCAGTCTTTCTTCATAGCTGAAGCGCTCCAGCCCAGGTAACATCCTGGTAAATCTCCTCTGCACCCTCTCCAAAGCAATCACATCCTTCCTATAGTGTGGCGACCAGACCTGCACACAGTACTCCAGCTGTGGCCTTACCAGCGTTTTGTACAGCTCCATCATAACCTCCCTGCTCTTATATTCTATGCCTCGGCTAATGAAGGCAAGTATCCCATATGCCTTTTTAACCACCTTATCCACCTGTTCTGCTACCTTCAGGGATCTATGTACATGCACACCAAGGTCCCTCTGATCCTCTGTCTTTCCTAGGGTCTCACCATTCATTGTGTATTCCCTTGCCTTGTTAGTCCGTCCAAAATGCATCACCTCACACTTTTCAAGGTTAAATTCCATTTGCCACTGTTCCGCCCATCTGACCAACCCATCTATATCGTCCTGTAGCCTGAGGCTTCCCGCCTCGCTATTTACCACCCCACCAATTTTCGTGTCATCTGTGAACTTACTGATCATACCTTTTACATTCACATCCAAATCATTAATGTAGACCACAAACAGCAAGGGACCCAGCACCGATCCCTGCGGTACCCCACTGGACACAGCTTCCAGTCACAAAAACAACCTTCCACCATCACCCTCTGCCTTCTGCCACTAAGCCAGTTTTGGATCCAATGTGCCAAGGCACCCTGGATCCCATGGGTTCTTACCTTCCTGACCAGTCTCCTATGCGGGACTTTATCAAAAGCCTTACTGAAATCCATGTAAACCACATCTACTGCACTACCCTCATCCACACACCTAGTCACCCCCTCGAAAAATTCAATCAAATTGGTCAGACATGATCTTCCCTTGACAAAGCCATGCTGGCTATCCCTAATTAATCCCTGCCTCTCCAAGTGGAGACCAATTCTGTCCCTCAGAATTTTTTCCAATAATTTCCCTACCACTGATGTTAGGCTCACTGGCCTGTAATTCCCTGGTTTATCCCTACTACCCTTCTTGAATAATGGTACTACGTTAGCTGTTCTCCAGTTCTTTGGCACCTCCCCTGTGGCCAGAGAGGTTCTGAAAATTTGTGTCAGAGCCCCTGCAATCTCCTCCTTTGTCTCACATAGTAGCCTGGGATACATCTCATCCGGGCCTGGGGATTTATCCACTTTTAAGCCTGCTAAAACCGCTAGTACCTCCTCCCTCTCGATGCTAATATGTTCAAGTATATCACAGTCCCCCTGCCCGATTTCTATGTCCACATTGTCCTTCTCCATAGTGAACACAGATGCAAAAAATTATTTTAAAACCCCACCTACATCCTTTGGCTCTACACACAGTTTGCCACTTTGGTCCCTAATGGGCCCTACTCTTTCCCTAGTTATCCTCTTGTCCTTAATATACTTATAAAACACCTTAGTATTTTCCTTTATTTTGCTCACCAGTGTTATTTCATGGCCCCTCCGCGCTCTCCTAATTTCTTTTTTAAGTATCCCCCTGCACTTTTTATACTCCTCTAGGGCTTCCTCTGTCTTTAGTCCTTTGTATCTGCCAAAAGCCCCCCTTTTTTCCCTAATCCATTCTCGTATATCCCTTGACATCCAAGGTTCCCTGGGCTTGTTGGTCCCACCCTTGACCTTTACGGGAACATGTTGCCATTGTACTCTCTCAATTTCCTTTCTGAAAGACTCCCATTGTTCCGATGTGGATTTTCCTTCAAGTAGCTGATCCCAGTCCACATTGGCCAGATCCTGCCTTATCATATTAAAATCGGCCTTCCCCCAATTTAGAACCTTTATTTCCGGTCCATCCTTGTCCTTTTCCATGACTACCTTAAATCTCACCGAATTATGGTCACTGTCACCAAAGTGCTCACCTACTGACACTTCTACCACTTGCCTGGCCACATTCCCTAGAATTAGGTCCAGTACCGCCCCCTCTCTTGTAGGACTTTCTACATGCTGGCTCAAAAAGCTCTCCTGGATGCACTTTAAGAATTCTGCACCCTCTAAGCCTTTCACACTCTGACTATCCCAGTTAATATTGGGGAAGTTGAAATCCCCCACTATAATTACCCTATTATTTGCACACTTCTCTGAGATTTGCCTACATATCTGTTCCTCTATCTCCCCCTGGCTGTTTGGGGGCCTATAGTACACTCCCAGCAAAGTGCTAGCCCCCTTTTTGTTTTTAAGTTCAACCCATATGGCCTCATTAGAGGAACCTGTTAATATATAATCCCTCCTTACAGCAGTAATTGTCTCCTTAATTAATATTGCGACACCCCCTCCTCTTTTACCACCCCCCCCCCACCCTCTGTCTCGCCTGAAGATTCTATACCCCGGAATATTGAGCTGCCAGTCTTGTACCTCCCTCAACCATGTCTCCGTGATAGCAACAATATCATACTCCCATGTGTTCATCAACAACTTCAGTTCATCCACCTTATTCGTAAGACTCCTTGCATTAAAATAAATGCCATTTAGCCTTGCCCTACTCCCTTGTGCCGTTACATATTTGCTCTGCCTTCCAGTCTGACTTATTTTTTCCTCTATATTTGGCTGTACATCACCCCCTATTATAGCTCCGCTCTGTATTCCATCCCCCTGCCAAGTTAGTTTAAACCCCCCCGAACAGTGCTAGCAAACCTCCCCGCAAGGACATTTGTCCCGTTCTGGTTCAGGTGCAACCCGTCCGACTTGTACAAGTCCCACCTTCCCCAGAAGCAGGCCCAGTGATCCAGGAAACTAAAGCCCTCCCTCCTGCACCAACTCTTTAGCCACGCATTCACCTGCTCTATCCTCCTATTCCTATACTCACTAGCACGTGGCACCAGGAGTAATCCAGAGATTACAACCTTTGAGGTCCTGCTCTTTAGTCTGCTGCCTAGCTCCCTAAATTCTTGCTGCAGGACCTCATCCCTCTTTCTACCCTTGTCATTTGTCCCAATGTGAACCACGACCTCTGACTGTTTACCCTCCCCCTTCAGAATGCCCTACAGCCGTTCAGTGACATCCTTAACCCTGGCACCAGGGAGGCAACAAACCATCCTGGAGTCACGTCTATGGCCACAGAAATGCCTATCTGTTCCCCTTACAATAGAATCCCCTACCACTATTGCTCTCCCACTCTTTTTCCTCCCTTCCTGAGCAGCAGAAGCACCCCTGGTGCCAGGAAGTTGGCTGCTGCTGCCTTCCTCTGGTAAGTCATCCCCCTCAACAGTATCCAAATCGGTATACCTGTTTGAGAGGGGGATGTCCACAGGGGACCCCTGCACTACCTGCCTGCTTCTACTGCTCCACCTGATGGTCACCCATTTCCCTTCTGCCTGTGCAGCCCTTACCTGCGGTGTGACCAACTCACTAAACGTGCTACTCACGACCCTCTCAGCATCGTGAATGCTCCAAAACTCATCCATCCGCAGCTCCAGCGCCGCAATGCAGTCTACTAGTAGCTGCAGCTGGATACATTTCTGGCACACATGGTTGTCAGGGACACAGGCAGCATCCCTGAATTCCCACATAGAGCAAGAGGAGTATAACACGGGGCTGGGCTGTCCTGACATGACTTACCCTTTAATTAATTTAAATTAATTCAATACCACCAATTAAAGATATACACTAGGGCGCTTGTATGGTTTACCAACAGTCCCCGCTACACCAGAAAGACCTTAGCAACTATAAACAAGAGTTAAAGTTTAAAAAATAGAGAGTCCACAGATTTTCAGCACAGGGAGAGAGCCCACAGATTCTCTGATGTGGCTTTTGAGGCACTGGTGGTGGTGGTGGAGAGGAGGCAAGCTGTCCTCTTCCCGTTGACTGGAAGGAAGCCCTCGCCCCATACATCTCAGAGGCTCTGGCAGGAGATAGCTGGATATGTGAGAGCCAGCACTGTGGTCCCCATGTCGGCAATCCAGTGCCGCAAAAAGTTTAATGACCCCACATGGCAGGTTTGGGTGAGTGAAGGCTTCAGCAAAAGCCATATCCCATCATCTGCACCACAAGCCTCACACACTGCTCAATGCACCACACCCCCATCACTCACTTACCAACAGTCTCTCCCTATCACCACTCAGACCTCACAACCATAGCTTCACTTCACTCTCACAACCTTACCACTGCTGCAACACTCACACCCACATCTCACAGCTTGCACACACTGACAGGTATTCATCCATGGCAGGCATGACACTCACTCACACACTTCTCTTTCTCTTGCAGGCCAAGGTCACCCATAACCAGAGGGAGCAGCAGACAGGCTACCATCCAGGACCTCAGCCAACTGGAGGAGCAAGCATTGGGATCATTAGGCAGCAGATCATAGAGGCCGTAGCAAGCGGCGAGGTTAAAGCCCTTGGGGACAACAGCGGTATGCTCATTTCTGATCCTTCTTCTCACATCCCACTTCTCCTTCATCCCACAATCTCTTCTCACTTTCAAGCTGCTGATGCTGTATGCATGGATATCTTGCTTCCCCCCCCCCCCACTCTCCACTCCCCTCACCATAACCAGATTCTGATGCCTTTCTGTTTTCAGCTAATCAAGAACAAACACCAGACCAGCCTGTCCCTGAGGCGATGGAGGAGAGTGAGGGGGGAGAAGATGACACAGCGTCACTGCATCTGTCACTCGCAGACACCAGCTCAGAAACTGGCTCTGTGCGTACTTTAGAGGCTAGTGTAGAAGCGGGATCTGCACAAGGTGAGGCACCGGGCATGAGTGGGCTGCAGTAAGGCCAGGGGAAAGGGTAGCTCAGGCGGCAGCTCCCCAGAGGGCGAGTTCACGCACGAATTCTGCTGCACAGGACTCAGATGAGGACCTCGATGGGGCGGCCTTTAGAAGAAGGGTGATGGGCATGCACACTGAATTGCTACGTGCAATGTCAAGCCTGCCAGAGAGCCTCTTGGCAATATCAAGGAGCATGGAGGAGTCCACCTCCAATATTGCATGGGGCTTTGCGCAGAGCTTGGAGCCCACGATTTCCAGGCTGGAAATGATGGAAAATTCCCGCAGACACGTGTCGATCCAGACGTGATGGTGTGTGTGACAGGCGATGTCATGGCTGCCATTGCAGCACAGGCAGACGTGACCCAACATCTTAATGCTGCAGCAGAAGTGCAGACCGCTCTCATGTAGTCTCAGCTTGATGCCACCCAAGCTCAGACTCCTCCCATCTTGGCTGAGTCTACCACCGTCAACCAGGGCTTGCAGGGTGTTGCAGCAGCCCAGCAATCTATGCTCCAACAGATTGCTAGAAATGCTGTGGTGCTGCCCTGGGGGAGTGGCAGTGGGTCAGTGGAGCAGGACCCTGCTGTCCTCTCTCAGGTTGACAGCATTCCTACTCCCACCACTGCCACTTCGCCATTGCCCTTGCCACTGCCTGTCAGCCAGCCAGCCCAGACTGCTGCTGTGGTGTATGTAACCTGTTCCACCTTAAGAGAACTTAAGCCTGTTCCACCTTAAGAGATGTACTACTTTCTCTGGCTGCTGTATACGTAATACCAGTGGTGACCACCGGTATATAAGTACTGTGTAGTGATATTGCTGTTAGTATAACCCTGACCTCCAACTAGTAAAGACCTGTTGAACTTTATTCTTGTAGTCTGTGTCAGTAATTAATCTTAATACAACTGGAACACACAGACTTAACAGTGGCGACGAGTCCGATTCTTACCCTGCGGCCGTTTATATCCACGGCGGCTTCGTCCACAGAACGGGCGTCGAAGAGAGGCATCCACCCTCATCACCCTGCTGGAAGACACGTCGCGCGGCAGGCATCGAGAACCCGGAGTGCAGAAGACATCCTGAACTCGAAGCCTCCATCAGCGGCAGTCAGCTATCTTCTTTCTACCTCGGTGGTGGGTAAGCCGGTCAGCGACGCGAGCAGAAAGTCGGCCGCGTTGGCTGTACAGACGGGGGGGTGGAAGACGGAGGAATAAGGGCGGTGAGATCGATCGCGACCGGAGATAAGGGCCGGGCCGCATTCAGGCCGAAAGGCGCAGCGCGGGGACATCGATCGCGGCTGGTGATAAGGGCCGGGCCGCTTTCGGGCCAAAAAGGCGCAGCGTCTGGGGCGACTGAAGGTGCGAGAGCCGCGGTGAAGGCGAACGCAGCCGGTGCTAATAACTGGGCTGCAAGAAGGGCTGCGAGGCACGACATCGGGGAAGCGCGAATGCCCGAGGGAGCCGCGGTGAAGCGGAGACAGCGTCGGGGGAGTTACTAACCGCTGGGGAAGGGGAGCAGCAGCGGCATGCCAAACGCCATTGCAGCCAGTGGGTGAAGACCGCCAAGCGCGGGAAAACCGCCATTTTGTAGGCGGAGGACGAAGACAAGAGCGGGAAGCCGCCATCTTGGGATAAAATAAATTGCAACGATGCCTAAACATGGGAACATTGATACCTTTGATGGCGACATCGAAGATTGGGCCATGTATGTAGAACGCATACAAAATTATTGTAAAGCAAATAAAATCCCAGATGCAGAGAAAGCACTAACTTTATTGAACTTAATGGGTGCAAAGACATACGGGCAATTGAAACACCTTTTATCACCAGATGAACCGGCGGATAAGACGTTCGAGGAGATTGTTACTGTCCTGAAAAATCATCTAAACCCCACGCCGCTGATGCTAGCGGAACGATTTAAATTTTACAGCAGAAGGCAGCTGAAGGATGAAAGCAATGCTGAATATTTAATGGAATTGCGTAAGCTAGCAAAGGACTGTCAGTTTGGAACGGGACTGACAGATGCGCTAAGAGATAAATTTGTGTGTGGATTATTAAAAGAAGATGCACAAAAGCGACTACTCGAGGAGAATGAGCTGACGCTTGAGAAAGCGGTCACTATGGCAGCAGCACACGAAGCCGCAGCAAGAGGCACGGCAGTAATGCAGCTACAGTCACCGGAACACAGTACAAATAAATTGGGTTTGAGTACTGTAAAATGTTATCGTTGTGGAAAGACAACACACGATCAGAACCAGTGTTCGTTTAAAAACCAAGAATGCAGAACGTGTGGCAGGCTTGGCCACATAGCTAAAGTATGCCGGTCAGGAAAGAAGACCAGCAACAAAAAGTCACCGCAAGGAAAATACATAAAGGTGCACAAGGTGACAAAGACCAGTTCGAACGAACAGAAGTCAGATTCAGACGCTAGCAGTAATGAACTGGGTAGCTTAAAAGTACACAACGTTGGTAAGGATGCAGATCTCCAGACAATTTGGGTCACTCTTCAGATAGCAGGAGTCCAAGTAAAGATGGAATTGGACACTGGATCGGCATTGACGGTCATGAATAAGAAAGATTACAAAAGGTTATTCCAACATATTCCCCTACGGGATACAGAGATTATATTGAAAACATACACGGGGCAAAGAGTGTACCCCATCGGAAAGATAGAGGTAAAAGTGGTCCACAAGGGCGAAGAAAGCCAAGTAATGGACTTATATGTGCTACCTGAAGGAGGTCCACCACTACTGGGATGGGAGTGGATTAGGAAAATGAATATGGACTGGCACTCCTTAAAAGCACTAACGGTAGATTCCGGGGAAACAGATGTCAAACCTAAACGATTGTCCAAAATATTGGATGATGCTAAAGAGGTGTTCCAGCAAGGACTGGGAACACTGAAAGGAATTACGGCAAACATCAAGATTGATGAACATGCACAACCAAAATTTTTCAAAGCCAGACCGGTACCCTATGCAATACGACCTACTGTAGAAGCGGAACTGGAAGCGCTAGAACGTTCAGGTGTACTGTCTAAGGTAGATTGGAGTGAGTGGGCTACGCCCATTGTTCCCGTTATGAAACGTCCTTCGAGCAACAAGCCAGGAGAACCAGGGAAGGTTCGCATCTGTGGAGAATTCAAGATCACCGTTAATCCGGTGCTTCACACGGTGCAGTATCCGCTTCCGTGGATTGAGGATATTTTTGCTTCGTTGTCTGGTGGGAAACACTTCACCAAGATAGACCTGGCGCAGGCGTACTTGCAGATGGAGGTTGAAGAAGAGTCACGCCAGTACCTCACGATCAACACGCATAGAGGTTTGTACCGGTATAATAGGCTGGTTTTTGGAGTGGCATCGGCTCCAGCAATTTGGCAGAGGGCCATGGAGCAGGTATTACAGGGAATTCCAGGCACACAATGTTACCTGGACGATATTCTGATTACAGGTGATGGTGATGAAGAACACCTCGCAAACTTGGAACTGGTGCTCAACAGACTGAAAGAGTATGGACTTAGAGTTAATCGGCAGAAATGTGAGTTCTTTCAGAAGCGGATCTCGTACTGTGGTCATGTCATTGACCGGGAGGGGCTTCATAAGTCTCCTGACAAGATAGAGGCAGTTGTAAAGGCTCCCGCTCCGGATAATGTCTCTCAGTTGAGGTCGTTTCTGGGATTGATTAACTATTACCATAAGTTTCTACCGAATCTATCCATGGTACTGCACCCGCTGAACGCTCTTTTACAGAAGTGGGTACCATGGGAATGGAGCGAAAACTGTAAGAAGGCATTTCGCAAAAGCAAAGAATTGATCACCTCAGAGGAAGTGTTGGCTCACTTCAACCCGACACTGCCTATTCGGTTGGCTTGTGATGCTTCTCCATATGGTATTGGGGCAGTACTCTCACACAAGTTGCCAAATGGCACGGAAAGGCCAGTCGCGTTTGCATCCAGATCATTGACCTCCGCTGAGCGCAACTATGCGCAGATCGATAGGGAGGCTCTCAGCCTTGTATGGGGAGTGAAGAAGTTTAATCATTACCTGCAGGGCCAAAAATTCACACTTCTGACAGACCATCAGCCGTTGGTATCCATTTTTAACCCTAAGAAGGGTGTTTCGGTGATGACAGCACAGCGACTCCAGAGATGGTCCCTTTTCCTAGGGGCACATCAATATCAAATAGAATTCAAAGGTGCAAAGCAGCATGGCAATGCTGATGGGCTGTCGTGCCTGCCACTACCTGAAGCAGAAGAGACGACGAAAGTTGACCCTGTTGAGTTATTTCATTCGACCATCATCGAATGTTTACCAGTCACCAATGCAAGTATTGAAAGAGAAACCAGGAACGACCCGACACTGTCCCGAGTTTACGAGGTGACAGTGAAGGGATGGCCAACACATGGTGATCCTCTGTTACCGGCATTCTCGGCAAGGCGAGACCAGCTGTCCGTCTGCCATGGTACTTTGATGTACGGGACAAGAGTGATTATTCCTCCCAAGTTACGGGAAAGAGTTCTAAAGGAACTGCATGAAGGTCATCTGGGGGGAGTTAAGATGAAAAGTCTTGCTAGGGCTTATGTATGGTGGCCGGGCATTGACCAACAGATAGAGGAGTTGACAAAAAGCTGCGCTGGGTGCCAAAAAGTGCAAAATGCACCTCCGATCGCACCACTACACCCATGGGAATGGCCTTCAGCCCCATGGCAACGCGTACATATTGACTTTGCTGGTCCATTCATGGACTCCATGTTCCTAATTGCGGTGGACGCACATTCCAAATGGCCAGAAGTGATCAAGATGAATACCACTACTTCAGAAAAGACAATTGCGGTGTTAAGAACAATATTCGCAAGGAACGGATTGCCAGAACAGATATGTTCGGACAACGGACCACAGTTCGTGTCGGAAGAATTCCAAAAATTCTTAAAGAAGAATGGGGTGAAACATTATACCTCTGCCCCATATCATCCGGCGACAAACGGGTTGGCCGAGAGATTTGTCCAAACATTCAAAAAGGCAATAAAGGCCATGAACGATGATCAGATTCCGTTACAACACAAGGTGGACAATTTCCTAATGGCATATCGAAACGCCGCTCATGCAGTGACTAACCAAAGTCCTGCCATGATGTTTTATAACAGGAGGTTGCGGTCCAGGTTGGACTTGTTAAAACCAAATGTGCGGAGGGAAGTGGAAAACAAACAGTTCCGGCATATTAATAACAAGTCCACTCGAAGTTTCAACGTAGGACAACCAGTGTTGGCAAGGGGCTATGGAAACGAAAAATGGCAGTCCGGAACAATTCGGGCCAGACAAGGACCTCTGATGTACACAGTAGATATTGGTAACAATGTGATAAGGCGTCATGCGGATCAACTGGTAGAATCAAGAGCAAGGGTCGAACCCATGGTTGCGACAGAGACAACTGTGGAAGACGTTAATGAACCTGAAGCATCTACCTCGGCAGGGACTGTACCTGATGATGACGTCCAATACATAGGAAACCAACAAGAAGAGTCACCTCAGCAACAAGAATCAGAGACCACTGAAAGGCGTTATCCAAACCGAATCAGAAGGCCTCCTGAGAGACTGAACCTTTGAACTGTTTATACCTGAAGTTATATATGTATATATGTTATGATGTTATGTTAAATGGGGATATGACTGTTAAGCTAAAAAGGGAGGATTGTGGTGTATGTAACCTGTTCCACCTTAAGAGAACTTAAGCCTGTTCCACCTTAAGAGATGTACTACTTTCTCTGGCTGCTGTATATGTAATACCGGTGGTGACCACCGGTATATAAGTACTGTGTAGTGATATTGTATTTAGTATAGTCCTGACCTCCAACTAGTAAAGACCTGTTGAACTTTATTCTTGTAGTCTGTGTCAGTAATTAATCTTAATACAACTGGAACACACAGACTTAACAGCTGCCGCCCGTGCCGAGGCGGTACAGTCTACAGCCAGGACTTCTAGGGCCAGAGTTGCTTGAGGTCATCCTGCAAGGCCATCTGAAGTCTCCCCCATAAAAACTCAGCAGCCTTCCACCAGCCATGCTGCAGCCATTGGGGGAGCACTTTGCAGAAGCACTAGATCAGGAAAGGGCACCGAACGACAGGCACTGAGGAATTGCACAAGGATGATTAGTTCATATCATATTGTGAAGGAATAGCCATGATTCAGAGAAATACATGATACCATGAACAGATTTCTAATATTATTAATACATGATATACTGGGTTTAAAAATCTAAAGCCTCAGAGACACAAGCTGTAAAACCTCAGAGACATAAGCCTAGAAATTCAGTTATTTGCGCCAGCCGCTAGCGCCTTAGGAGGAGGAGAAGTGGGGTGCTAAGCGGCTCGCGCCCGGGCGCAGCGCGATCTGCGCCTCTCGCGAACTTCAGTTAAGATTTAGTGGCGGCGCAAAACCTTTGCGCGCGCTCAGCTGCGCGCGCAGATCCTGACGTCATTTCATGGTGCAACGCCCTTTGTGCACCCCAAACCGGAAATTCAGTGGCGCCGGCCTATTGTGCGCCTGGCGCCCCTAGCGACTGGTAGAGGGGAACGGTTCCCAGTCGCTGCGGGGCGCGGGGGGCGCTAATTAAAGGGGACTCCTCCTGCAGTATAAATGGCAGCCATTTTGCACCACTCCTTCTTTGTGAGAGACAGATCTTTGGAGAGAGACAAAAGTAGAGAGCTTTCTGGTTTGGCTCAACACTCGCACAGGTACTTGTGGCTTCAGGCCACAGCTTTGCACTTGTCTTTAACTTCAGAGTCATAGCATTGATTGGAAACATATAATGGGGGCTGCAATGGGTGGAAACGTTGGGCTTCTCCATTGCATTCAAAGGGCTCAGAGACGCCGTGAGAGAGTGCCAGTCATGGCCAGATGGAGAAGGGGCAACAGGCGTCAGCAAAGGAGGCCTTACCCACCCAGGGTATACCGCCAGCAGTTCTCATATCTGAACATGTCTGAGGAACAGTGTGTTCGGAGGCTGCGATTCAGAAGGGCGGTGGTCACTGAGATCTGCCACCTGCTTCGTGGAGATCTGCAGCCACAGCTGAGGAGCAGGACATCTCTGTCGGTGGCAGTGAAGGTGACGGTGGCTCTCAACTTCTATGCCACCGGCTCCTTCCAATCCGCTACTGGGGACATTTCCAACATCTCCCAGTTTGCGGTATATTGCTGCATCCGCCAGGTGACCAATGCCCTTTTCAGAAGGAGACGTCAGTTCATCTCCTTCCCCATGACCGTTGACAAGCAGCAACAGCGTACAATAGGCTTTGCAGCATTAGCGGGTTTCCCCATGGTGCAGGGCGCCATTGACTGCACGCATGTGGCTTTGCGGGCACCTCTAGAGAATGCCGAGGATTACCGCAACCGGAAGGGCTACCATTCGCTCAACGTGCAGTTGGTGTGTGACCACAGGCAGCTCATCCTAGCTGTCAATGCCCACTTTCCAGGCAGCAGCCATGATGCCTTCATCCTGCGCCAGACTTCTGTGGCAGACATGTTCGAGGCCCAGCCTCACCCACGAGGATGGCTTCTCGGGGACAAAGGCTATCCTTTGTGCACCTGGCTGATGACCCCGCTCCCTGCGCCCAGCACCCCTGCTGAAGAGGGATACAATGACAGCCATCAAGCAATCAGGAACATCATTGAGCAAACAATCGGCGTGCTGAAGCAACGGTTCCGCTGTCTGGATCGTTCCGGAGGAGCCCTACAGTACTCGCCTGAGCGAGTCTCCCATTTCATTGTCGTGTGCTGCATGCTGCACAACCTGGCTATCCGCAGGACTCAGCCACTGCCAGAGGAGGAGGAGGAGGAGGAGGAGGAGGAGGAGGACGAGGAGGACCAGCACAGGAGGGAGGCAGAAAGTGCAAGGGCCGCCCGTCGGCGGCTTATTGCAAGTCGGTTCTAGGCCCCCTCTCAGGGAATGGCTTGTGCCAATGGCAGAAGATGAATGTAGCCGCTCCACAAGCCCTCAGCCGAGCAGGGCAACCAGGACTTCCAAAAGAAAGCATGGACAGTGCGATTTAAGATTTTTTTTTACTATGATACCTCTGTGCCCTTCCCACATGACAAACTAATGGAGAGAAACCCCCCCCCAAAACACAAATACACCAGTCTCGGCCTTTACAAGTAAAACAAATAGACCAGTCTCGGCCTTTAAATATGAAACAAATACACCAGTCTCGGCCTTTAAATATGAAACAAATACACCAATCTCGGCTTTTATAAGTAAAACAAAACATTTGGCCACACCTTCTACTTTTTCCCCTGCGAGGGTGATCCGTTTCGCTTCCGTGACTGGCCCCTACCCGCCCTGCAGCTCCTCCTCAAAGGGACCCCAGTGGCTGCAGCAAGGCTGGGGGAAGGCTGCTGAGGGTCAGATGGTGAGACAGCAGATGCCCTTGGGGGTCGGCCTGGACCAGCTCTGGGCCTGGAGGGGCCGGCTGCTGACTGCTCCAACTCTGCTTGGGCGGCAGCAGTCTGTCCAACAGCTGGTGGCAGCTGCAATGGAGGAGTGACAGTGTTGGCTGCAGGAATGCTGCCAACCTGACAGATCACAGGCACTCCCTGGTCGGCTGATACATTGGCACGTGCACGGGCCAGCACTGCAGCATGCGCAGCAATCTGCTGAGGCACAGACTGCTGGGCTGCTGCGGCACAGCGAGTGCCCCGGCGATGCCTGGCCGATCCAGCGAGTGTGGCAGCAGTTAGTGCCCGTGTGGCCCTGGTCTGTGTCTGCATGACAGCAGCCAGTGAATGCACGGCACGACTGAGCACTTGGCTAGAAGCCGCCTGTGAAGCAGCAAAGTCCTGCTGACTCCTAGCCTGTGCTGCCGCGAAGTCCTGCAGACTCCTGGCCTGTGCTGCACTGAATTGTTGCAGACTCCTGGCCTGTGCTGCACTGAATTGTTGCAGACTCCTGGCCTGTGCTGCCCCGAATTCCTGCACACTCCTTTCTAGTGACTCTATGGAGTCAGGCATCCTTGCCACTGCAGCCATGAGCTCACTGTGCCTGCGCTCAGCCTGGGTGCCCATTTCTGCTAGGAGCCGCACCTCCTCTGCGCTCACCGTAGCAGGACTGGAGGCCGCACTCACCCTCCGGGGAGAAGGCCGCCAAGCTTCCCCACCCCTCCCGCGTTGCTGCAGCCCGCTGGTCCCCGGAGCTTCACTATCCTCTGACCCTTCCCCCCTGCTCCCCTCCAGGGAAGACGTGTCACCATCATTGCCATGGGCTGCCTCGGCTGAGGGTGTCCCTGATGGGCTGGCTTCCTCTTCCTCCTCCTCTATGTCTGACTCGGACACAGTGCCAGCTTGAGGGGCTGCCTCCTCACCTGGCGAGTCACCATCTGAAAGCAGGGAGGCACAAGAGTTGCTTTAGAGTGAGGACAGGGCAGCAGCGAGGGAGGCATGAGTGCTGCTGTGCACTGCATTGGTTCGATAGTGGCAAAGGATGCTGGTGTGAGGCGCAAGTGGAAAGGGAGAGGTCAAAAAGGTGATGACCTTACCATTGGTGCCCAGAACAGGGTCAGCATCTCCAGTGGTGACGGGGCCACTCAGCCGGCCTGCCATGATCCGCTCCACTCGCTGCTCGAGGTCGCTCAGCTGTTTCAGGTCAGGGCGGCCTCCCCCGGTCTGTCGCTGCTGTCTTCTGTTATGTGCCAGCTTGGCCTGCAAGAGAAAGGACCGCCTCTAAGTACAGTGTCAAGCCCTGATCTTGCCCGCACTGCCTCCCATGTTCGATTAGCCCTGACAATGTCAAGCCCTGATCTTGCCCGCACTGCCTCCCATGTTCGATTAGCCCTGACAGTGTCAAGCCCTGATCTTGCCCGCACTGCCTCCCATGGTCGAATAGCCCTGACAGTGTCAAGCCCTGATCTTGCCCGCACTGCCTCCCATGGTCGAATAGACCTGACAGTGTCTAAAGTCCTGATTGCGCAAGTGCTTTTCATGACAGTCCCATAGCTGCTGGATGAGGGCTGGCCATTAGGGCTTTCAGACCTGTTTGGCCATAAAGTGAGGTGCACATGCAGGGATGAGGAGGATACTGGAAAGGGTACTCACCCTGACAACCCGAGTGAGGTCGTTGAATTTTTTCCGGCACTGGGTTGGTGTCCTGCCAACCACGCTGTTGGACGTGACCCGGTTTGCCACATCCCTCCATGCTTTCCGATATTCGGCAGGCAGCGGCCTCCTGCCACCCTCAGGGAAGAGGGTATGGCGCCTGTGGTCCACTGCGCCAACCAGCAGCCTCAGGTCACCCTTGCCGAAGCGCTGCGCTCTCTCCCTGGCCTTCTCCATTCTCCTGGGCGTGGAGCTGTTCGAGAAGCAGTGTTCAGGCCTTGCCTTAGGGCTGCAGTGTGCAGGACGTGGCAGCCAAGCAATTCCACCCTCCCCCTTTAAGTGCTGACCGGCGCCTGACTGTCTGGCCTCAATGAGCAACTCGCCGCACCTGCGCTGCGCCCGCCTTCGGTGTTTGCGCCCCGGATCGCCGGCTTAGCGCCTAATGATAGTCATGCATTGCCTGCTTTAGCGCAGCAGCAACCTCTTGGGGCGATGCAACTGAATATCGGCGAAGGTGGCGCTAAATTGCGCCGGGCACAAAACTTAGCGAACGCCATGCTGTAGCGCCCCAAATGTGGCTATACTGAATTTCTAGGCCATAGGCTGTAAACAGAGACCAGGCTTCTGAGATAAAGATCAGTTGATAAAAATGTTGTAAACAAGCTTTGAAATGGGAATTAGTTAAATATACTAAAACAATGAAAGATTGAAGCAAACCATTGGTGCTTCTGAAAGATCCAGAGTTTGGTGGTAACACAATGAGAAGACCCAGTTTAAAGTGTTAAGAAATAACACATTGAACAGAAACACAAACATTAAAAGAACCATGTGCCTTTGAAACATGACATCAAGTTAAAGAAACACCTGCTGGTCAAATAGTTTTTATGTTAAACTTGGATGACAGGAAACACGATTAAATATGCAACTAATTGAGATAGCTAGAAATGCATGAAACATTCAGTTGAAGTGTCTTTAATTTATATACAAAGTAAATATGATACCAACAAGGACACTTTGAAGATATAATTTCAATAGAGACACCAAGCAATTACATTGTGTTTGTATTAAACTTGGAGCAGCACGGAGTCACACGTCTGCTAAAAAACAGTAAAGCCAATATTAAGAATTGAATGAAGAATCTTGGATAAGAATGGCATCAAACAGAAACCATTGCTGTCCTTGTTTTTATGATGGTTTTTGGAACACCTAAAGGTAGAGAAATAATTATGTATGCAATAGTTGAATTGATAGTAAGATAGAAAGCATTCAAACAGAGGTATCAATAAAGACAATTAGCTGACATCAGCAGAGAACATCAAAGAAGAAACCACTGCCAAAAGAATATAAAAATAGACCTTTTCAACAGAAAGGCAGAACTCGCTGAATGGGCAAAGCGTTTCTCAACTCTTCAGAGGCATCTCTGTAAGTCTTTAACTTTGAGTCTCGGGTGATCAAAGAGGTACCATTATTTGATTTTGGTGGATGTTCTGGATTTAGAAATAAGTAAGAAAAGTAGAAATGTAACGAAGTTAAGATTTGAGAATAAAGATCTCTGAGAAATAAGAAATGAAAGCGAATTCTTTTTGAACCGTTACTGTTGCAATGGATACACCAGCTGTTAACTACATGTCGGTTCTTTAATAAATTTATATATTTTTAGAATTGTCTCACAGAGTAATTTCTGTATCAACCTCGCGAACTCAAGTCTCTGTATATTCTCTGGTGAAGAGTTGCACAGTTCTGGGGGGTATTCCGGACCCTCATAATATCAGGAAGGTTACAGTCTAGTTAAACTTATTAAAAATGCTATCCAGAGGACGGTAATATCTTCAGGTTGTTCCTTTCCGTTAGGGAGAGATAGCCTGAACCTTTAGACCCATTTAAGCGCCTTGTGGAGTTCGGCTGTCTCTAACTTTGGTTGAGGGTGAACGTCTGGGGAGTACGCCTGATCTGGGGTAGTCCAAAAGGACTAGGACTTGTAATTATCCCTTCAGTATATGTAAATTGATTTTTGATAAATTTATTAATTTTGTTTGGACTCTTTTGTGGTGTCTCTCATTGCAGCTTTGTGCCCAGGAGGATGCTGTGATATTCTGTGACAGAGGGATGGTATGATGGGGGTGTGGTGAGCAACAGGGATCTGGGGTTTCATTCATTGGAATTGGAGTCTGATGAGGTGTTCACGGACAGCCCATCTGGAAGGGGGATTGGCTGCCTGCCTCCTCCCTCCCTCCTCTTCCTCTTCTTCCTCCTCCTCCTCCTCCTCCTGAGGTGGTTCCGCAATCCCTGCTGGCAAGAGCTGCGCCTTCATGATGGCAAAGTTGTGAAGCTTGCAGCAGACCAGCACGAATGGGACACACACTCCGGCGTGTACTGGAGGGCTCCTCCCGAGCAGCCAAGGCAGTGGAACTGTTGCTTCAGTAGCCCGATGATCACAAAGATAGGTAGGAAAGTAAATTGTGAAGAGGACATAAGGAGGCTACAAAGGGATATAGATAGGTTAAGTGAGTAGGCAAAGATCTGGCAAATGGAGTATAATGTGGGAAAATGTGAAGTTGTCCATTTTGGCAGGAAGAATAAAAAAGAAGCATATTATCTAAATGGTGAGAGATTGCAGAGCTCTGAGATGCACAGGGATCTGGGTGTCCTAGTGCATGAATCGCAAAAGGTTACTATAGAGGTACAGCAAGTAATTAGGAAAGCTAATAGAATGTTATCGTTTATTGCGAGGGGAATTGAATACAAAAGTAGGGAGGTTATGCTTCAGTTATACAGGGCATTGGTGAGACCACATCTGGAGTACTGTGCACAGTATTGGTCTCCTTATTTAAGGAAGGATGTAAATGCATTGGAAGCAGTTCAGAGAAGGTTTACTAGACTAATACCTGGAATGGGCGGGTTGTCTTATGAGGAAAGGTTGGACAGGCTTGTATCCGCTGGAGTTTAGAAGAGTAAGAGGTTACTTGATTGAAATATATAAGATCCTGAGGGGTCTGGACAGGGTGGATGTGGAGAGGATGTTTCCTCTTGTGGGAGAATCTAGAACTAGGAGTCACTGTTTAAAAATAATGGGTCACCCATTTAAGACAGAGATGAGGAGAAATTTTTTCTCACAGAGGGTCATGAGTCTCTTCCTCAGAGGGCGGTGGAAGCAGAGTCTTTGAATATTTTTAAGGCAGAGGTAGATAGATTCTTGGTAAGCAAGGGAGTGAAACGTTATCGGGGGTAGGCAGGAATGTAGAGTAATCGGATCAGCCATGATCTTATTGAATGGTGGAGCAGGCTCGAAGGGCCGAGTGGCCTACGCCTGCTCCTAATTTGTATGTTCGTATGGTCTGCTCAATGAATTTCCTGGTGAAAGCATGGCTCTCATTATATGTGTGCTGGGCACGAGTGGTGGGTTGTGAAAGGGAGTTATCAGCCAGGTGCAGAATGGATAGCCCTGATCTCCGAGCTGCCAGGATAGCAGGCATTGACCAACAGGAAGCGCTGTCGCACAACAACAGCACATTAAGTGAGTGGTAGCCTTTGCTGTTACGGAACATCTCAGGATTGTTATGCAGTGCCTGCAAAGCCACGTGGGTGCAGTCGATAGCTCCCTGCACCATAGGGAATTTCGCTATCCTGGCAAAGCCACATACGCGCTCATTGGCTTCTCTCTGCTCAGAGAGAAGAAAACGTAGTCCCTTCTCCTGGAGTAGAGAGCCTCTGTGATCCCCCGGATGCAGCAATGGATGGCAAACTGTGAGATGTTAGTTACGTCTCATGCTACAGACTGGAGGGGTCCGCTGGCGAAGAAATTGAGGGCCACGGTGACCTTGACTGCCATTGGGAGAGCCATGTTCGCCCTGCTCTCAGGCTGCAGGTCTGGTTTCAGGAGGTGGCAGAGTTGTGTGGCCATCTCCTTGGTGAAGTGCAGCCTTCTAATACACTGCTCCTGGCTTAAGTGGATAAAAGAGAAGTGCTCTCGGAAGACCCTAGGTGGGTAAGGCCTCCTGGTGAGAGCCCTCCTCCTCCTCCTCCTCCCTCTGTGCGCACCATAGAAGGGACTACGTTTTCTTCTCTCTGAGCAGAGGGAAGTCAATGAGCGCTTATGTGGCTTTGCCAGGATAGCAGATCCTTCCAGTCTGTAGCATTTCCTTTGCTGCCTCCGTTCCCTCTCCCTAAGATCCTGGAGTGCGAGGTTGACTGCCAGTAGAGCCCCCATGACTGTAAGCAAGTTAAATCAGAATGATGACATTCTGCACTAGCAACATCACACCCTGTTACCTTAGAACCTTGAAAGAAGTTAATAAAGCTGCTGGAGTTGCAGAAAGTTATACAGAGCCAGCCAAACTGCAGAAACATGTCAGCTGCAAGTGACTGTTGATAATCCCTTTAAATACCGGGGCTGGAGCCTCCTTCCCGCTTGCTCAGCTGGTCGCACTTAAGGCCTGCCAGTAGGTGGACCGGCGAAGTCGACACTCGCAGATCAGGCAGCAAGTGAGTATTGCACACTCACTGACATCACGATCTGCAGCATTTACATAATTTTGTCGCGCGTCGACATCGGCAGCGCTGCCGGCACCCGAAAATGGCAGCCGCCGTGGGACCTACCAGCAGCGGGCGCAAGAGCGGCGGCCACCATTTGTTCCCCAAATCTGGCGGTAACGGGTGGCATTAAACCCCCGAATTTTTAGCTCATCATGCTAGAAGCCAGCCCCGCACACAAAACTGGCCAGATCAAATTAATCACCATTGCAACTTTCCGCTAATTGCGCCCGTTGTGACCCTTTGAGGAGGTTCTTTAAACTAGGCTCTTTCTTTTAGGAGCAAGGACACTTATAGGCACCTTTTAAAAGCTTTTACATTTTTTAAACATTTATTAAGAAACTGACAACTGTACACCAATGTAACTAGTAAATGGTTCCGTATAGTTTTTTAAAGTCATTTTCAGTTATTTAAAATCAGGTAACTCACAGGTGGTGGACTAGACAATCTAATTAATAATGCTTAATTTTTGTAATAAACCCATTTTTGGCTGGATTAATAAAACTGCATCCATTTACCACTCTTAAATATATCAAGGAATATTTTTTAATGCAGAAACACTTTTGTTTAAATTTTGTTCTAAAATGCTGCCTGATTGCGCTGGTTCATGGCAGATATTGCGTTTAGCAATATGCAAATGAATTTAAGTGGAAACTTGAGCAAAAAAAAGCACTTCTGAAAATTGCGCAATTTTGAGATCAATTTGCGCCTGGATCGCCGATTATGCCCAAAGCAGAAACTCTTTGGCCTAGAAATTGGGTTTTGGCGCAGCAGCGGCTTTAGCGCCGGAAGTTAGTGCCGGAGCTAAGTCGCGCTGGTCGGGCCAGAAATTCACTACTTCTGCGCCCAAACGGCTGCCGGCGCTGCTGAAAGCTGTTAGCGCCTGAAAACTGGCGCTATGCGCTGAATTTCGGCGCTATTCCGGCGCTGCGGCGCCCGCTGCGGTGCGGCAGGTTCGGGAAGTGCAGGCCTCCTCCTTCCCTTAAGGAGGACCTGCCTGCACCCGGCCGCGGCCCGCGATAATCTTATTAAAAATGAGCCCGGCACCTCGGACAAGTGCCGGGCTTGCTTCTGTTCCGGGGGGGGGGGGGGGGGGGGGAAGTCCGGGGAGGGAGCTGCGGCCAGGCGGGCGGCGGGGAAAGCGGCCGGCCGCCGCGGGGCCTTTAATGCGCCGGCGCAAACTTGTGCAAGGCACCACTGCCAGAACGTTGCTTGCGGCTGCCACGGGCGAGGCGGCCGCAAGTCAATTTCCCAGTTCGGGCGGGTTACCATGGCAACCGGGACGCTGCGCACACCGATGACGTCATCGGTGCCGGTGCAGCGCTACCGGTCTACCGCGGCGGAAGGGCCCCAGGCAATTTAGGCGCCGGCGCCAATTGCAGCGCTAGGCCCTCTAGCGCCGCAAAATCGGCGCTAAGGGCACTGAATTTCTAGGCCCAAGTCTTTGTGTCTGTAATATTTTAATATTGTAAAATTGTAGCGAACCATCCGCATTACCATGCTAATCATGTGATACCATGGACCAATCAAATCCCAAAATTGCTTGTTGAACCTGAGTCTATAAATTATTTTTAATGGGAATTAGATAATCGCTTGAAAAAGCAGAATATTAAAGGATATGAGAGAAAGCAGGAGACTGAGATTAGACGAGGTGGCTCATGTGGAGAAAATATCATTGCAAATTTAATGGGATGAATGAAGTGTTTCTTTGCTGTGAAATTCTGTGATTCTATGATTGGTTCGTAGTCTCACATTGTTAGCAACAGCCAATCAGATCCTGACAAGAACACACAAAGCAGCCATTTTTTAATCTTTTCCTTAATTTCTATTGTTTACTCTATGTCTGACCAAACCACTCTGCATGACCGAACTCTACCACATCTGCCTGCCCTGCTCAACCTAACACCAATCCAACTTAGCAGTTTCCTGTCCAACCAATCCCAACTGGCTGTAATCACCAGCCATCCCATTATCACCAACTGTCCAACAGCCTCTAACTACCTTGAATTATATTTTTCTTGTTGCCTCTGTTCCTGCTCTTCCTAATGTTGAAAGCATAACACTTAGTAGTGTGAGTTTCTTATTTGAGTTCTTCTTGACTTGGCAATGGACTCTGTATGGTTGGGTATGGGAAGTAGCACAAAGGATGAGGTGTCAAGAAACGTAAAGGTCAATCTCTCTTAACTTGCCACCAATCCAGATTTCAGTGCAGAATTATTTTTAAAACTTATAATTGATAGTGTGCATGTGTTTCTAAAAAAAAGTGAACATGTTTGTGAGTGTGAACCTTTGGGCTGGATTTTCTCAATGGGGGCACATTGGGGGCGGGACTGCTGGTTGTTGGGTTTCAGTCCCGCCCCCAATGACGTCCGGCCAACCCACGCTATTTTCCCTTGATTGACCTTGTTAAGCCTGCCCTGCGGGCTTTGCCAGCCAATTAAATGAAAGCTGGTGACAGAGGACATCAGCGTATTGTAACATTTGCATATTGATTTATCATTGGCCCGCAGGCATCTGTAAGGAATACCTATTATATTCACATGTGATCACATGCTGAGTTGTCATTGGCCTGCAGGCATCTGTAAGGACTGCTATTGTTTGGAAGACCCAGAGGGTCCTGACTCCATCTTGTCCACACGGTGCTGTATTGATTGAGAAAGCTTACAGACCTGATGCTTCATTAAAAGAGTTTAAACTGTAATACTCCGTTGTCCTGCAATTTATTATTTTTGTATAAAGTGTGTAAAACAAGACACGTATGTTGTTTCATCTGTCGAAAATTTTTGACAGATGAATTGTCAGCGTTTGACAGCTTTGAGAAGCTGTCAAATACTGACAATCTCTGTTCTAAGGTGAGCCCTTGCACAAAGACTCACCAAAACCTCTTGCCTCAGCAGAAATCAGATGGCTGCTGCACCTGAGAATGCAGCAGTCATTCTGTCATCTCTGCCGTTGAAATGCGGCACCTCCGGATCCCCAAGGGTTGAAGCCTGCAGAAAGAAGCAAAGGTAAGTAAACTTTTTCTAACACTTTACACTCACCTCTCATACTTACCTCTCCACACTTGCACCCATCGCTCACCTCCACAGCGGGCTTTTCGATCCCTCTCACCCCCACAGACCCACTGCTCGCCTCGCTGACCATGGCGAGGTTCATAGCCGTTGGGAAGCCTGCACTTACAGGGGTAAAATGGGGATAATCCTCAAAACTTCCTGTTAACTACCTGTTAACAGGCAATTAATAGGCTCTAATCCCGTTCCCGCCTCGAGGAGATGTGTCCCTGCGCGAGTCGGGGACCCACCTCCTGGAAAGATCGCACGGAGGCGGGTTCAGTCCCAGTTTCTGCCATTTACCCGGCAGTCCCGCCTCCATACCCGCCTCCCCGGGGCTGGCAAAATTCCCCCCTATGTGTTTATGTGGGTGGATATGTTTTATGAGAGATTGAGAGAGAGAGAGAGAGAGATTATGAGTGCCCAGATTGCCACTTCCTCCCAACCTATTACCCCTCTCCCCACTCCCTCCATCGCACCCTAGGAGAGACAACATCAATTATGTAGCTGTCACAGGGTTGGAGTACAGAGCTTATATCTGGGACTGGCTAAATTGATTGTAATAGTCTTTTCTGCTCTTGTGCGTTTCTATGTCGTTCCAGATATCTATGAAAGGTGAGAAGAAAAAGAGGCAGACAGGCAGAGAGACAGACAGAATAGAAGAGAAGCTGTGAAAGCCATACAGAGAGAGCAGGAATTATACAGAAGAGCCAGGAGATAGTTGGAAGGAGAGATGTGCAGAAAGAGTGAGAGAGAATGGCGTTAAAAACAACTGTAGTCAGAGAAAGAATTTGAAAGCCATAGAGAGAAAAATTTATGAGACAGATTGAGTGACAGACAGAAAGAGGGAAGACCAAAATAATTCGAACAGAAGACAAGCCGAACCTGTTACAAGACAGGAGAGACAAACATTTGTTTTATATTTTGGCCTCAAGGGGCATGTCAGTTGATATTTATTTAGGATCTTTTCACAGGCTGAAATAGCAGGACTTTAGGAGTACCATTCCTCATACCTTGTTTCATTAGGAACTCACTTAGATGTGCCAGTTGGAACAGTTAATGTGTGGACTCTACCTGAATTTCTGTACCAGGTAGTCTTTTCCTGAAAGTCTATATGATCCAGACATCCCTATACATCCAAGCCATCCCTCAAAAGGTAAAAACTGGCCAATTCAGAATGAGGCTACAAACTAATAAACCCTTCTTCATGTTCCATGAAGAGCAGTATTTAATCTTGCAGTGCCTCTCTCTATCGGACAGGATCGTTGATAGGCCCCTGATCCAGGCAAATCTCTGGGGCTGATGCAAAACACCACATTGGTTCCTGCATATGTGCAATCACCTTAATATAACAAAATATTCTCCTGTAAGTACAACGTAACAAAGCTATACAATTACTTCATGCATGCATGTATTCTTTTTTCTGAATGAAAATAATAACAAAGAAGAACAGAATGAGGATTGCAAAGTTTGGATGTGAAGCAACCTTGCATGAAAAACTGTTTAGAGACCACAAAGGAGATCGATATGCTAAAAGAGAAGACAATGGTAGCAGATAATAACTTGGATGATTTGGAGAACCTATCGAGAAGGAGCAATCTCCATTCAATATGAGGGCTTCCAGAATCCTCAAAACTGGAACTGCTGTCAAGGCTAACCCACAAGAGCGACCACTGGACTAAAAGTGTACTCCCAGTGAGCAGCCTTGCCTGCTAGAAGCGTATTTTGAGAAAATGTTGGTGCAATCCCAGCGATTTACCGTCCAATTTGAGCTCCTAGTGGGCAAAGCTCTCCTCTAAGTACAGTTTCATAAAATCAGCCCTAACCTTTTACCATATTCAGATTGCTTGGGTGCCAAGACGAACTGCAGATTCTGTGGGAAGCCCCCATGGAGCAGCGTGGATACATGTTTTAAGCTATTATTCAGCCAAAAAGAGAAAGCAGAGAAACTGGCCATGCTGTGAGCTCAGGCCCACCAGCTGCCAATGCAGCACAAAGCTTCCCATTCAGAAAAAACACTCACAGAGAGCTCAGAAGGCTAAACACAATCTTAACTACCCTATTAACCAGAACTATCAGAATTCATATCATTTTAGGCTAGGCAATGATTCTTTGACCAGGGAGGTAAGCAGGAAAATTGCTAATTGAACCACTGAAATAACCGAATCAGCTGCAGCAATGCTGATGATTATGAACAGAGTGGAGGAACAGCAGATGGACTCTATTAAAATTAACCAGGAATCCATGAAATTTATAGACTTCTGTGCTAAGCAGAGTGCTAGCTAGGAGCTCTTGAGTTTGATAAACCTAGATCAATTACTGTGCAATCAGTTGAAGCATCCTATAGAACTAGCTGAGGTGGAAAAAGCAATGTGAAGCTTTTGAGGAAGCAAATCAACTGACTCAAATGGACACTCTGTAGAATTCTACAAAAACCTCCCGTCCAAGTTGGATCCAATATTATTGAAGGGCTTTGACCTGATTTACCAAGGTGCCAACCTCTCAAATGTATTTAGTAACTTTCATTTCAGTGTTGGTACAAAAAAGGGAAGGAACCCACACTCTGCAGTCACAATAGGCTAATTTTGCTGTTTAACAGCAACTGTAAAATATTGGCCACGGTACTTGCATATCCAATAGAACCATTCCTGCATATTATACACTGTGATCTAGTCGGATTCATGCAAGATTGTTACTCTTCCAACACCCTGAGGAAGCTTGCTCATTTCCTGTTGGATTCCTCACATAGGCAGTATCCAACCATAAAAAGGTACTCAATAAAATCATGTGAAAGTACATGTTTGATACACTGGAGAAATTTGTATTCAGCCCTAATTTAGTCAGAAATAGAAACAGAAAATGCTGGCAGTACATAGCAGGTGTCTCGTCTCTTTTGAGATCCTGGCAGATCTCCTATGTATTTCCAGCACCTTTTCTTTTTCAGGATTTCAGCATTTGCTCTTGTTTTTTCTTCCTAGTTCCATTAGAGGTAGATAAGAACTTTGTATACAGCTCCATTAGTTGCCAGCCTTTGCTCAGTGGTAGCACTCTTGCCTCTGAGTCTGAAGTTCATGGGTTCAAGCTCCACTCCAGAAACTAGAGCACGTAATCTAGGCTGAGACTCAAGTGCAGCGCTGAGGGAGTGTTGCACTGTTGGAGGTGTTACATTTCAAATGAGATGTTAAAGTAAAGCCCCATCTGCCCATGGTATTATTTGAAAAAGAGCAGGAGAGGTGTCCTGGCCAACATTTATTTCGCAACCAATACCCACCAAAAGACGCATTATATTGTCATTTATCTCACTGTTGTTTGTGGGACAATTGGCTGCTATGTTTCCCTGTGTTACAACAGTGACAACAATTCAAAAGTATTTCAGGGGCTATGAAGCACTTTTGAATATCCTGAGGTAATTAAATGCAAGTTCTTTCAATTATAACAAATAGTATCGACCCAGAAATTCGGGTTGGAGGCTTCCCGCAGGTGCAAGCCTCCGACCTGCACTTACCTAGCGCGCCGGTGGTTGTGCTGTGGGCCCGCGTGGGATTCCAATCCTGGGCCTCCTCCAAATGTCGCCACGCAGTGCTTGCGTATCCCAGGGGCGCAGTTAGTGTGAAGCATCCCCTGGGATCACGTGGGCCATGGAGAGCCAATGGTAGAAGGGAATCTGTATTCATAGACTTGACAGGAAGACCTGTCAAATCTATGGATACAATTCAGCCCCAAAACTCTAAAACTTCAAATAATTTTTTTTTTTTAAATCACATTTTTAAAATAACTATAAATTACATAAAATAACTATTTTAAACAATAATTTAAATTTTTGAAAAAATTAATTACAGTTTCTAACGGGGCTAAAAATAAACTTACCTTTCTTTAAAATATTTAAAAATAATAAACCTGTGGAAAAAATGTTTTAATTTAACTTAATTCACCACTTACCTTGTTAAAAGCAGGCCTTGCGACTGCTTTTTACAAGCGTAGCTCCTGGAGACTTACCCTCCCGGAGAAACCTGCAAAAAAAACGGAAGTTCCAGGCGTACGCGCTGCCTCTCCAGCGCACGCGTTCAACCTGTGAACCCCTTCCTTTAAGGGAACGGAAGCTCCGGTTTCCCACGCATGCGCAGTGCATGCATGAAACCGGCACTTTCGTTGGGTCTACGCGTGAGTACCCAGCGCGTACTTACCCGTGGGGACCCGAAGTTCTGGCCCATTATCTCCTCTTTGTTTGAGTTGGGTAAGCACGTGGCAGGGATCCTTGCTTTCTCCATTACTGTTTGTAGCTGCATTGGAAGTCCCTGCAATTGCCAGAAGTAGAGGCCCCTACATTTATAGCTAAGGGGTAAAGAGCACAAGCTATAACTGCAAATAGATGACATATTACTGCTGTTACAGAACCCATGACCATCCTTCACTCATCTAATTACTTTAATTCAGGATTATTTCAAGGTTACCTGTGGAGAGTTGGGAACTGTTTCATTAAATGGCAGGTGTCTGCACAGTGAGGTAGCGGAGTATGATCGTACATGGTTGTCTAAAGGATAGTCTAATTGGGTATAATAATTTACCAAGCCCAAATGCTTATTAGATATTAACATAACCAGGCACTTCAGCTCTTTACAAATACTGTAAGGCATTTGGAACTCCACAAATAAACTCTAAAGCCTGCACATCTGCCAATGCACTTTATTATGGTTATGCTTATGTTAATGTATTACAAGCCAAATGTATGTTGAATGTTTAAATGTCTTAATCTAAATGTACACTCTCGGGAGCCGCAAGCCTACATTTTGTTGTACTGCACTTGTGCACTAACAATGACAATAAAAGTTGATTTGATTTGATTTGAGAGAGGAAAAGTTCTCACACTCTCATTACTGGGTAAAGTGAACACTCGCAACGTAATTCCCAGGAAAATCAAACTGATGCTTGTGAATTTTCTATGAAAGATAGAATCGTCTACATTAAGTTTAATCAAGCTGCAGATAGTCAAAACTATTGTGGGGTGCGGG
This sequence comes from Somniosus microcephalus, assembly GCF_052327205.1. Lineage (NCBI taxonomy): Eukaryota > Metazoa > Chordata > Chondrichthyes > Squaliformes > Somniosidae > Somniosus > Somniosus microcephalus. The sequence goes on along the minus strand of NC_140991.1, from coordinate 148,480,608 downwards.
ACTATTGGGCATACTTGATCCACAATTCTTTCACTGGGCATCCATACCCCAATAATTAGAAGAGCAGTTTCCCTCTCATGAAGGATGGAGCTGGAAGAATGCAGTACCCATCAACATCGTGGGCTAAAAATTCGGTATCGCCGCGCCAGGTCTTTAGTGCCTGAAATTTTGCACTCGCCCAGATTCCCGTAGCGCCCGCCTGAAATTCAGTTGCGCCGCCCCAAGACGGAGGCGGGCGCTATTGCAGGGTTTGGCCGCCTCATTTGGGGCGATGAAAGTCAGTTTCAGGCGTCCAGCTGCCGCTGCGGCACCCGATGCGGTGCGGCAGGCTGGGGTACTGCAGGCCTCTTCCTTCTCTTAAGGAGGAGCTGCCTGCAGCCGTGAGATCGCCGCTGGATTCCCCCGGCAAATGAGCCCGGCACCACGGAGAAGTGCCGGGCTCGCGGGAGTCAGACACCAATGCCGCGGGGGGGTGGTGCAGGAGTCCGGGGGGGGAGGTGCGGCCAGGCGGCCGCTGGGAAAGCGGCCAGCCACCCCTCCACCTTTATGCGCCGGCCTCTCGGAGCTGCAAGGCACCGTTTTTCAAACGCTGTTTGCGGCCGCTACGGGCGAGGCGGCCGCAACTGAATTTGGCCATCGGCACGGAATAGCATTGGAACCGGGGCGCTGCGCACACCGATGACGTCATCGGTGCCGGTGCAGCGCTACCGGCTAATGCCAATGTTAGGGACCAACTGAACTTCCGGCGCAAACCACTCTATAGCCAATAAGTGGGCGCAAACGCGACTGAATTTCTAGGCCCATATCTCCAAGGACTTATTCTATAACCCTAGCATAGCTTAAAGTGAAAATAAAATAATACAGTGCTCATTCAAATATCTGCTTTTATGTACTGTCAGTTTGATAGATATATTACATTCTATGGTAGCTCCCCGTGGGAACCCTAATTTATTATTGTTCCATATTTGAGCAAGGAGGTAGCTGTGTTGTGGATGCTTATGGAGAAGAATTTCTCCAATCATTCCAACAATTAATCGGCAATTCAATTTTATAGATTCTTCCAACTCCGGAAGTCAGTTAGTAACCATGTCTGAGGTAGTAAACAGCCTGAGTTCCTCAGAATTTGAGAACTTTATCCAGAAAGAAACTAATTAAGCTCACTTCATAGCCAAAGTATAAAAGATCTGGTGCAAAGTGGGAGACAGTATAATTAGCAAAACAGAAAGGATCTGAAAGGAGGATTAGAGGTTCAACTCTCACATTTCAATTAGTCTACAGTTGTCAAAGCCTCCATCAATGTATGAATGAAATTAATTCAATTAAAGACCTTTCATAGATTCTTTTATACATCGTGTAGAGTAGTTCAGTTATGCCACTTGCTGGAGAGTAGCCATTGGTACTGTGACTCAGAATAGAGCACCACCACCGCCCCCACCCTTCACAGACTGTAACACTGTACAACAATCTCTCTTTTGGGAAATGGTGATGAGTACTGTAGCCAAGACAGATGAGGTAGCCATCAATAATCATCCCAAGATATAACACTGAAATGGGATTAAATGAAGAGGTAGTATTGACATAGGTGTGATGGGCCAGGTGGCTCCCTTTCATGCTCCAAATTCTATGATTTTATTATTATATGTTTATTAATGTTCACACATAATTGCTTTGTCAGCACTGTTAGTAGCAAAGAAGCTCATTAGCTTGGCATGGTTACTTGTAAATTCACACTGGGTGAATGCAGTCCTCAAGGATATGAATCTGAAGAGACTTGCATTTGATACCAGCAAATTTGGGAAGGGATCAGGAAGATGCTTGAAGTACAGATGCTGAGAGACTGGGATCATCAACTGTGTGGATGAGACTCCCTTCTACATATTAGTTCAGGTATCAATTCCTTTCCTGGTGGCAGCATACATTGGGGAGCTATGTTGACTGGGCCTTATCACATGTAATTTTTGCTTATTGAAGTATGTGAGAATGGAGATGGTAGGGCACAGTTAGAATCATACTGGAATATTTGTATCATATTTTAAGATACCAATTTTATATATGCTTGGCTGTATGCCAATCTCAGCTTACACTGTTGATTTTTATTTCTTACAGTTTGTGATTCAATCTTCAAATAACAATCTTTCACAATGCAATTAGGAACATAGGAACTGGAGTCGACCATTCAGCCCCTCGAGCCATTCAATTAGATCATGGCTGATCTGTCCCCCAATTCCATTTATCTGCCTTTAATCCATATCCCTTGATAACCTTACCCAACAAAAATCTATCAATCTGAATCCTGAAAATTTAAATTGGCCCAGCATCCACAACCTTTTGAAGGAGCGAGTTCCAGATATCCACTACCCTTTGTGTGAAAAAGTGCTTTCTGATTTCACTCCTAAATGGCCTAACTCTAATAGTAAGATTAAGCCCTCTTGTTCTGGATTCCCCTATCAGAGGAAATAATTTCTCTGTACCTACCCTATTGAATCCATTATCATTTTAATCACCTTAATTAATTCAAATAAAATAATTGCAAAATATGAATAATGTATGATATGTTATCAATTTAAAATACACTAAAAGAGCTCATAGAAAGCAATAGCTCTTAGTCTCTTGACTGAAAGATCACAGTGTGAATCAAAGTATCAATGGGCAGGGGGAATTATCTGAATAAAATATTAGGAGATCAAGAGGGCAAAATAATGTAATTTTAGCTATTGAAATGTATATATTAAGAATACTTAAAGAGGGAATCTTGCCATCAGGACCTGTCTAATCATATATTAGGTTTTTATCTGACTGTATTTGTCAATGTAAAAAATTATACATTTGTATAAATGAACTCCAATACCATCAGGGAAACTCTCCAGGAGAAATCAGATAGCACAAGGATGCTGATTTAACATTAGTATAGAAAGCCATTAACTCAGGAAGCTTCAAAAATCTTGTCATTTCAGCTCTGTATATTAATTCAGTTCAGTTACGTTGTTGGGCTCAGCATTAGTTCTTCCTAGTATCATCGGGGCTCACAACTTAAACACATTTTTGTTTTCCAATTTTCTCCTCTCTTCTCTTCCCTTCTGTAGGTGCTGTCCCTTACTGGATGCTGTTCCACGTGCACTGGTAGCTCTCCAGTACCTCATTCATGTTACAATTCTTTATATGTGAGTCAAGACAGTTAGTGCCAGGAGGTTATTCTATCTTGAGGTTGGAGGAAGGGGAGAATTACATATAAGTCCCATACTGTCACACCCACGACCACTTTCTAATAGTGATCAGTAAATGGGAGCAGGCATCCTGACTGATTTTTCTCCTTCCCAGCTAGCTGAGGTCAATTACAGTGTCTCCAACATTGTCCCAACTAATTCAGCACAGACCAAGAATCAAACATGAGACCTTCCTGGTGTGTATGCCTCAGTAGCACTCACACAGTGAACTTAGCTACTGAGTGAAACTAAAGAATTGTAAAACCCAGCAGAAATAAGGAGAGAAACAATAAATTGGTAACATTAATCACTGTTCTTTCTATCATTTTTAACAGGATACTGAAGGTAAGGTTCTTCTGTAAATATGTGCATAAAGTTATTTGTTATAATTTTTTTTAAATAATCCCATTTTTCTTCCTATACATTCAGATTGTATCTGTGTTAGAGAATACCAGACTTATACTATAAACTGAACCTGCAGCAAATTTCAACCATTCTTAGCAACACTGCCAATGGCAGTGTCTACATCTGGAAAAAGTTCACTCTGACGACTTGTCAGGGTCAGGGAAGGAAAATACTGGAAAGAATCTAAAATGGACAGATGTGCCAAGGCATTCTGAAAAAAGTGCATTAAATGACACTACACACAGCACAGAAGATAACACTGGTACACACATCATACTGCAGCTGTAAACCATGCATACAGGAGCAACTGTAATCTGTATGGAAAGAAGAAAAATAGACTTGCATTTATATAACGCCTTTCACGACCACCGGATGTATCAAAGCACTTTACAGCAATTAAGTACTTTTGGAGTGTAGTCACTGTTGTAATGTGGGAAACGCAGCAGTCAATTTGTGCACAGCAAGCTCCCACAAACAGCAATGTGATAATGACCAGATAATCTGTTTTTGTTATCTGGATTGAGGGATAACTATTGGCCCCAGGACACCAGGGAGAACTCCCCTGCTCTTCTTTGAAATACTGCCTTGGGATCTTTTACGTCCACCTGAGAGAGCAAATAGGGCCTCGGTTTAACGTCTCATCCGAAAGACAAAATATACTTTTTAAATGTTAGGCAAATAACTACCAGCTCTTACAACACAGCTTATCCTGTTCTTAAGGATTTTTTTTCTCTGCTAAGTTTAGTATACAATATGAATTTGTTTTCTGCGGTCAAAAAGTATTAAGTAAAACCCCCACATTTTTCAATTTTTAAATGGCCACTGATGAATCTGAAGACTCGCCACTGTTTTCCAAGCACATGAAACAGAAATTAATAGTTATTTCGGCCAGAAAATGGCCAATCCCAAAGTACCTGCAATAATGTCAATTGCACTACTCAGGTAGTTGATGAGTCACCTAAGTGCCGTAAGAACCAGCACACGTCGAAAGGACAGCTGTGCACTGCAGAAATTTGGAGCATTCCAGATGTCAGAGCAGCACTTACAGTATATAAAGCCCATGTTATAGGCTGAGCTATGAGCAACTGTTGGATGTGGGCCCAGAAATGAAAGAGCAGCTTTCCAACAGTGGTGGAGCTGGGAATGGACATTTGCCTGGGTTCCAATTTATGATGGATGGGCAATGACCAAAGGTCTGATGTCACAGCAAATCATTTGCATTATATTGTACAAATAATTCAGCTCACCACTCTATTCTAAATTCTGCTCCCTCCCAACCACCCCAATGATGCAATGTTGAAACATTTTAGAGACAGATACACAGGTCAGTAGATTTAGAGGTTCATGCCATGTCAGCTCATGTTATCCACCTTTTGCTGTTATTCCGATCACCTTTACTGGTGACCGATCTCCCGCATAGTGTGTGCTTTAAGGCTGAACTCTACTACTCTGCTTGTGTCTGACTGCTGACTTGGGGGGATTTGGACTACACTCCTCTGCTGCTGTGTTCACACAGGTTCAGATTTGGTTTGGCCTGGGTGCTAATTGGATGGGCTGTGGGATGTGCCCCCACCCCAGACACAACCATGGCTATGCCCCTGCTCTGCAGGCATCATTACCACTGTGACTGGTCACCAAAGGGCCTAAAAACAAATAGTGGACAGAGTAGATGCAGTCTTCACTACATCACACCAATGGAAGGAGGTGAGGAAGAAGTTTCATGATGTCAACCAGAGTAAATCAATATGAAAACAGTAAAGAACCTCACAGGGACAAATAAAAACACACATATGTTCTTTTATACTGTAAGAATTCTGCTGCCATGAGCATCAAACCTAAATGAAGCGTGTCAATCAAAATGCAAGCTGTTTTCTTTGAAGTAGTACGGATATCTATATGTTTTGCATACATTATAACAGTGACTGTACTCAAAAGTTCTTCATTGGCTGAGAAGCGCTTTGGGATGCCCTGAGGATGTGAAAGTCAATACACAAATGCCAGTCTTTCTTTCTCTATATGAGCAACCGCTGACCCCAAAAACACTGTTAATATGATGAAAGGCTGATTGACCAGAACTAGCAGTTTTGTCTATAACAAATGCCTTAGAAGTTAAGAATCTAAATAGGGTAGAGGAGCAAAGAGATCTAGGAATACAGACACATAAATCACTAAAAGTAGCAACACATATTGATAAGGACATAAAGAGTGCAAACAAAGTACTGGGATTTATTTCTAGAGGAATAGAATACACAACAGGGAGATCATATTAAATTTATATAGTACCTTGGTTGACCACACTTAGCGTACTGTGTGTAGTTCTGATTTCCATAATATAAAAAGAATATTGAAGCACTGGAGAAAGTAGAGAAGAGATTTACAAGGATGTTACCAGAAGCTGCCATTCAAAAGCAAAAACAGGAGAGGCAATAGAGATAAATTGATGCGCTATCAATTACTCATAAAAGACGGAGAGTTAGAAGAGTAACTAAAGGCTTTTATTAACAACAGAATGGAGGTCTGCCTCGCGTGGTCGACCGGTCCAGGATACAAAGGGCTGGGGAGCAGTCACCTTTATACTAGGACCTGTGGGAGGAGTCAGCCGAGGCATGTCCAGGCATGTACACAGTGGAATACAAACAGGACAAACAGGAATACAAACAGTGGTTTACCACATTCACCCCTTGTTTAAAATTGAGTCCGGCGGGGTGAAGTGTATTAAAAGTTAGTGTATTGGAGTCTCTCCGGAGGTCTTGTCTGCCGCTGTGATCGGCGTGGCGACGGCAGGGGTAGTGAAGCTTCCGGCGTCGAGTCCAGCGTAGGCTGTGGCACAGGCGTGTCGTCCTCGTAGATGTCGAGCGGGTCGCGGGGCCCAGGCCTGCCGTCTGCTGGGGCTGGATATCGGATCGTGGGGGGGGGGGGGGGGTGGTAGTGGGTAGTGGGTTACTGGGGCCCCCGAGGGTGTGACGTCTCGTATGGAGACTGTGTCCTCCCGCCCGTCCGGGTACGCAATGTAAGCATACTGGGGGTTGGCGTGGAGGAGGTCGACCCTCTCGACCAGGGGGTCCGTTTTATGGGTCCTCACGTGTCTTCTCAGTAGGACCGGCCCTGGGGACGTCAGCCATGGCGGTAGCGATGTCCCCGATGTGGACTTCCTTGGGAAGACAAACATTTTCTCATGAGGGGTGGCGTTAGTGGCAGTGCAGAGCAGTGACCGAATAGAGTGGAGCGCATCGGGGAGCACATCCTGCCAGCGGGAGGTTGGAAGGCCCCTAGACTTTAAGGCTAGCAGGACGGCCTTCCAAACTGTCGCATTTTCTCTTTCCACCTGTCCGTTCCCCCGGGGGTTGTAACTGGTGGTCCTGCTTGTGGCAATACCCCTAGTTAGCAGGTACTGACGGAGTTCGTCGCTCATAAACGATGAGCCCCGGTCGCTATGGATATAGCTGGGGAAGCCGAACAGGGTGAAGAGGTTGTTCAGACATTTAATGACCGTGGCACTGGTCATGTCCGGGCAGGGGAAGGCGAACGGGAAATGGGAGTACTCATCAATAATATTGAGGAAGTACACATTGCGGTCGGAGGAGGGGAGAGGCCCTTTAAAATCAACGCTCAGGCGCTGGAAGGGGCGAGTGGCTTTTATCAGGTGGGCCCTGTCTGGTCTATAAAAGTGCGGTTTGCACTCAGCGCAGACTTGGCAGTTCCTGGTCATGGTCCTGACCTCCTCAATAGAGTAAGGCAGGTTGCGGGCCTTGATGAGGTGGAAGAACCTGGTGACCCCCGGGTGGCAGAGGTCATTGTGGAGGGCCCGCAGTCTATCGATCTGCGCGCTGGCGCAGGTGCCACGCGATAGCGCATCCGGGGGTTCATTTAGCTTCCCGGGCCGGTACAAGATCTCGTAGTTGTAGGTGGAAAGTTCGATTCTCCACCTCAAGATCTTGTCATTTTTGATTTTGCCCCTCTGCTTGTTGTTAAACATAAAAGCAACTGAACGCTGGTCAGTGAGCAGGGTAAATCGTTTTCCGGCCAGGTAGTGCCTCCAATGACGCACAGCCTCCACAATCGCCTGGGCCTCCTTCTCAACAGCGGAGTGTCTGGTCTCCGGGCCTTGGAGGGTTCGTGAAAAGAAGGCCACGGGTCTCCCCGCCTGATTGAGGGTAGCGGCCAGGGCAAAGTCGGACGCGTCGCTTTCCACCTGGAAGGGGATGGATTCGTCCACTGCGTGCATGGTGGCTTTGGCAATGTCCTCCTTGATACGGTGGAAGGCTAAGCGGGCCTCTGCCGTCAAGGGAAAAGAGGTGGATTTGATCAGCGGACGGGCCTTGTCCGCATAGTAGGGGACCCACTGGGCGTAATAGGAGAAAAACCCTAGGCACCTCTTCAGGGCCTTGAGGCAGTGGGGCAGTGGAAGTTCCATAAGGGGACGCATCCGGTCGGGGTCGGGGCCGATGGCTCCGTGTTCCACAACACAGCCAAGGATGGCGAGGCGGTTTGTGCGGAATATGCACTTCTCCTTGTTATATGTCAGGTTTAGGAGTTGGGCGGTGCGGAGGAATTTTTCGAGGTTTGCGTCATGGTCCTGCAAGTCACGGCCGCAGATGGTCACATTGTCCAGATATGGGAAAGTGGCCTGCAACGCATTTTGATCTACCATCCGGTCCATCTCCCTTTGGAAGACGGAGACCCCGTTGGTGACGCCAAAGGGAACCCTAAGGAAGTGATAGAGGCGGCCGTTTGCCTCAAAGGCAGTGTACTGGCGGTCCTCAGGGCGGATGGGGAGCTGGTGGTACGCTGATTTCAGGTCAATGGTCGAGAAGACGCGGTACTGCGCGATCTGGTTGACCATATCAGCTATACGGGGGAGTGGGTAGGCGTCCAGCAGGGTGTAGCGATTTATTGTCTGGCTGTAGTCGATGACCAGGCGCTGCTTCTCGCCGGTCTTAACGACCACAACCTGGGCTCGCCAGGGGCTGGTGCTGCCCTCAATAATCCCTTCTTTCAGGAGCCGCTCCACTTCGGTTTTAATGAAAACCCTGTCCCCGGCACTGTATCGCCTGCTCTTTGTGGCGATGGGCTTACAGTCGGGGGTGAGGTTAGCAAACAGTGGTGGGGGGGTGACTCTGAGTGTGGAGAGGTTGCACCTGGTGCGCGGCGGGCAATTTGGAAGCTGCTGGCTGCGGACTGTGAGTGGGGGTAGGGGTCCACCGTACGCCATCGTAACATTTTTAAGGTGGCACTGAAAATCTAACCCCAGCAGGACGGCAGCGCAGAGGTCAGGCAGGACCAGAAGTTTAAAATGATCGTACACGGTCCCGTCTACTACGAGTGTCACCACGCAGTAGCCGCCGATGTCCGCCGACTGGGACTCGGAGGCCATAGAAATCCGCTGTTGCGCAGGCAGGACTGGGAGAGAGCAACGCCGCACCGTGTCGGGGTGGATGAAGCTCTCCGTGCTCCCAGAGTCAAAAAGGCAGATTGTATCGTGACCATTTACCTTAATGTCCATTGTGGAACTGGCCAGTTGGTGCGGTCTCGCTTGGTCCAGTGTAACGGATGCCAGCGTAGGGGTCGGTGTGTCGCTGCGGGTATCAGATGAGGCGGTGTTGGGGGCCTGCTGCGTCCCGGCTGTCGTCCAAGATGGCGGCGTCCATGATCCCCATGTGGCTGGAGGCATCCAAAATGGCTGCTGTACCGGTGATTCGCACATGGCCGGGGAGGTCCAAGATGGCGGCCCGCATGGCCCACACGCGGCGCTGCTGGGGTTCGGGTGGCTTTGGCCCTGCAGACGCTAGCGTAGTGTCCCTTCTTCCCGCAGCCCAAGCAGATCGCGTTTTTCGCCGGGCAGCGCGCTCTGGGGTGTTTTGCCTGGCCACAGAAATAGCATTTCTGGCCTTGGGGCACTGCTGTCTGGCCTTGGGACACTGCTGTGGTAGTTGGGCCGTTGTTGGGGTGTGGCTGGGGTGGCACGGCGCTATGAGGTGGTCCTACCGTGTCCCAGGCTGTCATTCCCCGCGGCGTCCACGGTGCAGAGGAGTAGGCATCCATGCCCTGGTAGGCTGCATCCAACGATAGTGCGAGTTCAGAAGCCTTGTTGAAGTCGAGGTTACTCTGCTCCAACAGTCGCTGTCGGGTGTAATTGGATCTGTGGCCCGCTACAAAAGCGTCCCGGATAAGTTCCTCTGTGTACACGGCGGCCTTTACATCCTTACAACCACAGGCCTGGCCAAGCACAGACAGTGCCTGAAGGTATTCCACGGTCGATTCCCCAGGTTGTTGTTTACGACTCCCCAGGAGGTGCCTGGCGTACGCTTCGTTCACTGGGCGCGTGTACTGGTCCTTGAGGAGCTTGATAGCGTCCGCGTACGAGGCCGCGTCTTGGATGACCGAGTACACTCGGTGGTTCACTTTGGAGGTCAGGACATCCAGTTTGTCCTCGTCCGATTTGATTGCTTCGGAGGCGGTCAGGAATTTTTCGAAACACTTAAGCCAGTGAGTAAACTTGGTGGATGAGTCCGCCTCCTGATGATCTAAGTCCAGGCATGCTGGTGTGAGGATCTTCTCCATTATAAAAATGTTGTTAATAAAATTGATGCGCTATCAATTACTCATAAAAGACTGAGAGTTAGAAGAGTAACTAAAGGCTTTTATTAACAACAGAATGGAGGTCTGCCTCGCGTGGTCGACCGGTCCAGGATACAAAGGGCTGGGGAGCAGTCACCTTTATACTAGGACCTGTGGGAGGAGTCAGCCGAGGCATGTCCAGGCATGTACACAGTGGAATACAAACAGGACAAACAGGAATACAAACAGTGGTTTACCACATAAATATAGGCAAAAGACTCTCTGCCACGGGAGAATGGCATGTTGACTCCCATTGGCCGTGAAACACTTTGGGCACTGATGTCACTAAAGACTGGAGCCCTGCCACCATACTGTGGTGTGTGCACGCTGCGTCATCTGTTGCACGCTGCGTCATGTCATCTGTTGTATTATATGTTGCATGCTGCGTCATGTCATCTGTTGTATTATATGTTGCATGCTGCATGTCATCTGTTGTATTATATGGTGCATGCTGCGTCATGTCATCTGTTGTATTATATGTTGCACGCTGCGTCATGTCACCTGTTGTATTATATGTTGCACGCTGCGTCATGTCATGTTGTATTATATGTTGTATTATATGTTGCATGCTGCGTCATGTCATCTGTTGTATTATATGGTGCATGCTGCGTCATGTCATCTGTTTTGATTGTATTATATGTGCAAGTAACTATTGATATAATAATCATGTGGAAATACTTAAGAGAAGTGTGTACTGGCACGCTATTACAGAAAAGCATGAGGATGTTGTGTGTGCTCTTTAACTAGGGAGAGGAAAACAAATATAGGGATTTTGGCAGGCCAAACGCCACCTGCCACACTCGAGCGGTCATTATTGCCAATGCCTTCGCAATCCAGCCTTACACATCGCCACACACTGTTGGTGAGGTACAGCGGCATTCATCAGGGGTAAGTTCTGACACTAGTGGTAAACAGTGGAGAGGCAAGAGGTCTTTAAGAGTTAACTATGTTTGCAGCAGAAGCCAAGCATATCTCCTGGCACTTATGTGATACAAAGGGATGTAGACTGACTTCCAGACATTTTTGAAAGGAGAAGAATGCAATACGTGGAGAGTGCTGACAACTCATTTTGCTCCTTGCATGTCACAGTTACTGATGATACAGCTGGTTTGTAGAGTGCACCAACCAGATGGCTGCTGCAATCTAGAAAGGATTGTTAGAGTTAGTTGCTTTGGCATCTTCAGTCGTGATCTCAATATCACAGGCCACCAGCAGTTATGGCTCTGCAGAGTGTCTCAGTGGGTGTTTGCTGAGCAGTTGTTTTGAAACCAAGACGCTTTGAGGTCTGTCGTGGACTCCTAGAACAAGGGCTACAGACAATCGGGTAGGAGGCCTTTAAAGAGCTCATCTCACTGTATCAGGCTTTACTCACACAGAACACTGCAGACCACGAGCACATACCCTCATGTGCAGTCATTCCAAATGTGGTTAGCCCTCAAGTTGGCAACAGTTCAGAGATCACAGAGCAGATCACATGTGGCAGTTGAACATTACAAGGATGATACCAGAACTGCGAGGTTATACCTATCAGGAAGGATTGAACAGGCTGGGGCTCTTTTCTCTGGAAAAGAGAAGGCTGAGGGGTGGCCTAATAGAGATCTTTAAGATTCTGAAAGGGTTTGATAGGGTAGATGTAGAGAAGATGTTTCCACTTGTGGGGAGAACAAAACTAGGAGCCATAAACATTATAGTCACCAGTAAATCCAATCGGGAATCCAGAAGAAACCTCTTTACCCAAAGAGTGGTTAGAATATAGAACTCGTTACCACAAGGAGTAGTTGAGGCGAATAGCATAGATGTATTTAAGGGAAACTAGATAAACACGAGGGAGAAATGAATAGAAGGATATACTGATAGGGTTAGATGAAGAGGGTTGCGAGGAATCCCGTGTGGAGCATAAACACCAGCATTGACCTGTTAGACCGAATGGCCTGTTTCTGTGGTGTACGTTCTATGTAATTCTATGGAATTCCTCACGTAACATTTATATCAGCATCACAACATCTCAAACTACTAGGACTGATGCCGGTGGATCAAGATTGATGACAGAAAAAGGCAGCAATTATTGTGCAACCCCAGCAATATGTCAGAGCATTTTTCAGCCTCCTACCCCATCACAATCTTGAAGAGTGGAGCATGTAGCAGCAAGCCATGGAAGGGAGATGGCAGATGAAGTGCATTGAGGCAAAGGGTAGGATGGCACTGTCTATATTTACCACACATTCATGTTGTGGCACACATGTCCTAGTAAGAGCATAATTTCATCTTTTACCCAAAGTACATCCTATTTTGCACATACACGTGTAGGGGTTATGTTTATGAGTTCACTCCACCAGCTGTACATAATGAAAATTTGGACATGCGCTTCCCATGATTTTCCATCCCTAACAAGTGCCCAATTTCCAATATGCACTGCCGAGTGTGGAGGGGAATGTTCGCCACCCCCGGCCCCCCCTCCCCCATCACCCCCACCTTGAATGGACTGGTCAAATTACCCCTGCAATGTCACACGTACTGAATCGATACTGGGACTGAGGCCATTAGAGTAAATAACAGATTTTAATGAGTAAATCAACTATGTTTACATTAATGTCTGAAGAACTGCACCAACCTGCACCACATGCCTGTGATAAAAACTTCCATTACATAGTAGATCCCAACAACAGTACATATGGTAAACATGTATTAATGTTGCTTAATATTTGGTGTGGAGAGTGATGGGATGATGATGATTGTGTAAGACAGCACCAAGATTGTAACAAGTGTCCTAGAATGGAAGTACATCTGGAAGACCAGCGGGCTCTTTTGGAGAAGACTGAAGCTTGTGCATACTGATGGTGGACGATGAGTTACACAGTTTAGGTGCCTGGGAAATAAAGATTTGGGATGAGTATTACTGTAAATAATTTGCTGGATCTTTACAAGTCATGTCAGCACCCACATAGAAGTTACAACACTGAAACTGGCCATTTGGCCTAACCAAATAGTTCTAATCACATTTACCTGCCCTGTTCCCATATCCCTTGATCCATTTTCCTTCATCTATGCAATCTTGAATGTTGACATAGTTTCTGCCTCAACTACTAATTCCATGTATCTCAACTCTCTGTGTAAAGATGTTTCTCTTGCTCTCTGTTATAAACCTCTTGCATTTAATATTTTTTCTATGGTCCCTTGTTCCAGACCCAACTACTGGAAACAGTCTACTTTTATCTACCCTGTCGCATCCTTTCATAATTTTAAACAGTACTATCATATTGCCCCGTAATTTGCACTGTTATAACAAAAAATACTTAATTTTTCAAGTCTTTCTTCATATTTATATTACCTCATACTAGGCCACATCCCAGTGAATCTGCATTGTACGAGAGAGAGAGAGCCTCAATATCCTTCGGAAAGTATGGAGCCCCATATTGTACACAATATTCTAACTGAGGCCTTATGAGTTGACATAGGCTTATCATTACCTCTTGGCTTTTATGTTCTATACCTAGAAATGGAAGAACTTCTGGAAGTTGAGGTCAGGTGATGGGCAGGTTCTTCTAGGGAATTCCATTAGCTTATCTTACAGCTTGATCAACCCAAGGATCTGACTTTAATGTCTTGTGAACCTGTACCCTTATTGCTGGGCTTGGATGAAGAAGCAGTTTATTAATCAGTCTTGCTGCTCTTTGTCAGCCAATAGTGATTCATCTTTGAGTACAGAATGGTTTTCCCACTTGGAAACTTCTTCAATTTATCCCTGGTTATCCAGCCTTGCTATATTCACGCCTCTGTGAATGGTAATGTTCCGCTGCATACAGAAAATGTTGACTATTTTGGACACTGCTTCACCTACAATAGCAGGAGGTTCTGAGGAAGTTGCCTGATGACTGTTGCATGAGCCATGGGAGATTGAGGAGGTACTTCCTTGTCTATGTTGTGGGCTATTTCCCCTTTAAGCAATTAAAGAGAGTATGGAATGCAACCCAGGTTTCAGAAGGCATTTCTTAATGGAGGTGACATAGCATTCACTGCCAAGGTATGGGAGCAGGAAATTGCAAAGGGACATAGACAGACTAAGTGAGTGAGCAAAACTAAAGCAGATGGAGTTCAACGTGGGGAAGCGTGAGGTCATCCACTTTTGATCTGATAAAGTTTAATCTGATAAAGACAAATCAGAATATTTTCCTAATGGTGAGAGACGAAGAGTTGTGGAGAAACAAAGGGATTTAGGTGTCCATGTACACAAATCACTAAAGGCTAGTTCACTGGTACAAAAAGTAATCAAAAAATCTAATGGAATGTCGGCCTTTATCTCAAAGGGATTGGAATTCAAAAATAAGGAAGCGATGCTTCAGTGTACAGAGCCTTGGACAGACACCATCTGGAGTACAATGTTCAATTCTGGGCACTGAACCTCAGAAAAGATACAATAGCAAAATACTGCGGATGCTGGAAATCTGAAATAACAACAGAAAATGCTGCAAACACTCAGCAGGTCAGGCAGCATCGAGGAGAGAGAAACAGAGTTAACGTTTCGGGTCGAGGATGCTTCGTCAGAACTGGAAAAGGTTAGAGAAGAGAGATTTTTAAGCAAGTGCAGGGGCTGGAACAGGGAGGAGGGGAGGAAAGAGCAAAGGGAGGGTCTGTGATAGGATGGAAGGCAGGAGAGATTGACTGACAAAAGGGATGATGGTGCAAGGCAAAAAGAGAAGGTAATGGGACAAGTTAATAAACAAAAGATGACGCTACATGAGGTGTAAATGGCGATGGCAGAATCACGAACAGCTACCATGTGGAAAAAAAAAAGGGAAAAAAAAGATACATTGGCCTTGGAAGGGGTACAGCGCAGATTCACCAGAATGATACCAAGATTTAAAGGGTTAAAGTATGAGGACAGGTTACATAGAATTACATAGAATATACACCACAGAAACAAGCCATTCGGCCCAACCAATCCATGCCGGCATTTATGCTTCACTCGAGCCCCCTTCCATCCTTCCACGCCTAAGTCTATCAGCATAACCCTCTATTCACTTCTCCCTCATATGCTTATCTAGATTTCCCTTAAATGCATCTATACTATTTGCCTCATCCACTCCCTGTGGTAGCGAGTTCCACATTGTCACCACTCTCTGGGTAAAGAAGTTCCTTCTGAATTCCCCATTTGATTTCTTGGTGACTATCTTATATCGATGGCCTCTAGTTTTGCTCTTCCCCACAAGTGGAAACTTTCTCTCTTTATCCACGCTATCAAAACCTTTCATAATTTTAAAGACCTCTATTAGGTCACCCCCTCAGCCTTCTTTTTTCAATAAAGTATCATAAAGTTGCATAAACTTTAAATGTATCCCGTTGAGCTTAGAATGTTGAGTTGTGATCTAATCGAGGTACTTAAAATGATAAAGGGATTCGATAGAAACTATTTCCTCTGGTGGGAGAATCTAGAACAAGAGGGCATAGTCTTAACATTAAAGCTAGGCCATTTAGGAGTTACATCCGAAAGCATTGTTTCACACAAAGGTTAGTGGAACTTGCTCTGCCAAAAAGGCTGTGGATGCTGGGTCAATTGGAATTTTCAAGACTGAAATTGATAGATTTTTATTGGATAAGGGTATCAAGGGATATGGATCAAAGATGGGTAAATGGAGTTGAGGTATAGATCAGCCATTATCTAATTAAATGGCAAGACAGGCTAAATGGCCTACTCCTGGTCCTATGCTCTTCAAGAGCCTCTTTTCATTGGAGACTAAAAATTGGGACCTCCTTTGCTGGATTGCAGAGAGCAACACCTCACCTGAAGAATTTTTTTAACTGTGAGCTCAGTTCACTGTCTGCAAGTGCTCACTGCAGATTGACTCACCGCACTTAATGTCATTAGTTGTTCAGAGCAGTGATCACCTTCACTGCCTCAGGGAGCACAGTGTACACTCTTGATGGTCCCTGGAGATCAGCTTGGATGAGATGGCACATGTCAGAGACTGCATCCTGAGGCACTCTCAGTCTGATTCTGTATTGATCCTCTGTGAGTATCAGATAACTTTTCCAGGGCCTATAGCCACTGGATAGTTTGTGCGGTGGCTGATTACTCAGTACTGGAGACACTGCTGTAGCTCATCAGGTGAACTCAGTGCACCATTGTTATTTTCCCAAACACTAGCAGAAAAACAGCACAGATTTCTAATGTCAGGTAATTAACGAGGTCTTAACAGCCTGGAAGGTGATTTCTTTTAGAAATGTTACTAAATATGTCTATCACTCTTTTCATATTATCTCTGGTTTTCATAATATTTTTAACATCTGTTTCTTCCATCATTGCCCTTAAATGGTGCAGAAATGAGCCCTCATTGTTAGCTAACTAGATACATATCCCAGAAGAATTTATACAAAGGCATGCAAGAGCCATACTGTCCTGGATGTGAGTGACTTTGTTACCCTTTACGGAGGAGCTTAAAAATAATTATTACACCAATGTACATTTACCATAAGTAGAATTATTTTTTCAGCGAAATGTAGTAGGTTTATATTGAGCTCCTTTTGAAAGAGAAAGTACATTTTCAGTGAGTGTAAGTCCACAGTACAAAGCTGCCCGC
Organism: Somniosus microcephalus; assembly: GCF_052327205.1. Taxonomy (NCBI): domain Eukaryota; kingdom Metazoa; phylum Chordata; class Chondrichthyes; order Squaliformes; family Somniosidae; genus Somniosus; species Somniosus microcephalus. Next base: position 148,463,807 of record NC_140991.1, on the reverse strand, counting down.
AATTCAGCATTAACTAACACTGATGGAAATGTATGTCCTTTCACGTAAACCCACCAAATCATCAGTAAACTTGCATAAATAAGAATAAACCCACCAAATGCCCTCTTTTGTCTTTGACACGATTTACTTTATGACCGATTACTATTTTTGATAAACATAAACTTGTCCATTAAAATGTAGTTTTAAATTACATTTGAAAATATATTTCAAGTGTAATTCAGCTAAAGGAAGGTTAAGCCATTTAATATCTATCATGGCCCCAAGGGATTTTTGATATTGGTGTCCTTGTCTTATGAAGTAGCGATATAGTTATACGTTAAAACATGTTGTTTAATAGTGCTTCAAGACAATTTTATGTCAGTCTACAGAGCTAACCAGTCTGTAATTTAGAGAATAAGATCAGATAAAGGTTAAAATATTCTTTTTTGATATAATTTGGCAAATAGGTTGAGCATCCTAAACTATGGAGTAAAAGGGAAAGTAATAAAAAGGGCAAAAGCAGGAACTAAGTGTCACAAAACATCTTTGAAAGTTCTCTATCTGAATGCACGTAGCATTCGTAACAAAATAGACATAAGAACATAAGAAATAGGAGCAGGAGTAGGCCAATCAGCACATCGAGCCTGCTCCGCCATTAAATAAGATCATGGCTGATCTGATCCTAACCGCCAATCCACTATCACAGAACCATCTCCTGGATCTAACAGAATTAGACACATGAAATAGGAGCAGGATCATGCTACACGGCCCCTGGGCCCGCTCCGCTACCCACAGGGCCATGACCGATCCGAACCTAGACTCATGTCCAAATTCCTGCCCGCTCCCCGTAACCCTTAATTCCCTTTACTTCTAGGAAACTGTCTATTTCTGTTTTAAATTTATGTAATGATGTAGCTTCTACAGCTTTTTGGGGCAGCATATTCCATGGACCTACCACCCTCTGAGTGAAGTAGTTCCTCCTCATCTCAGTTTTGAAAGAGCAGCCCCTTATTCTAAGACTATGCCCCCTAGTTCTAGTTTCACCCATCATCGGGAACATCTTCCCTGCATCCACCCGATCTGACCCGACCCCTTCACAATCTTATATGTTTCAATAAGATCGCCTCTCATTCTTCTGAGCTCCAATGAGTAGAGTCCCAATCTACTCAACCTCTCCTCATATGTCCATCCCCTCATCCCCGGGATTACCCGAGTGAACCTTCTTTGTACTGACTCGAGAGCAAGTATGTCCTTTTTTAAGTATGGACACCAAAACTGTACGCAGTATTCCAGGTGCGGCCTCACCAATACCTTGTACAACTGAAGCAATACCTCCCTATTTTTATATTCTATCCCCCTAGCAATGAAAGCCAACATTCCATTGGCCTTCTTAATCACTTGCTGCACCTGCATACTAACCTTTTGAGTTTCGTGCACCAGGACCCCCAGATCCCTTTGTACTTCAGTACTTTCCAGTTTCTTGCCATTAAGATAATAACTTGCTCTACGATTTTTCCTGCCAAAGTGCATAACCTCACACTTTCCAGTATTGTATTCCATCTGCCAAATCTCTGCCCACTTACTTAGCCTGTCGATGTCCCCTTGCAGGTTTTTTATGTCCTCCTCACTCACTACTTTCCCTCCCATCTTAGTATCATCTGCAAACTTTGATATGTTACACTCGGTCCCCTCCTCCAAATCATTAATATAGATTGTAAAGAGTTGGGGACCCAGCACTGACCCCTGCGGAACACCACTAGTTACTGATTGCCAGTCTGAGAATGAACCATTTATCCCAACTCTCTGCCTTCTGTTAGATAGCCAATCCTCTATCCATGCCAGAATATTACCCCCAATCCCGTGATTTTTTATCTTAAGCAATAATCTTTTGTGTGGCACCTTGTCAAATGCCTTTTGGAAGTCTAAATACACTACGTCCACTGGTTCCCCTTTATCCACCCTATACGTTACTTCCTCAAAGAACTCCAGCAAATTTGTCGAACATGACTTCCCCTTCATAAAACCATGCTGACTTTGTCCTATTAAATGATGATTATCCAAATGTCCTGTTACTGTCTCCTTAATAATGGACTCCAAAATTTTACCTACCACAGATGTTAGGCTTCTGTCTACTGCCCTTTTTAAATAAGGGTGTTACATTAGCAGTTTTCCAGTCTGCCGGGGCCTTTGCCGAGTCCAGGGAGTTTTGGAAAATTATTACCAATGCATCCACAATCCCTACCGCCACTTCCCTCAAGACCCTAGGATGTAAGCCATCAGGTCCAGGTGATTTATCCGCCTTGAGTCCCATTATTTCACCAAGTACCACTTCCTTAGTGATTTTGATCGTGTTTAGCTCCTCCTCCCCTTTAGCCCCCTGTTTGTCCAGTGTTGGGATATTCTTAGTGTCTTCTACTGTAAAGACTGATGTAAAATATTCATTCAGTGTTTTTGCCATCTCCATATTTCCCACCATTAATTTCCCGGTCTCATCCTCTAAGGGACCAACATTTACTTTAGCCACCCTTTTTCTTTTTATATAACTATAAAAACTCTTACTATCTGTTTTTATATTTTTTGCTAATTTACTTTCATAATCTATCTTCCCTTTCTTAATCAATCTTTTTGTTATTTTTTGCTGTCTTTTAAAGTTTTCCCAATCCTCTATCCTCCCACTAGATTTGGCTACCTTATATGCCCTTGTTTTTAGTCGAATACTATCCTTAATTTCTTTACTTAGCCACGGATGGCTGTCTTTTCTTTTACACCCTTTTCTTCTCAGTGGAATATATTTTTTTTGGAAGTTGTAAAATAACTCCTTAAATGTACACCACTGATCATGTATCGTCTTACCCTTTAATCTATTTTCCCAATCCACTCTACTCAATTCCGCTCTCATACCTTCATAGTCTCCTTTATTCAAGCTTAGCACGCTTGTTTGAGATCCAACCTTCTCACCCTCTAATTGAATATGGAATTCAACCATGTTATGGTCACTCATTCCAAGGGGATCCTTTACTAGGACATTTTTAATTAATCCCGTCTCGTTACACAGGACCAGATCTAAGGTTGTTTGCCCCCTGGTCGGTTCAGTTACATACTGCTCAAGAAACCCATCCCTAATACACTCAATGAACTCATCCTCAAGGCTGCTCTGTCCAATTTGATTTGTCCAATTAATATGATAGTTGAAATCCCCCATAATTATAGATGTTCCCTTATTACAAGCCTCAACTATTTCCTGATTGATCCTCCGTCCAACAGAGTTGCCACTGTTCGGAGGCCTATAGACTACGCCCACTAGTGTTTTTTCCCCTTATTATTCCATACCTCCACCCAAACGGTTTCATTATCCTGATCTTTTGACCCAATATCATTTCTCTGTATTACAGTGATTCCTTCCTTTATTAACATAGCCACCCCACCTCCCCTTCCTTCCTGCCTGTCCTTCCTGATCGTTAAATAACCTGGCATGTTTAATTCCCAGGCATTGTCACCCTGCAGCCATGTTTCTGTAATGGCCACAAGATCATACCCATATGTAGTTATTTGTGCCATTAACTCATCTATTTTGTTACGAATGCTACGTGCATTCAGATAGAGAACTTTCAAAGGTGTTTTATGACACTTAGTTCCTGCTTTTGCCCTTTTTATTACTTTACCTTTTACTCCATACCTTCTGCCCCTTCCTGACATGCTCTGGGTTTTAATTTCCCCACTGCTACCTAAGTCTATGACCTTCTCTGTTGTCATTTTTATTATTTGCTCTCTAGGAACCTCCCCCCAACTAGTTAGTTTAAAGCCCTCTCTACAGCCCTAGTTATATGATCCGCCAGGACTCTAGTCCCAGCACTGGCCAAGTGAAACCCGTCCCGATGGAACAGCTCCCTCCTGCCCCAGTACTGGTGCCAGTGTCCCAGGAAGCAAAACCCATTTCTCCCACACCAGTCTTTGAGCCACGCATTTAACTCTCTCATTTTATTTGTCCTAGCCAAATTCACTCATGGCTCAGACTATGAAGGTATGAGAGCGGAATTGAGTAGAGTGGATTGGGTAAATAGATTAAAGGGTAAGACGATACATGATCAGTGGTGTACATTTAAGGAGTTATTTTACAACTTCCAAAAAATATATATTCCACTGAGAAGAAAAGGGTGTAAAAGAAAAGACAGCCATCCATGGCTAAGTAAAGAAATTAAGGATAGTATTCGACTAAAAACAAGGGCATATAAGGTAGCCAATTCTAGTGGGAGGATAGAGGATTGGGAAAACTTTAAAAGACAGCAAAAAATAACAAAAAGATTGATTAAGAAAGGGAAGATAGATTATGAAAGTAAATTAGCAAAAAATATAAAAACAGATGGTAAGAGTTTTTATAGTTATATAAAAAGAAAAAGGGTGGCTAAAGTAAATGTTGGTCCCTTAGAGGATGAGACTGGGAAATATGGAGATGGCAAAAACACTAAATGAATATTTTACATCAGTCTTTACAGTAGAAGACACTAAGAATATCCCAACACTGGACAAACAGGGGGCTAAGGGGGGGGGAGGAGCTAAACACGATCAAAATCACTAAGGAAGTGGTACTCGGTAAAATAATGGGACTCAAGGCGGATAAATCACCTGGACCTGATGGCTTACATCCTAGGGTCTTGAGGGAAGTGGCGGTAGGGATTGTGGATGCATTGTTAATAATTTTCCAAAATTCCCTGGACTCGGCAAAGGTCCCGGCAGACTGGAAAACTGCTAATGTAACACCCTTATTTAAAAAGGGCAGTAGACAGAAGGCTGGAAACTATAGACCGGTTAGCCTAACATCTGTGGTAGGTAAAATTTTGGAGTCCATTATTAAGGAGACAGTAACAGGACATTTGGATAATCATCATTTAATAGGACAAAGTCAGCATGGTTTTATGAAGGGGAAGTCATGTTTGACAAATTTGCTGGAGTTCTTTGAGGAAGTAACGTATAGGGTGGATAAAGGGGAACCAGTGGACGTAGTATATTTAGACTTCCAAAAGGCATTTGACAAGGTGCCACACAAAAGATTATTGCTTAAGATAAAAAATCACGGGATTGGGGGTAATATTCTGGCATGGATAGAGGATTGGCTATCTAACAGAAGGCAGAGAGTTGGGATAAATGGTTCATTCTCAGACTGGCAATCAGTAACTAGTGGTGTTCTGCAGGGGTCACTGCTGGGTCCCCAACTCTTTACAATCTATATTAACGATTTGGAGGAGGGGACCGAGTGTAACATATCAAAGTTTGCAGATGATACTAAGATGGGAGGGAAAGTAGTGAGTGAGGAGGACATAAAAAACCTGCAAGGGGACATCGACAGGCTAAGTAAGTGGGCAGAGATTTGGCAGATGGAATACAATACTGGAAAGTGTGAGGTTATGCACTTTGGCAGGAAAAATCGTAGAGCAAGTTATTATCTTAATGGCAGGAAACTGGAAAGTACTGAAGTACAAAGGGATCTGGGGGTCCTGGTGCACGAAACTCAAAAGGTTAGTATGCAGGTGCAGCAAGTGATTAAGAAGGCCAATGGAATGTTGGCTTTCATTGCTTGGGGGATAGAATATAAAAATAGGGAGGTATTGCTTCAGTTGTACAAGGCATTGGTGAGACCGCACCTGGAATACTGCGTACAGTTTTGGTGTCCATACTTAAGAAAGGACATACTTGCTCTCGAGTCAGTACAAAGAAGGTTCACTCGGTTAATCCCGGTTAATCTCATTGGAGTTCAGAAGAATGAGAGGCGATCTTATTGAAACATATAAGATTGTGAAGGGGTTGGATCGGGTGGATGCGGGGAAGATGTTCCCGATGATGGGTGAAACTAGAACTAGGGGCATAGTCTTAGAATAAGGGGCTGCTCTTTCAAAACTGAGATGAGGAGGAACTACTTCACTCAGAGGGTGGTAGGTCCATGGAATATGCTGCCCCAAAAAGCTGTAGAAGCTACATCATTACATAAATTTAAAACAGAAATAGACAGTTTCCTAGAAGTAAAGGGAATTAAGGGTTACAGGGAGCGGGCAGGAATTTGGACATGAGTCTAGGTTCGGATCGGTCATGGCCCTGTGGGTAGCGGAGCGGGCCCACGGGCCGTGTAGCCTGATCCTGCTCCTATTTCATGTGTCTAATTCTGTTAGATTCAGGAGATGGTTCTGTGATAGTGGATTGGCGGTTAGGATCAGATCAGCCATGATCTTATTGAATGGCGGAGCAGGCTCGAGGGGCCGATTGGCCTACTCCTGCTCCTATTTCTTATGTTCTTATGTTCTTATGTAAACTACAATCCAGATGTATATGTAAGTATTCCTTGGCCACAACATGGGGTATTTGAGACTACAGGTAGGAATTGGTCCTCATTGCATTTGTTTTACAGATGTAAAATGGACACATAAAGGACCAACTTTGGGGCGCAATGTTCGGAACCCCAAAGACTCCTAAAAAACGTCCAATTCAAAATTGGGATGGGTCATTTTTCAGACATCCAGGGCAGCTGCCTGCTAATAAGGAGCCTAGTGCCTGTTTAAGGATCCTTGCCAGAACTGAGAGGAGCAGGCCTTGAATACTTCTGCCGCCCTCCCGCTGTTCTCCCCACCCCCTCCTGGGACATACCCGAGGGCGGCTGCAGGCCCAAAATTGCATGCTTCCATTGGGCGAGCTGCCTGTGGAGGCACGACAGGAGCTGGCAGTTCATCCTGATTATTTAGATGAAGCCCAAGCCTTGCATCCATTTGGTGCTTTAGAAATGGCCGAAGGAATTTCTAGGCCTACAAATCTATTTACTTATGCTTTCTTACTATATTTTTAATCTTAGTTATGCTTTAGTGCTGATTTTCATAAGTTTTACTTACATAAATAATAATTTGAGGATTTTGACACTGTTCATTTAAGGGTAATAACAAATTGTGCAAATGTTTACTCTACAATTTAGAGTTATTAATATCTTTTCTGGTAAAATTGATTGGCTATTTACTTAACAATTCTAGTTAATTAGAGCTGGATTTTTTTAAATTCCATGTGGCCAAATAAGTGACTCATGTAGACATAATGTATGGAACTCACATGATACTAATGTGATTATAATTGGGGTAAAGTGGTGGACAGTCTCTATGATAGTCTATACAAAGCTGAATATTAACACCCTGTGCTTAGCAGAGTAACACAGAGTGTGGAATTTTAACCCCCATTACAGGCGGGAGAGGGTTGAGGGGGGTTGGATAAAAATTGCATAACGTGACCCCAACCCACTGCTTATGCACTTGCCAGCATTTTTTTGGTGGTGGGTTGCATTGAAAGTCTGTGTTCTGCCATGGTGATAATATTTTAAATCAGGCTCCTACAGTGCAGTTGGGAGTCTGATTTAAATATAACGCTAGTCGGCAGGTTTCCCAGGGCTCAGGAAACCCAGCAGCTAAATGGAGATGAGAGCTGCCGGATCAAGCAGGTAAGTGCTTTTTATAGTACTGCTGGTGAGCCAGGAGGAGCAAAAGTGCTCACAATCCCTCAAACAAATCAACTGCCAATCACGGCCTCTCCTTGCTGCCATGATTGGCCCACTCCTCACATCCCCACCCAGCATAACCCAATCTTTGCCTCCCTCCTCACTGTTGTGCTCCAACAGCTCCCCCTCACAACCATGCCTCAATCTTTGCCTCTCTCCCTCCTCATTGACCTGCCACGTAAACATCAGGGCCAGTAAGTTGCAATACATTTTCAGGCAGGAGTTGCTATGATTCCAAATGGTTCCACAAGTCTGTTTTTGAAATCCTCAAGTACTGCCCTGGTTCTTCTGAAAGCTCCTGACATGGCACTGCAAACATCATAGGGGGTCACTTTAACGCCCAAAAACAGGTCGGTGTGATGTTAAAAATCTCAAACCCGAACCCAACTCACCTTGAACCAGCCTACTTCCAGTTTTAACAGAGGCGGGGCTGAGGGAGAGCAACCAACCGCTCCCAGGAGGCGAGTCACTCATTTTAATATGTTGGATCCAGCAGCTAATTGCCTACCAGCACTGCTTGTGGGCCAGGAGGAACAGGAGTGCTTCTCCCCGCCCCCTAAGCTTACCTGGAAATGACTCCCGCGATCTGCCGACCTCTCCCCATCCCATGATCGACTGACCCACCATATTAACCTGCTTCCCCACCCCACCGCCCCCCACCCTGCGATCAGAACCCCCATGGTGTCCCACTGAGCCACGGTCTCCCACCAACCCGGCCTTTCCAATCCCTCCCTCCCTCCTCTGCGGTCTCCGATCTCCTCCACCCGACCCTTCTGATCTCTCCCCCAACCCTTTTTGATCTTTCTGCTCCCCCAACCATTCCAATCTCCCCCTCCCCCAACTCTTACAATCTCCCCCCGTCACCGGCCTTTGATCGCCCCCCCCACCGCCAGCCTTTCCAATCCCTCCTCTCTGCTCCCTGACTATGGCCTGGTATCACAGGCCTACCTTCCCGACAGCCAGCCAGCCTCTCAATCCGGCTGGCTGCGGTCGGGAAACAGAGACAAAAAATGTTAATCAGTTCCTGCCATTAATTTGGGCAGGACCTGAGGGAAACCCCTTCTTCCGGGTTTTCCGAATGCAAAATTGCACCCCTGCTCCCTCCCCACCTCCCTGTAAGTATTAGGGCCATAGTGTGGTGAAGGACATATTCATTTAGCCTGGTCTCTCCAGACTTTGGAAGTAAATGTCATGCTCCAATCAGAAAGCATTATTACTGCATGACTGGATAAATCGGCCTGTTTAATGTTGTTCACGGTGTCTCTTTGATGTCTAAAAATAGTGAGGGTCAATACTGAGAACTCGGTTCATTAAAACGTTAAACTTGTCTATAATAAAGTAATTAGCATATCAAATCAATGAGCTGACAATTTAAGTATTACTCAGAGCCTTCAATGTCTTGTAAGTCTACATAGAGTAAACTAGAAGGAATGCAGTCATCTAAAACATTGTACTAGGCATATGCCTGAAGCATCTGAAAATCTGTTGGTCAACGTAAATGTTTATCACACTTGAGGCAATAGTTCAAATCACATTCCAAGTTCTACATCAAAGAAATTATTTAGTGAACATCTAGAAATGAAAAGTATAATAATGAATAATCAGCATGGATTTCAAAAGGGAAAATCTTGCTTGACCAATCTCACTGAATTTTTTGAAGAGGTAACAGAGAGAGTAGACAATGGTAATGCGGTAGATGTAATTTATCTAGATTTTCAAAAGGCCTTCGATAAGGTACCCCATTATAGACTAATGAATAAAGTCAGAGAATGCGGAGTCAGGGGACAAGTAGCAGAATGGATTGCTGGCTGGCTTCAAGTCAGAAAGCAGAGAGTAGGAGAAAAGGGTAGCTATTCACAGTGGCAGAAGGTGGGTAGTGGTGTTCCACAAGGATCAGTGATGGGACCACTGCTGTTCACAATTTACATTAATGATCTAGACTTTGGAATCAAAAGCACAATTTCTAAATTTGCGGATGATACCAAATTGGGGGGATAGTCAATACTGAGGAGGACTGCAACAAATTACAGGAGGACATTAATAAACTTGCAGAATGGGCAAATAATTGGCAAATGAAGTTCAACACAGACAAATGTGAGGTATTACATTTTGGTAGGGAGAATAGGAGGTCACTTATCACTTGGAGGGTGGTAGTCTAGGTGGGGTAGAGGAACAAAGGGATCTCGGAGTACAAATACACAAATCACTAAAAGTTGCACCACAGGTTAGCAAGTCCATTAAAAATGCAAACCAAGCACTAGGGTTTATTTCTAGAGGGATAGAATTGAAAAGTAGGGAAGTTATGCTAACCTTAGTTAGACCACACTTAGAGTACTGCGTGCAGTTCTGGTCGACATATTATAAAAAGGATATAGAGGCAATGGAGAGGGTGCAGAGAAGATTTACAAGGATGATACCAGAAATGCGAGGGTATATCAGGAAAGGATGAATAGGCTGGGTCTCTTATCTCTTGAAAAAAGAAGGCTGAGGGGTGACCTAATAGAATAGGTCTATAAAATTATGAAAGGATTTGATAGAGTGGATACAGAGAGAATGTTACCACTTGTGGGGAAGAGCATAACTAGAGGCCATCAATATAAGATAGTCACCAAGAAATCCAATAGGGAATTCAGAAGAGACTTCCTTACCCAAAGAGTGGTGAGAATGTGGAACTCGCTACCACAGGGAGTGGTTAAAGCGAATAGTATAGATGCATTTAAGGGGAGGCTGGACAAACATACGAGGGAGAAGGGAATAGAGGGTTATGCTGATAGATTTAGATGAGGAAAGACAGGAGGAGGCTCGAGTGGAGCATAAACACCGGCATGGACTGGTTGGGCCGAATTGCCTATTTCTGTGCCATATATCCTATGTAATCCTATGTAATTCTATGATCAGAGTTTTTTACTAGAAATGTTAACACATGAGCATTAGTTTATTGCTATGGAAGAGTGTGCAAATCTGTGTGCACATAGCAATGCAGTAATTGGAACAATAATTAAAGTTTATATACAACAAAATAAAAATACAGTTACTGGGTGATTATGGTTTTAGGCACATAGCATAAAAAAAGAATTCTTCAAATCTTATGAAAAAAGAAAATAGTTAGAATGAGATAGTTGGTTCTGCACCACTTCATATCCAGCATAGGATTGAAAGACTTAAGTGAGAGACTTCTTTCAGGAAGCAGGAAAAGAATAACATAAGGTCATTTTAAGGCAAGGGTCAATATACCCAGGTTCTTCCCAGTCGTGAGTTAGGATGCACATTCTGATGCAGTTGCTATAGCCGATCAATATTATTTAATGGGAGCCAACATAAAATAGTTTCTCTGGATGTATGTAAAAAAAGGAATTCCACCATGTAATGCACATTGTTACTGTAGTAAATAAATTGCTATTTTTTTTGATAACGCTCCTGTGAAGCAACTTGGGATGTTTTACTATGTTAAAGGCGCTATATAAATATAAGTTTTTGTTGTTACAGTTGTAAGCATCAATCATCATTATTATTAGCTCATGGACCAAACCAGAGTGGCTAAAGTTGCTATCTTTATGAAGCGATCACTGAAGAGCAATCACACAAAAAAATTGAAACTGTGAATTAAGTCAGTTGATTTCCCCAAGTAAACAAATAGTGGATGTTGCCTTTAAATTTAGTGGAGATATGTTTCCTGTCTCAGTAGCCTACCACCAGACCCAATGAGCAGTTTCACTGCCATATTTGTAATTAGCTGAGTCTACAATGTTCTGTTCCTACTCAGGTTAAGTACAAATGGCACGCAGGGTATAATGGATTCCCCGCCGGAAGCCAGCCTGATAGATTGCATGGGGGGGGGCGGTGGTCAGGGGTGATCGTGGAGGGGGGGCCGGGGAAGATCGGCAAAGATCGCGGGGGGTCGGGGAAGATCGGAGGGTGCTTGGGGAGAGATCGGAGGGAGAGATGAGGGGAGAGTCGGAGATCGAGGGGTTGGTGATGGGGAGTGATCGTGGAGGTGGGGGGTACTTACAGGTCTAGTGGGCCTAGAGGAAACACTCCTGCTCCTCCTGGTCCACAAACTGTGCTGTAAAGGCACTTACCTGATGGATCCAGACCTTCTCACCTCCTTTTACCTGCCGGGTTTCTTGAGGCCTGGCCAACATGAGTTAAAATTAGAACCACTATAAAAATACAAGCACGTAGCCTCCTTCAAAGGTTTCAACGACCGACATGCCTTCTAAGAGCAGACTAGTTGCCCGCCCCTCGTCCCGCCTCCATTAAAACCGGAAGTGGGCGGGTTCGACACAAGTTGGGTTCCTGTTCCAGATTTTTAACATTTTCACCTCCCACCTGACCCAAACCCACCTATTTTTGGGGTTAAAATTCCCCCCAGTGAGCCTGTGCTGTTACAGGTGTAACTTAACATCAAAGGTGCAAAAATACCAGAACATACTCAACATTTTCTGATGCATATTGTACATTGCAAAGGTACAGCTTTCAGAAAACACAATTTGATAAAGAAACTTGATTAAATACAGCCCATCATTGACTCAGATATCAAAAGGATTACAGTTGTTAGTTCAGTCGAAGTTTGGCTGTGACTGGATCACTATAGGAAGAGCGCTTTATAACTCCTTCATGAATAGTTTGACTGAAAACAAACTGCATTTACAATGTGCCATGTCCTGGTGGTAAAATACCTTTCTCAGCTTGATGTCACTTGTGTCCCAATATTCCACCACACACCATGACACTAAGTGCTTTCCTAGTACAAAGTAATGTATAACAGAGGTGAGTGATACTATTATCAGCAGGGATCAAAGGTTCACAGGGATCAGAAGTGCATTGGTATATTGCTAACTGTCTGCAGTCTTAGTGCACTAATGTGTTTTTGACTGCAGCACTATTCTTTACCTACTGTGATGGAGTCACATCACCACATATATAAAATAAGTGAATTTATTGATGCAATTAAAGTACATTACATTGAGCAAAAAGTCTTTCTAGTGCCTTCCATCCTAACTGACGAGCTCCAACTGTTCTAAATAAACAGTCAAAACTCAAATTTATTTAACATCAAACAAAGATAACTTTGCAGCAATAAATGAGAAAAGACATATCAACAACACAAAAGTAATTCTATGTAACAGTGCACTACAGGGTTAGTTAATTAAACATGGTTAATGATATCTGTGCAAATTCTTTAGCTAGCTGCACCGGAACTGAAAGCTATGAAGGAAGCAAAGATATGAACAATTTTGAAAATAAGTAGTGATGCCTAATACTACTGACCACCAGATGAAATATGTTATTGATTGTAACAAGCAAAGCTCAAAGCAATCCACGCAACCGCCACAAAAGAGCCAGATTTCCAAATACCTGCCAACTTCTACCAACCCAGTGATGATGGTATTACCATAGAGAGAGTATATGTATGAGTACGTGTATGGAATTTCACTGGCATATCAGCTAGTAAAAGATTCCATCGACTGTATCAACCCATAGGGCAAGCTTTAAAAGGTTTTATGTCAAACAAATCAGTTCTGAAAAATAAAGTTACAATCTAAAGATGACATAAGTTGCACTCCTGTTAAAGTTAAATAGATGTGAACTGAAGTGGCAATGTGCACTAGATCAATGTTCTGAAATATTAAGCTTTCGCTGACTTTTAAAAGGTCACAAGAGAAATAAATGCCCCCTAACTCAACAACTAGTATCTATTAAAGCTGAGATTTACACATAGTAACAACTGATTTTTGACTGTAACCATTTGTGAAATTGTTACATAAGCTAGGTGCAATAGGTTTCCAGACATATATCACAAGCTTTGGTTGTGATTAAGCAAATTCAGAGGGTTTGTGTGAAAGCTGGTGCTCACTTCTAAGGGCAGGTCGAGTTTTGGAGCAGCACCATTAACTTCCAAACCTAAATCTAGATTGAAATCCAGTAGCCAGTCATTTTGTAGCCTAATATCTGCAACCATATAGCAGGCATAACATTGAGCCACATTTTGCGGCAAAATTAATGATAAGGCTATCAGCACGCACTGTTAATAACGAGTAAATTGGACAGCAACTTCCACCAACCGCAGATGCGCAGTTAAATACATAAAACAGGACGTAGCTGTCCGAGATGCCCTGCTCTTCCAGAGCTGCCGGATAATGGTATCTTGCCAAGAGACTCGGCATTGAAACGCATGGAAGGGCGTGACATTGCTGTACTTACCTGATAAATACACACTAAACTCACCAGAAAAAGTTAGGGCTTGTCCATTCCAGTGTAAGTACCCTTTTAATGGTGTGATAAATCTTAATTACTGCCAAACAATCTCTCTGACACTGAAAATTTACTTTAACAAATGTGGAATCTCATTCCTTTAGATTTTCCTTATTATTGGAGATTTTTTTAAATTAAAAAAAAAAAATGTTTACTTCTTTCTGTCTCTGTTATCTCTCTCTGTTAATCCAATTTTTCTTTCCTTCTCTTTATTTTGCTTTCTATATCTGATTTGACATTGAATTAAATATTCTAACTGACACTTCCTGGTTTAGACTCTGCACTGCTCATTAACGATTCTTCAATCTGATTGGTTAAAGAGATACACAGTTGCTTGCCCTGTTCACACAGGTCCCAGATGCTCTGTAGCGGGCACTGTGCTTTTTTGATAGTTGGCTGACTGGAACTATGAGTGCAAAAGCCCCTAAAAAGTCTACGGACAAGTGTAACTCTAATGAGCGGCTAGCGCCATTCGCTCATCACCAACCACAGGCCCGCTGTTCTCCAAAGTCTGCACAAAATTAGGTACATTATACACTTCGTCCTCTCCTGGTGCACTAAAAAAATCCAACACCAAAGTGGTTCGTTGTTAATATCTGTTCAATTAAGCCAAATTGTTTTTCACCCATTATCTTCAAATTATAATATCTCTAGTTCTGTATCACAGTAAAAGACAGTAGCTTTGAAATAATCAACCAATCCATTCTAAAAATGTAAACTTCTACCTTCAGTAAAAGCGCATCATTCTCAAAAACCGTGCACCAGAATGGCAGAATGCTACAAAATGAAATCCCAGCCCCAGACACATTCCTTGGGGTCTCTGTATTTCCTCACTGACAGAGAGAGGAATTAGAGGTAACTTATCTCAAGCCACTGCCTACAAGCCAGTTACAGAATAGCAAAGGTTAGGAGCAAGTTTCCTATCAACCTTCTCAACTGGAGAAAAGGTATGGTACACCTAGTCCCCACAAAAAGGAAGGGGAAAATAGACAGGATAATTTGCTCTCCAAAATTTTATCTAGACTTGAGCAATAGCCAGCTTTCAAGCATTTTATTATAATTTGCTCATTTTAAGTTGCCACTGGGATCTTTTACGTCCACCTGAGAGAACAGACAGGGCATCAGTTTAACGTCTCATCCAAAAGACAGCACCTCTGACAGTGCAGCACTCTCTCAGTATTGCACTGGAGTGAAGCCTAGATTTTTATGCTCAACATCTCTGGAGTGGGACTTGAACCCCACAATCTTTCTAGCTCAGAGGCAAGGAGTGCTACCAACTGAGCCACAACTGACACTCAACTAACAAGTCAAATACATTAGAATCTATATAAGTGATGAGTGAGCAGCACATGGGGTGAAATAGGATACAGGCAGGAGAGGTTTGGATGAGCTGAAGTTTACGGAGGGTGGGGGATGAGAGGCTGGCCAGAAGAGCATTGGAATAGTCTAGTCTAGGGGTGACAAAGTCATGAATGAGGGTTTTAGTGGCAGACGGGCTAAGGTAGGGGCGGGGGGTGTTACAAAGGTGGAAGCAGGCAGTCTTTGTGATAGAGAGGATATGAGATTAGAAGCTCAATGAATTATACAGTCCTACTTGTTGCACAGAGTCAAAAGATGCTGAAAAGAAAGGGGGACTGGGAATGTACAGAAAAGCAGAGGTGATGTCCTAAGGTTTCCTTCTGTACCTGACTACCAACCATACAAGAGTAGCATAAAGCGTTACATCAAGCCTGATACTCCTCATATTTTTAAGAATCAAGCTTTTGCTATTCCAGTACAGAACCTGCATGATCACAAGACATTTTGGATTCTAAACCCATGTAATAATGTTTTGAAACGTAAATTGCAACTTAAGATTACTGTTCCAAAGTGAAAATATGTAGGCCTGGAGTTTCCCGCTGGAATCCGGCTGAAATTGGCCAAACCAATGCAAAACATCATGGAATTTTAAACGCAAGTTACATCAGGTGTAAATAGAGGTTCCACGATCTAAAACATCGTGCTGGAAGCTGACCCTGCCCACAAAGCTGGCCACGCCCCCAGATCGAAATAATGAGGATGGTGTGTTTTGCCGATTGTGCCCATTTCCGGCTGTTTAAATTGAACTTGTTTTTTTTAACCACACAGGCACTATTAGGCACATTTTAAAATATTTTTTTAAATGAATTTATTAAGAAACTGACTGGAGTACACCAATGAAACTAGTAAATGGTTCAGTATATTTTTTTAAGTAATTTTCAGTGATTTAAAATCAGATTACTCACAGGTGGTGGACTGGACACTCTTATTAAAAATATACTTATTTTTTGTGATAAACCCATTTTCAACTGTATTAGTAAAACTGCACCAGGTTACCACTCGTAAATACATCAATGAATATTTTTTAATGCAAGCGTAAAACAGAAAACGATTACATTCTAGTACGCTGCCCGATTGCACTGGTTCATGGAAGATTTTATGTTTGTGATTATGCAAATGAGTTTGGGTGGAAACTTGAACCATAACTTCACATTGTCAGCCATGGCTCAGTTGAGAGCCCCCTCACCTCTGAGAATAGGAAGGTTTGTGGGGTGAAGTCCCACGCCAGAAACTTGAGCACAAAAATCTAGGCTGACACTCCAGTGCAGTGCTGTGGGAGTGCTGCACTGTCGGAGGTGTCATCTTTCGGATGAGATGTTAAACCGAGGCCCCGTCTGTTCTCTCAGGTGGATGTAAAAGATCCCATGGCACTATTTGAAGAAGAGCAGGGGAGTTATCCCCGGTGTCCTGGCCAATAGTTACCCCTCAATCAACATCACTGAAAAAAAAATAGATTATCTGGTCATTATCACATTGCTGTTTGTGGGAGCTTGCTGTGTGCAATTTGGTTGTCGTGTTTTCTACATTACAACAGTGACTACACTCCAAAAAGTACTTCATTGTCTGTAAAGCACTTTGGATGTCCTGAGGTCGTGAAAGACACTATATAATTGCAAGTCTTTCTTTCACTTCGGAAAACAAGCGCAATTCACACCAATTTGCCAATTGCGCCCAAAGCGGAAACTCCACCCCGTAGCATCTAATCCTCTCTTGTAGAAAAATATTTAATCTTCCAAATGTTGTGAACATACAAAAATTTGGCATATTGATTCTGGGTACTTTTGGAGAATTTTGATTATGATCAGTGAGACAGTCTAGGATAAATGGGAACATGAAGCAACAAACAGCACAAGAGTCACAATCCCAACTGATCCATGTTACCAATATTTATTACATCTTGAACTGCAAATGTTTTGCTACAGAGAAATGCATTTCTCCAAATGCACCTTACTTTTGGAAAAGAAAATTGGGCAGTGTGTAAAACAGGCTGCCAATTCGCCATCACCCATTTTGCGTTTCCGCCCAAGTCTGCCCTTTGTCTCTCAGTTGATTGCTTAGTTCAAGTATAATTTGGGTTTAGGTTTATGGAGAGAATTGCAGAGATTAGGGCCTAGGCAGCTGAACGCAGAGCCATCAATGGTGGAGCGATTAAAATTGGGGTTGTGCGCAAGGCCAGAATTGGAGGAGCTCAGAGATCTCAAAGGGTTGTAGGGCTGGAGAAGGTTAAAGAGATAGGGAGCGGTGAGGTCATGGAGGGATTTGAAAACAAGGATGAGAATTTTAAAATTGAGACACTGCCAGACCGGGAGCCAATTAACTTAAGTATCTGTGGATAAGGACCGTTGGTGCAATGTATTAGAATGTTGTCATTTCATACTCTGGCATCCCGTTTTCAATCTATTGTTGTCAAAAAGGTTGAAGTAAAATGAGACAGAATAGATTGAAACTATAGGCCCACAGGCATGTGTCCGCACCTATAATTCTCCGTCTGAAATTTTAACCATAATTGTCACTAATTCTGTCAAGATGAAAAGGTATTTTTAGTAAATTAAAATGTTCTTGTTAACATAATTTATTCACCTATGGTTGGCTGAACTGACAGAAAAATGGTTTGCTTCTGAATTATGGCTGCCTGTTTGATACTCTCACTTCTTATCCCCCAATATTACTATTCTTATTTTCAATAAGCACAGTAAAAATCTCTCTCATTTCATGTATTATATATTATTAAAAATCTTACATCTGTGTGCATTTCCTGTCTGCACAACTTAACTTCCTGATAGTTTTCATCAGACTTTCTGTGTCAATTTTTTCCATTATAAATTCCTTTGTCCTCATTTAGAAAGGGTTTTTTCTCTGTAAACTTGTCACTTTATTTGCCCAATCTGGCCACCAAGTTCCATAAATCTCTCAAAAGGCTTCCTGATTTTTTTTTCATCTGCTATATTTGCAAATGTCCATTTCACAATAACATAATTTATCCATTGAATGGTATTTTGTGTCTATCTCTCCACCACCTCTTTCAACCTTTCCATTGCCTCTGTTTTGTTAGGCTACTTGTCCAACGTCCAATTTTGAATGTGCTACAATTTCCTCCAGCTAAACATTGCAAAGACCAAAGTCATCACCTTCAACCCCCACCACAAACATCCTACCCTTGCCACTAGTTTCATGCCCCTTCCCAGCCACTGTCTCAAGCTGCTCTAAACTGTTTGCAATCCCAGCATTCTATTTTGACACTGAGTGAGCTTCCAATCTCATATCCTCTCCATCACAAAGACTATCTACTTCCTCAGTGAAACATTTGGGGATGCTTTTCCACATTAAAGGCACCATATAAATGTTGTTTTAATACTTCATTGAAATTTTTACTTTAAGCCCTCATTCTCTCCCAAAAGTGTGGGTTTGGACTTCATGGGGTCGATTTTAACTCGGGTGCGGGGAATTGTCGGGTTCCCCGAATTTGGTGTTTCCCACACGAATCTAAATGGGTCTGTGAGATTGATGCAATTTTAACTCAATTGGCCAATTGATTTCCAACTTGTGGGAACCCTTGGCAAATGAGTATTTCCAGTCAGAAAGTCGCATAATATGACGTTGTAGGAATCGTCAGATCCCTAGCTGAAATACTGAGGTCGAGTCAGTCCGATAATTAAACGAAGTTTAATGTAAACTAGAGAACAAACAATGGAATGCAGGAGAAACAATCAACAGGTCTTTTCTTAAGGCTGGCTTCACGAGGTCTGACCTGGGAACCTCCCAGCCTGACGTCATGACGTCATCACGTTTCCCACCGTTCGGGACGTCACGTGACCAACATGATGACGTCATCGCGCTGGTTCTGGAACTTACCGAGAACGGGCTATTTACAAACAATAAACAAACATAGGTGCTGTAGCACTCTGTTAAAGGCAGTTATATAGTCATACAGGAGTCCCTTGGTGGCTTTGCCACATGTGCCCCCCCCAGAAGTGTCTTTAACCACAAAAGTCAATCGCAGAGGAGGTCGGACAAGCCTGTTCGAACGACTCCGATATTCCCGGAGAGGAATGGGCTGGGCAGACGATGAGCTGGCCTGCGGAACAGTCCAATCAGGTGTGGCGGCAGCGGGCGGCCGCCCACGACGCGGTGGCTGCACTGCCTCGACCGGTCGCTCGACGTCCAGGTGTGCGGCCTTGAGGCGGTCCGCGGAAATGTGGTCAGGCTTGCCCCCGACGTCCACTAAAAAACTCTTGGCACCCGCCTGCAGTACCTGGAAAGGGCCTGTACATGGAGGTGTGAGAGGACTACGGTGGGCGTCATGCCTGACAAAAACGAATTTAGCCTGCATAAGCTCCGGCGGAACGTGTGACGCGGGCAAACCGTGATGTGACGTCGGAATTGGCCTAAAAGATTGAGCTGCGTCCTGGTGGGCCTCCAGTTGTTCGGCTGCTGACCAAGGTCGCATTGGTGACGGAAGAAACTCGCCTGGCACCCGGAGTGGCTGGCCATAAACCAGCTCGGCGGCCGATGCCTGCAGGTCCTCTTTCGGTGCTGTGCGTAACCCGAGCATCACCCAAGGCAGCCTGTCTATCCATGCGGCCCCCTGGAGGTTGGCCCGCAGCGACCCCTTCAAGGACCGATGAAAGCGCTCACATAGTCCATTTGCCTGCGGATGGTAAGCCGTGGTCCGATGGAGCTTGGTGCCCAAACCCAAGGCTACAGCGTTCCACAGTGCAGACGAGAATTGCGGCCCGCGGTCCGACGAAATATCAGACAGAACGCCGAAACGTGCAACCCAGGAGGAAAGAAAAGCCCGGGCGACATCCGCGGAGGTGGTGAACGTCAAAGGAATGGCCTCCGGCCACCTGGTGTTCCAGTCGACAATAGTCAATAGATGTGTGAAACCCTGTGACGGCGGTAGTGAGCCAACGAGGTCGACATGGACGTGATCGAAATGCCGCTCCGGTACTTCGAAAACGGCTACGGGAGCTTTGACGTGCCGCTGCACCTTAGCCCGCTGGCACACGACGCAGGTGTTGGCCCAGTCGCGGACATCCTTGCGCATCCCTCTCCAGACGAACTTGGACGCCAGTAGTTTTTGTGAAGCCCTCACGCCAGGGTGCGCAAGCCCGTGGATGGCATCGAAAACATTCCTACGCCAGGATAGCGGAACGATCGGGCGGGGGTCCCCCAAGGAGACGTCGCAGAGCAAGGAGGTGCTGGCCAAGTGGAAAAGCACATCCGCTGGCTGAAGGCAGGAGGAGTTGGTACGGAAAGCTTGCGTTTCCGGATCAGCCGCTTGGTCAGCAGCCATGAGTGAATAATCGAGTCCCAGCTGGACGGCCTGGACCATCGCACGCGAGAGGCAATCGGCGACCATGTTGTCCTTGCCGGCCATGTGCCGGATGTCGGTGGTGAACTCAGAAATAAAGGTGCGCTGTCGTTGCTGTCGAGCTGACCACGGCTCAGCCGTCTTGGCCATGGCAAACGTCAGGGGCTTGTGATCCACAAACACGGTGAATTGGCGTCCCTCCAACAGAAAACAAAAATGGCGGATGGCCAGAAACAACGCCAACAACTCCCTGTCGAACGTGCTGTAGCTGCGTTCGTTACGACACAATTGGCAACTAAAAAACGCCAGCGGTTGCCACGTCCCGTCGACCCATTGCTCCTGCACTGCGCCTACGGCGTAGTCCAAAGCATCAGTCATAAGCGCGATGGTGGCGCCAGGCAGCGGGTGCGCCAACATCGTTGCGTTTGCGAGAGCATCTTTCATGTCCACAAAAGCGCAATCCATCTCTGGTGTCCAGACCACAGGTTCCTTCCCCGGTTTCCCTCTGAGGGCCTCGTAAAGTGGCCGCATAAGCTGCGCGGCCCAGGGAACAAACCGATGGTAAAAATTTACCATACCGAGGAACTCCTGGAGTGCTTTAATGGATTGCAGGCGTGGAAAAGCAGCAATCGCCTACACCTTCGACCGAAGTGGCACTGCTCCTTCCGCAGTGATGCGGTGGCCCAAAAAGTCGATCTGTCGCAGCCCGAATTGGCATTTGGCCAGGTTAATTATGAGGCCATGATGATGGAGGCGGCGAAAAAGGAGGCGCAGGTGGCTGAGATGTTCCTCTTTCGAAGTACTGGCGACCAGGATGTCATCGAGATACACAAACAGGAACTTAAGATCCCGCAGCACTGAATCCATAAGGCGCTGGAACGCCTGCGCTGCATTATTGAGCCCGAACGGCATTCGGAGGAATTCAAACAGTCCGAACGGGGTAATTACCGCCGTCTTCTGGATGTCCATGGGGTGGACGGGCACTTGATGGTACCCCCGGATGAGGTCGATTTTGGAAAAAAACGAATTGCCCACCAAATGTGCGGAGAAATCTTGGATGTACGGTATTGGGTACCGGTCGGGCGTCGTGACCTCATTGAGGTGCCGATAATTGCCGCAGGGCCACCAACCACCGCCAGGCTTAGGGACGATATGAAGTGGCGAAGACCAGGGACGATCCGACCGGCGAACAATCCCCAGCCGCTCCATGGTGGCGAACTCCGCCTTCGCGGCCTTGAGTTTACTGGGTTCCAGCCGCCGAGCCCGGGCATAGACCGGAGGGCCGGTCGTCGCGATGTGGTGCTCCACACCATGTTTAGCGGTCGTTGCCGAGAATGTGGGCCGAGTTAGATCCGGAAATTCCCCGAGAAGGCGGGCGAAGTCGTCGGGCGCTGGCACGGTGCAGGAAACCGTGTGAGTCACGCCTAAGCCCCGAAAGCATGGGATGGAGGCAAACGTGGCGGCGTGAATCAGACGGCGATTTCGTAAATCAACCAATAGGCCATTGACACAGAAGAAGTCAGCGCCGAGGATTGCCTGTGCGATTTGGGCGGTGATAAACTCCCATAGGAAACGTTGCCCGCCGAAACACACCTGGATCCGCCGCTTCCCGAACGTACGAATAGCACTGCCGTTGGCGGCCTGGAGTGGAGAACCGCGCCTCCTGGCCCTGACATCAAGGAGCGAA
Source organism: Somniosus microcephalus (assembly GCF_052327205.1). NCBI lineage: Eukaryota > Metazoa > Chordata > Chondrichthyes > Squaliformes > Somniosidae > Somniosus > Somniosus microcephalus. The sequence goes on along the minus strand of NC_140991.1, from coordinate 148,441,691 downwards.
GCGGGGAGGATGCTGCACTGGGCGCCCGTGTCACACAAAAACCGCCGGCCCGAAATGGAGTCGGTGATATAAAGTAACTTCCCGGAATCTCCAACCGCCATCGTAGATGCGAAACCGACCTTGGGGTCATTCTTCCGTTCACGCAGTCGGTGCTGTTGCTTTCTCGTTGCATTAGGCACGAAACTACAGGGAGGACGGCAGCATCTGGCTTTTGGGCCGAAACGGGCGTGATAGTAACAGAGACCGGATGGTGGAGGCGCCAAGGCGGGGTTCTTCGGGACGGGACGCTTCGAGGTGGCGCAGAACTGCTGCATCACCGCATAAATAGTGTCGGCTTCGGCCGCGAGCGCTACACCGTCCATAGCCTTCGACCTAGCAAGGGCTGCTTGCACCTGCTCGGGGAACTGGCTCAGGAACAGTTCCCGGAACAGAAAACACTGCAGCTCAGAACCAAGGAGCGTGAGCATCTGGCTCATCAACTCAGACGGCTTGGCGTCGCCTAACCCGGGCAGTGTAAGTAAACGTCGCGCGCGCTCCGCTTTCGTGAGGCCGAAAACCTGCGTTAGTCGCGCCTTAAGCGTATCATACTTGTTATCCACGGGTGGGTTTTCCAGCAGGCTGATGATCCTTGAAGCCGTCGAGCTGTCCAGTGCGGAGACCACGTAAAGATAACGGGTCTGATCCAGCACGATGTTCCGAAGTTGGAACTGAGCCTCCGCTTGGACGAACCAGGAGGCCGCCTGTTGTTCCCAAAATTGAGGGAGCTTCAAGGTCACTGCATTAACATCCATCGTGCTGCGTCGCGCTTCCTCCGCGAAAATCGTCCACGAAGCTTCGGGGTCACCACTGTAGGATTCATCAGATCCCTAGCTGAAATACTGAGGTCGAGTCAGTCCGATAATTAAACGAAGTTTAATGTAAACTAAAGAACAAACAATGGAACGCAGGAGAAACAATCAACAGGTCTTTTCTTAAGGCTGGCTTCACGAGGTCTGACCTGGGAACCTGACGTCATGACATAATCACGTTTCCCGCCGTTCGGGACGTCACGTGACCAACGTGATGACGTCATCGCGCTGGTTCTGGAACTTACCGAGAACGGGCTATTTACAAACAGTAAACAAACATAGGTGCTGTAGCACTCTGTTAAAGGCAGTTATATAGTCACACAGGAGTCCCTTGGTGGCTTTGCCACAACGTCATTATTGCTGCTGCATTTAGGGTCTGCAACAAGCCTTGCTTCTTCTGCAGGCTGCCAACCTTTTGGCATTTGCTGATACACTGAGCTGGAAGCAGAATGGAAAGGGAAAGACCGAGGTCTGCACCCCATTTTGATGACGTTGTCCTGCAGGCTTTAGTGGAGGGAGCAAGAGCTCACAAGGAGGTGCTCTTCCCTTCATCAGGGAGGACGAGGCTTCCCCAGTAGGCAAAGGCTGCGTGGCCACAAGTGGCAGAGGAGGTCAACTCCTTATCAGCTACCCGCAAAACCTGGATACAGTGCAGGAAGAGATTTCATGACCTTCAGCACACTGGAAAAGTGAGTATGAATTTCCCATCACTCTCAATCTGATCTCCATTGCCTCTCCTCACCAGCACTCAGCTTTAGCAATCTCTTCCTCCACATCCCACTTGACACTGACATCCATGCACCCTTACCCATTCCCTCTCTCTCTATGCTCATATTCACCTATTTGACTATGCAGCCCTCACACTCCCTATCACTCTGATGCTATGAAAACAACTGACAACACACAGGGAGGGCCCTTGTTCTTGCCAACTCACTCCATCTTTGTCTCCTTCTAAGCATCTATGCTATGGATTCTCTACACTCACTCCTTCATTCTCACTCAAACTCCACTTGTCTCCTTCATTGCAGGAAAAGAGAGCTCACAATAAAAGAGAACGAGCGAGGACAGGAGGAGGGCCACTATCAGTAGCTCACCTCACCCCCTGGGAGGAGGCGGTCCTGGAGATCGTAGGGCTGGAGGATGAGGCGCAAGTGGGGGACGGACAGACGGGTGCATCACAGCAAGCTGGTGACAGAATAGTTTTCCATCTCTCTCATTGACATTGCATGAGTCGCTGATAATGATTCTGAAGCTCTAACAGATGGACTTATGATCATCTGCAATATGCAATGTGCATGTAACCTTGACCTCAGATCTCTAACTCTTTCCTTTACTCCCCCACAGGACCATCGAGAGCCCCCGTCTCCACTGTCCAGGAGGAAGAGCCTGAGCATCCAGACTCCTCAGAGGAATCTGCAACCTCTGAGGGTGCAGCGTCAGCAGAATTCAGCGTACCCAGCACCAGCGCAGACACTCACACCTCGGTGGGATCTTCGGGACATAGAGTAGTGTTGTCAACTGGTGTATCACAGCTCACAAGTGAGCATCAGCAGATTGTGGAGACAGGGACAGCAGCGGAGAGTGCTAGTCAGAGGGCGCAGGACTCTGCCAGCTCGGCTCAGCTGCATGTCGACCCTCTGCCTCTGGGTCCATCCATAAGATCAGCGGAGCTGGAACTCCAAGAACAGATGCAGGAGTCTCTGGCAGGTTTTGTCTCTAGGGTCGATGTGAGTGTGGAGCGAATAGAGGAGTCCATAGCGAACATGAGCAGAGCCTTTGTGGAGTCATTGGCGCATGAACGCATCACCATGGAAAGGATGGCAACCTCCATGGAGGAGATAAGTCGCCAGGGTATGGAAAACATGGTGAGTGTTCATAATAGAATGACATCTCTTGAGGAGCGATGGGCATCTATTGAACAGAGAAACCAGACCTTCATGGAAGTCCTTCTGAGTAGGACTGCCAGTGCAGATACAGGTCCCCATGGCCCCCTGATGTGCAGCAAGGTGCTCTCAAGCTACTTCCAAGCGCTGGCCCCTTCTGGCCTGTGCAGCTTCAGGTGGATGAGCAGCAGCCTGGCGCTCCTGTTGCTGCTGCTGTTGTTCCTGGTTCTGCTGCTGCCACGGCTGGTGTTCGAGCTCATCTAATGCCCAGAAGGGAAGGAAATAAATGGCTCCCATGCTTCTGGTATATGCCTCCGTTGAGGAAGCGCTGAGTGAAGGTGGCGAGCGGGGTTTCCCAGGAGGTCACACTGGAGATGTGTGTGAGGCTCCAACCTTCCCCAGGTGTGGTTAAGCCTGGTAAAAGTTGCCCCAGGCCTGAAACAACAAAGTCCTGCCACCTGCAAATTATAACTGATCAAATCTCCTCTTTAATGGTTGACCTGCAGCTGATAGTCAGCAAGCCAATAGTGCTCACGCCAGGTTTCACAGGCGTGATCCCCACCAGGCGTGTTTTACGTGGGAAAAGGGCCTGTTAAAATGGGATTATAAAGGCCAATTATTGCTGATTAAGGGCCTTAAAAACCAGTCCCGCCTGTTGGAGGCGGGACTGATTCGGGACCATCAGACACGCCTGGGTTAAAATGGCCCGGGGTCGGGAACCAGGCGGGGGGGTCCCGACCCCCAGTTTTTGCGATTTTAACCCCCCACACGCCTCAAAGCCCGCCTCACGGCTGAGTTAAAATCGACCCCAATATTTTTGCCCAGAGCAGCGACGCTGTGAATTGAATTTGGATTGTGCAGTCTGTGCATGGACCCCAGATGCATCCCTACCATTTGGCCAACTATACTTCAGAATTATCTAGTGACAAACTATAGGACCAATTACAAAATCTTTATTCAGGTAAAAGTTACATGGAATGACTTTTTGGACAGAGAGGTTATTGCAAATAGAATGGAGGGGTGTATGTGGGAGAAAGAGAGAAAGAGAGACAAAGGAGAGAGAGAAAGAGAAACAGAGAGAGTGTGAAAGTGAAAGATGGAGAGAGGCACTGAGAGTATGGCAGAATGAATGATAGAGAGGTACTGTGATCTATCACAACCTGCTCCCAAATATCACTCTCCCGAGTATGTTCCCTCCCCATATTTAACTGCCAGCTGGTCTGTTCCCAGCTGTTAGCTCCTAGCCTGACTTCTTCCCAGCTGTCAATCTCCCCACCTCCTTACCTGTCCTTAGCTTGCTCCCAGCTATCATAAGTTCCCAGGCCACAGTCTAAAGTCTAAGACACTTTAAATGTATTTGTTAAACCTACATACCTACCTACAATCTGCGACCTGTTACCTATCATCTTACTGTGTACACTTTAAAAATGGTAAGAGATAAAAAATATAATAGGTAAAGTAATATATAATAATCACAATTTTCATGGAAAAATGGGTGGAATTGCAGAATTTGATGCCCAATACACTGCCAAAATTACCACAATACCATGTAATAAAAACAGAATTTGACTTATTCAGTCACTAAGTCCTTGGTCCTATTAATACATTGTGAATTACATAGCATAACCAGAATATCATTATAAAACACCTATCCTCCAACTCATCATGAGTAATGCCACAGGTGATTCCCCCAATAAATGTGTGCCTCACACTTCAGATGTCACATGTAAATTTCTGTGTCACACTTAAAATAGTGTATAGAAGGCTAATTAGTTTCAATGTAATGAAAAACTTCCGCAGCAACAGAAAATACCCTCTAATTTATTGTTCAAATTACACAAAACAATAAAGTCAAGAGGAATAATTGCGAAATTATATCTGGCCTCAGTGAGACCACATCTCAAAGATGTGCGGGTTAGGTTGATTGGCTATGATAAATTGACCCTTAGTGTTAGGGGGATTAAATACGTGGGGTTACGGGGATAGGGTGGGATATGTGTTGGTGTAGGGGTTACGGGGATCGGGTGGGATATGTGTCGGTGCAGGCTCGATGGGCCGAAATGGCCTCTATCTGCACTGTGTGGTTTCTGTGATTTCTCTGTGATCTGTAGTATTGCATGTAACTTAAATCTGTCTCCCTGTTTTAAAAGAATATTATTGGAGGGAGTGCCAAAGGAGAGCTACTAGATTAATTCCAAAACTAACGGACAGAGCTATTAGGAGAGGTTGACTGCACTGGAACTTTTCTCTTTTAAAAGAGAAGACTGAGGGGTGAGTTGAACAAAGTGTTTAAGATTGTGAGGGATTTGGAGAATGTGTATATTCAGATAAATCATTCTGCCATGAGCAGAATTGAAGAACAGATGGGTCATAGTTTCAAAATAAAACAGGAAATTTAGACAAATTGTTTTCAATAAAAATGTAATAAACATATGGTACAAACTAGCAAGGGTAGTGGAACAAGAAGCTATGGGCTGAATCTTTACCTTTCCATGGGGTTGGGTGCGGGGGGGTGGCTGTGTGGCAGATCACTATCTCGGACGTTTGTTTAGCGCGCTCTGCAGTGTCTTTTTAACTAAACTACTCCAATTGAATTAGTCATGCTGCTTTTCCAGCCAATTAAGTGGAGCGGGTCCGATGACGTCACTGATTACTCGACTTCACCTCACCTATTTAAAGGAGCATTGCACAGATGACAGTGGCAGTGGCAGGTTGGTAGAGGTGCTGGAGAGGTTGGTGGGGGAGACAGTGGCCGTGATTTCGCCAGCCATGGCAGATCTGGTGTGGCTGGAGTAGACAGTGGCCACAAACTCCGCACCCGTCTTCATCCCGCCTCCTCCAAGTGATTTTGCCCTGATTGAGCTTGTTAAGCCTGCAATGCGAGGTTCCAGGCCAATTAAAAGGAAGCGGGTCTGATGACATCATCTGATGCTTATGGAGGGAGTCACAGCACGCAGGGAGGTTTTCTTCCCTTCCAATGGGTGGAAGAGATCTCCCCAGGACACCAACGTAGCCTGGTTGCACATTGCACAGGAGGGCACAAGCAGGGATGTTGTCAGGAGGACCTGACTGCAGTTACGCAAATCTTTCAATGATCTCAGTAGATCACGAAACGTTACTGAAAAGCCACACTCAACCTCACCCTGCTGTGCCACTCATCATATCCCCATCACTCTGCCTCCCTACCCTACTCCTGCACATCCTTACTCACACCAACTTACCTTACACCTCCACCCATCCCTCTCTATCTACATTATCACTTCCCCATCTCACTAGCCATCCCTCACACTCACCCTCATCCTAGTCCAATCATACCAACTAACAACACACAAGGTAGGTACTTGGGTGTTTTAGCCAATGTTCATGTAAACTTTCAGTTAATCTGTTGTCAAGCATTGAAATCCTTATTTTCACCACTTTGCCTTCTTGGACAGATTTGTGTGCACCTTTGAAAGTGTCTTAGTGAGTTCCAGTGAATGGCGAAATATAACGATAGGTTGTTCCAAGGAGGTGACATTGGATAGAGAGATTACTCCAAACACTTCAAAAGTGCATAAAGCTCAAAAGTGGGTTCCAAATCATTAATGCTCCAGCTTCTAAGATTTGGAAGTGAACAACTGTGAAATGGTAGGTTTTATACCACTTTTGCAGCTTTCACCTATTCCCAGCAATCCACAGTCATTGAAAACCCGACACACTTACCTGACATGATAGCTGCTCTCCGGAAACCTCGTTGAAAACCTGGTAAAATGGTAAGTACATGGGAAAATGGTTCTTAACTACCTTTTAATAAGCTTTTAACTATCTAAATTGGCTGACCCGCCATTTACTGTTGGGTCTGTTTAGGGATGACAGACCCGACACTTGGGAAACTGACAAGGCGGCAGGTTTACAGCGGGATACCGACCCGCTGTCAATCTTTCTGATTTTGAGAGTGGACCCACCTCCAAACCCTCACTCTGAGTGCTGGCAAAATTCAGCCCAGTGTTTGGTGTCAGAGTAAGGAAGTGGTTTGATTCTAAAGATTTAAAGATTTGTAAAGAGAATTGCAGGATCAGCACCAAAAGGCTGCTCCAAAATTCAGTGATGCCTCCCTGGAAATCCTCCTCCAGGGAGTGAGAGCCCACAGGGAGGTCCTCTTCCCTGATGACAGGTGGAAGAGGCCAGCCACAGAGACAAAGAGATCATGGCTGGAGATCGCCGCCGAAGTGAACAGCAGGAGTATTGTCACCTGGTCCTGAATGCAGTGCAGGAAGAGATTTAATGACCTCATGAGGTCAAGAAAGGTGAGTACAATGCCACATTCAACTACATCCTGATGTGCGTCTCACCCCAACCGCATCACTCTGCCTTCCCAAGCCTACTCCTGCATATCACTCCTCACACCAAGTTGCCTTGCAGGTGCACCCATCCCTCACTGTCTATGCACCTACTCACATCCCCATCTGACTAACCACCACTGACAATCACCTTCATCCTAATGCAATCATAGAATCATAGAAATTAACGCCACAGAAGGAAGCAATTTAGCAATGCCAGGCCACTCCCTCATAGTCATAGAAGATAGGAGCAGGAGTAGGCCATTCGGCCCCTCGAGCCTGTTCCACCATTTAATGAGATCATGGCTGATCATCTAAATTCAGTACCCTGTCCCTGCTTTCTCCACATACCCCTTGATCCCTTTAGCCTTAAGAAATATATCGAACTCCTTCTTGAATATATTTAATAAGTTGGCCTCAACTGCCTTCTGTGGTAGAGAATTCCATAGGTTCACCATTCTCTGGGTGAAGAAATTCCTCCTCATCTCAGACCTAAATGGCTTATCCTTTACCCTTAGACTGTGACCCCCGGTTCTGGACTCCCCCGCCATCGGGAACATCCTTCCTACATCTAGCCTGTCTGGTCCTGTTAGAATTTTATAAGTTTCAATGAGATCCCCTCTCATTCTTCTAAACTCCAGCGAATATAAGCCTAATCGACCCAATCTCTCTTCATATGTCATTCCTGCCATCCCAGGTATCAGTCTGGTGAATCTTCGCTGCACTCCTTCCATGGCAGAACATCTTTCCTCAGATAAGGCAACCAAAACTGTACACAATACTCAAGGTTTAGTCTCACCAAGGCCCTGTACAACTGCAGCAAGACATCCTTGCTCCTGTACTTGAATCCTCTCGCTATGAAGGCCAACATACCATTTGCCTTCTTAACGACCTGCTGCACCTGCATGCTTACCTTCAGGGTTTGGTGCACAAGGACATCCAGGTCTCGTTGCACTTCCCCTTTTCCTAATCTATTGCTGTTCAGATAATAATCTGTCTTCCTGTTTTTGCCACCAAAGTGGATAACCTCACATTTATCCACATTATACTGCATCTGCCATGCATCTGCCCAATCATCCAACCTGTCCAAATCATACTGGAGTTTCTCTGCATCCTCCTCACAGCACACACGCCCACCCAGCTTTGTGTCAACTGCAAACTTGGAGATATTACATCTAGTTCCCTTGTCTAGATCATTAATGTATATTATGAATAGCTGGGGTCCTAGCACCGATCCTTGCGGTACCCCACTAGTCACTGCCTGCCACTCGGAAAAAGGCCCATTTATTCCAACTCTTTGCTTCCTGTCTGCCAACCAGTTCTCTATCCAAGTCAGTACCTTGCCCCCAATCCCATGTGCTTTAACTTTGCATGCCAATCTCTTATGCAGGACCTTATCGAATGCCTTCTGAAAGTCCAAATACACCACATCCACTGGTTCTCCCTTATCTATTCTACCAGTTACATCCTCAAAAAATTCCAGTAGATTAGTCAAGCATGATTTACCTTTTGTAAATCCATGTTGACTTTGTCCGATCCTGTCACTGTTTTCCAAGTGCTCTGCTATTACATCTTTTATAATGGACTCTAGCATTTTCCCCACTACCGATGACAGGCTTACCGGTCTATAATTCCCCATTTTCTCTCTACCACCTTTTTTAATAGTGCGGTTATATTAGCTACCCTCCAATCCATGGGAACTGTGCCAGAATCTATAGAATTTTGGAAGATGACCAGCAATGCATCTACTATTTCTAGGGCCACTTCCTTAAGTACCCTAGGATGTAGATTATCAGGCCCTGGGGATTTATCGGCCTTCAATCCCGTCAATTTCCCTAACACCATTTCCCTACAAACACTGATTTCATTCAATTCCTCCCTCTCATTAGACCCTATGTTCCCCAACATCTCTGGAAGGTTATTTATGTCCTCCTTTATGAAGACAGAACCAAAATATGTATTTAATTGGTCTGCCCTTTCTTTGTTCCTGATTATAAATTCCCCTGATTCTGACTGCAAGGGACCTACGCTTGACTTCACCAATCTTTTTCTCTTCACATATCTATAGAAGCTTTTACAGTCAGTTTTTATGTTCCCTGCGAGCTTACTCTCATATTATAATTTCCCCCTCTTAATTAATTCCTTTGTCCTCCTTTGCTGAATCCTAAACTGCTCCCAATCCTCAGATTTGCTGCTTTTTCTGGCCAATTTATATGTCCTCTCCTTAGATCTTATGCTATCCCTAATTTCCCTTGTTAGCCACGGTTGAGTCACCTTTTTTGTTTTATTTTTATGCCAAACTGGGATGACCAAATTCTGTAGTTCATCCATGCGATCTTTAAATGTTTGCCATTGCCTATCCACCGTCAACCCTTTAAGTAACGTTCCCCAATCCTTCCTAGCCAACTCGCAACTCATACAATCGTAGTTTCCTTTATTTAAATTCAGGACCCTAGTCTCTGAGTCAACTACTTCACTCTCACTCTAGATGTAGCCCATACATCCGTAACTCTCACTCAAAGTTCTCTTATTTTCCTCCTTGCAGGGGAAGAAAACGCAGGGGAAGAAAACGCATAACACCAGGGAGGCCCTCCAATTACCACTCCATTGACGGCAGCAGAGGAGGATGCGCTGGAAACCTCTGGAATTGCGGAGCTGCTGATGGTGGGAGATGGAGAGGGGAAGACCTCCCAGCAACCTGGTGACAAAATTAAATCTCATACAGCCACATGGCATACAACAGTCACCCATGGTGACTTGATGTCAGCTGCCAGTGAAATGTCATCATGTGCATAATGGTAAATTAAAACATTCTTATCATAACAGTTCTAATTCATGTCTTTACTCTCCCACAGGTTCATCAAGTCCCCCCCCACCACTCCCCCACCACCCACTGTCCAGCCAGAGGAGGAAGACAACTCTTCAGAGGAAGCTGCAATCTCTGAGTGTGCACCGTCAGCAGACCGATGCACACCCAGCACCAGCGCAGATACGCACACCTCGGTGGTTCCTGTGCGAGATAGAGTAGTGTTGTCACCTGGTGTCTCACACATCACATGTGAGCAAGAGGAGATGGTGGAGACAGGGACAGCAGTGGAGAGTCCTCGCCGGAGGGTGCAGGATGCTCCAAGCTCTGCTCAGCTGGACTCAAATGCTGAGCCTCGGGGATGGTTGACAAAGAGGGCGATCCTGGAGGAGCAGCAAATAATGCACGAGGCTCTGACAGTTCTTGCAGCTGCGATGTGTGCGACTGTAGGGAGAATGCAGGAGTCCGTCTCCAACATGAGCAGCACCATGTCGCAGGCGATGGCGATGATGTGCTGTTCCATGGAAAGGATGGCCCCCTGTATGGAGCAGCTAATGCGCCAGTCCAACGAGAACATGCTTGCTGTGAACAACAGATGGCAGATGCTCATTGACCTCATCTCGAGGAGGGATAGTAACGTAGACTTGGGCATTCATTGCCCGACTGCTGTGCAGCAAGGTGCTCTCCAGCTCCTTGCAAGCAGGGAAGTGTGGGTGGCCCATGAGAGGGATGATGGTGAGAGGGGACATGGAAGTGGGGGCTCTGCTCAAAGCGCTCCCACTTCTCCCCCATTGCCTTCTCCTCAGTCAGAGCCCCACATACTGCCTCAGATCCTGATGGCCAAGTCTGCCCCTGCACAGGAGGAGCAGTCTTTGGTGGGGCCCTCACAGGCTTCCAAACCCAAAAGGATGTCAGCCAAAAGTGTCTAAGCAGTCAGAGCAGGGAAATGAGCAGCCTGCAACTACCTCTGCTGAAGCCACAGTGGGTGCACGTCATAGAAACACTAGGAAAAGAAAAATGCCACAATTGTAGATGCACAAGGGTATGCACATGGGTGTGTTTCAAAATGTTAGATGGTTAAGTTTCAGTTGTATTTATGACCCGTATAAATTCATTTATTTGCACCACTTTCCCGTCTTATCCATTTTTGACTGCTACCTGGGAAGTGGCCTTGTCAGTTGAAGTGAATGGTAAGACATTACTTAACCTTAAGCAATAGGTGTGTGTGTGTGACAGGAATGGTTTGGTCATTTTAGGACTACTTTGCGGTTTTGGCAGAGGGGAAATTTGGTTCAGCATCTGGGTGCCATTATGAGTCCATCCTGGGCCTCCCGCACAGCAATGTGCATCGATGCTGGTGCCATCTGCACCTCGGGTTCCTCCTCCTCCTCCTCCTCATGTTCCACCTGCGCCTCCACCTCATCCGAGGAGGAGGAGGCTCTGCTATCTGCGCGTTGCTCCTCCAGCAGCTCCAATCCTCACTGCTGCGTTGTGTTGTGACAGTGCGCAGCATACGACGATCATTCTGGAGACCCTGGCTGGCGCGTACTGAAGGACTCCTCCAGATCTGTCCAGGCATCTGAAGTGAATTTTCAGTCTCCCGATTGCTTGCTCCATTACACATCTGGTCATGATGTGACTTTGATTATAGTGCTCCTCGGCCTCATTGCTCGGCCTCCTCAAGGATGTCATGAGGCACGTCTTCAATGGATAGCCCTGGTCTCCAAGCAGCCAGCCGGTAAGTCTGGTCGGAGGTGCGAAGAGCTGAGGGAGGGTGGACCGGCACAGGACGAAAGAATCATGACAGCTCCCTGGGAATCTGGTACACACATGCATGATGATCTTTTTGTGGTTGCAAATGAGCTGCACATTGAGGGAGTGGAAGCCATTATGGTTCACGAACACTCCTAGGTGATCTGGGGGTGCCTTGACGGGCACATGTGTGCAGTCGATGATGTCCTGCACCTGTGGGAAGCCAGCCAGTGTCGCAAAGCCAAGCGCCCGCTCAGTCACACTGGCTTCATCAATGGCAAAGTTGATATAATTGGCTGACTTGTGAAACATGGTATTGGTCACCTGGGTGATGAATCTGTATGCAGCCGACTGCGAGATCCTGGAAATGTCTGCTGCTAATCCCTGGAAGGAGCCTGAGGCAAAGAAGTTGAGGGCGGCGGTGACTTTAACAGCCACTGGTAAGGAGTGTCCACCAGGTCCTCTGGGCAGCAGGTCTTTTTCCAGCAGGCTACAAATATCTGCCACGACCTGACACAATAGCCTAAGCCTCCTGAGACACTGCTGTTCAGTCATATCCAGGAAGCTCATCCTCTGCATATAGACCCTGTGTTGGAGGTATCGCCTCCAGCAAGGTGCATCCCTGTGCTCATCCCCTCTCTCCCTGTGGAGCAGCAGGTCGCTGAGGAGAAGGCTGCTGCTGTTGCTGGTGTTGTTGCTGCTGGGGCTCATGCTGGTCCGAATCTGAGGTCCAAGGTGAAACAGCATAAGCAACACCCATGCTGATCTGATAGATACCAGGTAAAGTGGAGATCAGAGGCACAATCCTCCAATGTGGTGAGAGTGGCTTCCGAGGCTGCAGAAATCACCTGCAAACTCCTAGAAGCAAATTCTCTGCACAAAATGGTGTCAGCAGGAGCCTTTCCCTTAGGCAAGGAAGCAGGTGTGAGTATTTATGTGATTATTTCAACTGTCAGTTGTTCAACTCATTCAATGGCCGGTGACTTCTCACCTTGCTTTGACAGGCGAGCTTTAGGAAGCCCATGAATCCCATGCACACCCAGTCAAAGCTGCAATATCACGTTAAAAAGTCTTAATAGTCTGGTAACAAACTCTTAAATACTTGCACAGGTCGATCGGCCGCCTCTCCCGAGCAGATCTCTGGCGCGCTGAGAAACGCGCCGGAGTTAAAGTTGGAAGTCAGCAGGATGTAGCCGGCTTTCCGATCAATTTCAAAGCTTTTAACTGCCACCCACTCACAAGCCCGCGGTTAATTCAAAGGGAAAGTTCCGGCCTATGATAGGGGTCAGAAAGGAGTGAACAAGTTCCTGTCAGCAAATAGGATTCAGGGGTTATTATATTCAGAATTGCATCAAGGTAATCTTGTGGGAAGTTGGTGGGCAGATTAGATGAACCACTGGTCTACTCCTTCCTGAAAATTGTTCCTACATTAGTATTTAGCTGATGCAGGAAAGCAGCAATGGCATTTGTGGCTTTAAGTTATAGACAACTGTATTTTTACCGGAGAATAATGGCCCAGAATTTCCTAGAACTTTTTGGTGTAACTACTGTGTAAAAGTGGTGTAGCACCATTTTTCCCCAAGGAAATTTGCACATAAATGATTTATGGTGGTTTAATGCTGAAACATTGGTGCATGTGAATTTCCTCAATCAGTTATGCCATTTCTTAGATACATCTGCTGAACTTCTCTGTCCACATGCAAAAGACCAGCTCTCACACGAGTTACCTGCATTTACATCAGGAAAGCACGATCGGACAAAGTCAACATGGGTTTACAAAAGGTAAATCATGCTTGACTAATCTACTGGAATTTTTTGAGGATGTAACTGGTAAAATAGATAGGAGAGAACCAGTGGATGTGGTATATTTGGACTTTCAGAAGGCTTTCGATAAGGTCCCACATAAGAGATTAGCGTGCAAAATTAGGGCACATGGGATTGGGGGCAAGGTATTGACTTGGATAGAGAACACCAATCCGAGTGAACCAAATCATTAAAAAATGCAAAGAAACCTACCTGGAACATTGGAACAAAATAACTGAAAGCCAAAGCAGATTAGAATGTTACCGGGCCCTAAAAAGAGAATATAAACTAGCAGACTACCTCACGACCATCAGAGACACAAAACAGAGACAGACCCTCACCAGGTACAGACTAAGCGACCACCAACTGGAAATTGAAAAAGGCAGATACAAGAAATCCTGGCAGCCTAGAGAGAATAGAATATGCGATCAATGTCTGGCCGGCGAGGTTGAAACAGAAATGCATTTCCTCCTAAAATGCGAAAAATTCAACACATCAAGAAACATATTATTCAACAAGCTAAGCCAAACAACCCCAGATTTCAAGGAATTGGATGACCTGTCAAAATTGAGATTAGTCCTAGGAGAAGGAGACAGACCATACCTTGGGGCCAAATATGTAACAACATGTCACAACCTGAGGACTGTTTAAAATTAAGACTGTTTAAAATTAATATTGAACGTACCAAATGAAGTACAAAGACTGTTTAAAATTAATATTGTTTAAAAGTAATATTGTATGTAACCAACAAATGTCAAATCGATTGACACCTACAGAATGTTGGAAAACTGTACCTTTTTGCTATGTAAGCTTTGGCAATATGGTTCTCTGTAAACTTTCATGCCAATAAAGCATTTGAATTGGAAATTGGAATTGGAACTGGTTGGCGGACAGAAAGCAAAGAGTTGGAATAAATGGGTCGTTTTCCGAGTGGCAGGCAGTGACTAGTGGGGTACCGCAAGGATCGGTCCTAGGACCCCAGCTGTTCACAATATATATTAATGATCTAGACGAGGGAATTGGATGTAATATCTCCAAATTTGCAGACGACACAAAGCTGGGTGGGAGGGTAGGCTGTGAGGAGGATGTCGTGAAACTCCAGTACGATTTGGACAGGTTGGGTGATTGGGCAGAAACATGGCAAATGCACTATAATGTGGATAAATGTGAGGTTATCCACTTTGGTGGCAAAAACAGGAAGGCAGATTATTATTTGAATGGCAATAGATTGGGAGAAGGGGAAGTGCAAAGAGACCTGGGTGTTCTTGTGCATCAGTCGCTGAAGGTAAGCATGCAGGTGCAGCAGGCGGTTAAGAAGGCAAATGGTATGTTGGCCTTCGTAGCAAGAGAGTTCGAGTACAGGAACAAGGATGTCTTGCTGCAGTTGTACAGGGCCTTGGTGAGACCGCACCTTGAGTATTGTGTGCAGTTTTGGTCGCCTTACCTGAGGAAGGACGTTCTTGCCATGGAAGGAGTGCAGCGAAGATTCACCAGGCTGATACCTGGGATGGCAGGAATGACGTATGAGGAGAGATTGTGTCGATTGGGCTTATACTCACTGGAGTTTAGAAGATTGAGAGGGGATCTCATCGAAACCTATAAAATTCTGTCAGGCCTGGACAGACTAGATGCAGGAAGGATGTTTCTGATGGCCGGGGAGTCCAGAACCAGCGGTCATAGTTTAAGGATAAGGGGTAAGCCATTTAGGACTGAAATGAGGAGGAATTTCTTCACCCAGAGAGTGGTGAACCTGTAGAATTCTCTGCCACAGAGGGCGGTGGAGGCCAGTTCATTAAATATATTCAAGAAGGAGTTAGATATATTTCTTAAGGCTAAAGGGATCAAGGAATATGGGGAGAAGGCAGGGACAGGGTACTGAATTTGGATGATCAGCCATGATCTCATTGAATGGCGGAGCAGGCTCGAAGAGCCGAATGGTCTACTCCTGCTCCTATCTTCTATGTTTCTATGTTTCTATGTAGATTTACACCCAAAAATGTAGGCACAGCATGGCCCGGATTAGCTGGTAGCGGCGTGACTGAGATTACTGGGTTTGATAGTGATTTCTTTTTAAATTGTTGTTACTGAGACCTGCACCATACTTACCTAAAGTGCCATCAATCTCAGTCTGCCCCCTCCCCCCATGAAATACTAAGCAGCTAGAATGGTCTACCCAGTGGGGATACCTCTGTTCTGTACAATAATGGTAAAGGAAGAGAAGGAGCAGAGGCAAGAGACACTGAGAGTGCAAGCAGTACCATAGCAGAGGACAGAAGCCCACTGGCTATTACCCCTATTGATAGCACAGCTTTTGCACTTGTTTTATGGCAGTTTTTACATTCGTGTGACGGCAAATGAGCTCCACAGGAAATTTCAGCATAAGTTCCCATCGGTTCCATCGGTGTAGAAACCAACCTAAACTTTCTGCAAAAGTGTAATCCATGGAATTCTGGGTCAATGCATTGTGCATTACAGGGTATAATGCTTCCCTCTCTATCAAATTGTGTATCTTCCGAACTACCGTGAACAGCATCATGGAACATCCATTAGTACCAGAAAATAATTATTAGAATTGTCTCCTGGAGAAAAACATTATACAAATTGTAACCATCAGAA
This sequence comes from Somniosus microcephalus, assembly GCF_052327205.1. NCBI lineage: Eukaryota > Metazoa > Chordata > Chondrichthyes > Squaliformes > Somniosidae > Somniosus > Somniosus microcephalus. The sequence goes on along the minus strand of NC_140991.1, from coordinate 148,425,664 downwards.
TATTTTTTAATTATTTAGCAAATATCTCTAGCAAAAACAAATAAGGTATTTTCTATCACATAGCACATCCTATGGGTTTGTTGTTGGTTATTTTGAGCAAAGCATTGGTAGAGGTCCCTTTAGCCCTGGCCCAATCTAACAACTCTGACTGTAATGCCTTTGTTATACTAGCCTGGCCAGATATACTGAATCATATAACCATACTTATGACGATAAGGTTACAGTAACTGTACATATTTTGACAGTCCAACTTCTTCCAAAATTCACAGCACCACTGCACATATGCAGGTACATATATATTATACTAGCTGAAGTGCCCGGCGGTGCCGAGGGTCTTTTGAGGGCATGTTATTGGTGGAAGAGAGAGAGAGAGCGACTGGGGGGGAAGAGAGAGAGCGACTGGGGGGGAAGAGAGAGAGCGACTTGGGGGAAGAGAGAGAGCGACTTGGGGGAAGAGAGAGAGCGACTTGGGGGAAGAGAGAGAGCGACTGGGGGGAAGAGAGAGAGCGACTGGGGGGAAGAGAGAGAGCGACTGGGGGGAAGAGAGAGAGCGACTGGGGGGAAGAGAGAGAGCGCGACTGGGGGTAAGAGAGAGAGCGCGACTGGGGGTAAGAGAGAGAGCGACGGGGAAGAGAGAGAGCGACTGGGGGGAAGAGAGAGAGCGACTGGGGGGAAGAGAGAGAGCGACTGGGGGAAGAGAGCGAGCGGACTGGGGGGAAGAGAGCGAGCGACTGGGGGGAAGAGAGCGAGCGACTGGGGGGAAGAGAGAGAGCGACTGGGGGGAAGAGAGAGAGCGACTGGGGGGGAAGAGAGAGAGCGACTGGGGGGGAAGAGAGAGAGCGACTGGGGGGAAGAGAGAGAGCGACTGGGGGGGAAGAGAGAGAGCGACTGGGGAGGAAGAGAGAGAGCGACTGGGGGGGAAGAGAGAGAGCGACTGGGGGGGAAGAAACAGAGCGACTGGGGGGAAGAGAGAGCGCGACTGGGGGGGAAGAGAGAGAGAGCGACGGGGGGGAAGAGAGAGAGCGACTGGGGGGAAGAGAGAGAGCGACGAGGGGGGAAGAGAGAGAGAGAGAGAGGGAAGGAGAGAGAGAGAGAGGGAAGGAGAGAGAGAGGGAAGGAGAGAGAGAGAGGGAAGGATAGAGAGAGATGGAAGGAGAGAGAGAGAGGGAAGAAGAGAGAGAGAGGGAAGGAGAGAGAGAGAGGGAAGGAGAGAGAGAGAGGGAAGGAGAGAGAGAGGGAAAGCAAAGGAGGGAGAGAGGGAATGAGAGTGAGAGAGAGGGAGACAGAGACAGAGGGAGGGAGAGAGAGAGACAGAGAGGGGAGGAGAGAAAGGGGAAAGAGTTGGGGGAGCAAGGGGTGGGAGAGCAAGGGGTGGGGGAGCAAGGGGTGGGGGAGAAATGGGTGGGTGGGGGAGAAGGGTGGGGCGGATGGGGGGGAGAAGATTGGGGTGGGTGGGGGGGAGAAGGGTGGGGTGTGTGGGGGGGAGAAGGGTAGGGTGGGTGGGGGGGAGAAGGGTGGGGTGGGTGGGGGGGGAGAAGGGGTGGGTGGGGTGGCGTGGGATGGGAGGGGTGGGCAGGTGGGGTGGGAGAAAGGGGTGGGTGGGGGAGAAAGGGGTGGGTGGGGGAAGGGGGGGTGGGGGAGGGAAGTGGGAGGTGGGAGGGATGTGTGGGGGGGAAGGGGGTGTGGGGGGGAAGGGGGTGTGGGGGGTGTGTGTGGGGGTGGAAGGGGGTGTGGGGGGCAAGGGGGTGTGGGGGGAAGGGGGTATGGGGGGGTGAAGGGGGGGTGTGGGGATGGAAGGGGGCGTGGGGGTGTGTGGGGGGGAAGTGGGGGGGAAGGGGGGGAGGGTGGGTGGGGGTTGGGGGTGTGGGGAAGGGGGGGTGGGGGGGTGGGGGGGAAGGGTGGAAAGGGAGGGGGGAAGGGGGGTGGGGGAAAGAGGGGGGGAAGGGAGGGGGAAGGGAGGGGGGGAAAAGGGAGGGGGGAAAGGGAGCGGGGGAGCAAGGGGTGGGGAAACATGAAACTTAAAGTACTTATAAAACATTTTGGTAAATCTTTCTATAACATACACTTTACAACCTCACCAATCTTTTTATTAAAAAAGAGGTCCTCACCTACAGTGTGTTGTATCACAAACAATGGCCGCCGCTTGCTTTTCAGTTGGAAAGATTAGGCCCCACCCACACAGCCGATTGTCTGTCTCGGTCACCAGGACCCGATTTGGAGCACAGAAGCCCCACCCACTCTATGTTCCTGTACTAAGATGGCCGCGCATGCACTCTGTTACACACTGAATCAAAATGGCGTCGCACTGAAACTTTTCACCCTCCTTGACAAAGATGGCTGCCGTTAACCTGGGGCTGTCAGCAGAAGAAATTTCCTCAGCTGCAAACACAGGATCTTCAGATTATTATTCAGGGCTTGCGACCTACCCCAGTTGCTTATGAAGCCTCCCCACCTACTGACCCCGGGAATGGAGCTGAGGCAGCACACCCTCTCCCCTCTGCCAGTGTTTGTCTCTGTCTAGGCCGGGAGCCTGGGTCTAGAGTTGCACTGCTGGCAGTTGGAGAAGCCTAGGCCCCGGGCCTGGAAAAACGGTGAAAGGTAGGAGAATTATAGAGGTCAGAGAAAAGATTTACAAATTAATTAACTTTTTTTAAAAACAATTTGTGTTTTAAAAGCAACTTTTTTTTTTGCTGGAAATGTAGATTTGAAAAGAAACACGCAGAAAGTGGGAAAAAGAAATGAAAAGTTTGGAATCAAGATGGCGGCGACTCACCTCGGTTCAGAATGATAAGGCCCGCCCACACACGCACCGATTGGTCAACCGTCAGGTCACTGAACTGTACGATTGGTCAATCATCACGTCATTCAACTGTAGGATGGCCCGCCCGCACACACAATGAACCCGCCCCCACTCGATGCAAATGAGCGGATAATGAGAGGAATTTTGAACATTTTTTGGATACCGTCGGCAGAATTTTTGTCCGACCGTCAGCACAATTTTTGTCGGAGCAAAAAGTAAATATGCCTACAAGAGTCCCCTAATGATGAGCTTTCTTTTGTATAACATAAGCGTAGGTAGCTCTATAACTTTTGATTGTATAGCCGGCCAGAGAGACAGACAGAGAGACAGACAGAGAGACAGACAGATAGACATATCCTTTTATATATATAGATTGTCTATTGCTTTCACATGCACAGTGGTGCACCAAGTTTCCAAGGAAGCTGGAACATCTAATATATACTGCACAGAATTATAGCTACCTACAAGCACACTCAGTCTACTGCACAGGGGCTCAGAATCATTCCAGTAAAAAGGTATTGGGTCGATTCCATCAAAAAATGCATCAACGTTCACATACAACTTTCCATATCCCAACATGCAAATATTTTTAAATATTCCGCTTAATTACTTTTTTTCCTATTTTGTGAGGATATCAAATCCCTTTATTTTTTTCTCCCCAGTATCTCTGTCCTGCATGGGTGGTGCAGCGCCTACAGCTGACAGTATGAATGGTCAATCTGTTCCCGGCCTTCGCAAATGCTGCTCTGAGCCAGTTGCAAGGCTATGAGTGACAGCAGTGCTGGAATGATAATCATCCCATTTTTCCGTCGCCATGAAGATGCACCTGAACAACGCAAAGTGCTTTCCCATAGGTGTGCAGCTGAGATTAGTAATTCAGCTATGGAGAATCAAACACACATACCCTACTGCCAGTGTACCATACACCAATTGATTAAGTTATTATTGTAGCTGCTTCCACCAGTTGTGGATTTAGCAACTCTATTAGAAAGCCCACCACTGTCACTCACAGGAGTATTGCCATGCGCAATGTCCCAGCGCTGCAATTGAGAGTTTGGTGAAATTAAGTTGTTTACTTCCTATTTTACTTCACTTATTCCACTTTAAATTATAAGCTTTATGAAAGTGTGTTATAAATACAGCACGGAAGATTACTGCATATCCATTGTGGAATGTGAAACACCTCTATTAGGCTTTATAAGCTCACTTGAAGAATTATTAGCCAGGACACCTACTCTACTTTAAATAGTGCCATGGGATCTTTTATGTCCACTGGTACAGGCAGACAGGAATTAGTTTACCATCTCATCTAAAGGATGACACCTCTGACAAATCACCAATCCTTTAGTGCCGTACTGGAGTGTCAGTTTAGATTATGAGCTCAAGTATCTATATGGTCTTGAATTCACAATGTTTTGACCTAGAGGTGAGAGTACTACTAAGTAACCAAACCGACACACATTAGGGTCACGCACATGATTCTGCACAGTGGGTTTGCAATCTCCAATGTATCACCATGGGAAGTGTTAAGATGCCTCCCAACAGGGAAGAGAAAAAATGGAAAGCTAGTCATCTCAAGCCACTATCATACACTTTGCAGCAACTAATTATCAAGTGACATTGATGGAGGCCTGGGAGGAGGTTTCCAACCTCTTTTCTGTTTGGAGAAAGATGCCTTGTAGAAGAAGATTTCATGAGAGAAAATAGCATGAAAAATGCATGCACAATTATTTTCTGTTTCATTTGCCTCACCAAATTTGTGAGTTAAGAGAATGATACATGGTAACCACAGTAATGTGACATATATGTAAAAAAACACATTTAGTAACAAATTAGAAACTACACATGCTAATAAAAAGGAGACCTATGAGACTTATTTTAATTATCTGTTTCTTTTAAATGTGCAAGGTGGATTATTCATCACTTCAATAATCTTCCTTCTATTAAGACCAAGCACTGATTTTATTTTGATGAACTGTGTTAGTAGATACAGTTGATGTAAGCAACAATCTGATTGGCCAATGGTAAAAGCATTTATTCATAAAATTACTGTTATCTACTAATGGTAATAATGAAAGTTTAAGCATGTTTTATGATGGAACAAAAGACCTTGAGCTGATTAAAGCACAAGGCTGTGCTTCATTTTTTTAATCACCTAGCTGTTCCCCTGCTCCACTATGGGGTGTGCTGGAGTATTCATTAGGTAAAATATCTCATCTATCTACCAGCATCCCTCTGCAACATTTTGATACCTATGATGTATACCTACATTACAGATGAATTACATCAATTCAATTAAAACTAGGCCCTTAATCCCCTTTGCTTTGAAACTGAAAGTAGCCTTTCCCCACTGATGGCTCTGCTGGAGTTACAGACCAGAAAGGTCTCAGTATTGATTCCTGTTTGTACTGACCTCAGCTGGATTGCTAGTAAAGATGAAGTGATTGGCCTCAGTGCCTCTGTGTCACAGAAGGCAAATCCTCCAGATTTTTCACTCCTGATTATATACTGTAACACTTGCTGAAAAGTGCACATGTTAACATTGGATGAGGACAGCATTGCACTCCAGCCAGAGCTCAATAACCTGCGACATTCACTGTTCGGCCTTACTCATGATGAACAGCAAATTCGGTGTGGTATGGGAGGGTGAACAATGCGAGTGGTACAGTACCTCACAAGGAATCAACACCTTCAGAGCAGGAGGAGGGAGTGGGAGTAACTGGTGAGAAAGGAGGGGGGAAATAAAAACAAAGTGCAAAAAAAAATTCTCCAATGAATCATTTGACAATGCTATTGTGCAGTGGTGACATCACAATCACTTCTCAGTCAATGGTATCTTAGTTATGTTCTAACTACCATTAAGTCAGGTTTAGTTTTGGGATTATAGTATATTTTATTATATTTTAAAAATGAACAATTAGATGTGAGTCATAAGGCTGTAATGTAATCATAGGATTCCTTTGACATCTACAAGTTATTCATGAAGATATGGAGCAGGAGTGTCCAAACTACTGCCATGGGCCATATGCAGCCTACCAGCCCCAGCAATCTATTCACAGACGCTCAGGTAACTTGGTTCTATTTGCACTTATATTTCTTACTTGCTGAATTATACCTGTTTTAATTCTGTGCATAATTGGTTTGGAAAGGGCTATTCTTAGCACTATTGTTTCATTTATGGGTTATTCCTCAACCAGAACACCAAGGTCTGTTAGTATCCGAAGCTTTAGATATATGCGAACTAACGGGAACATTGATACAATGATTTAATATGTTGCTTTATATATGACCCATGCAACTCCATGATATGCAATCAAATGCGCCACAAAGACAAAAAGCTTGGACACTCCTGCCTTACAGTAAATTAACCTATAACCCATTTGCAGCTGTCCATAATTCTATCCATAATATCTGTACAGGGTGTATATTGTGTAGCAGAGTGTTTTTTTCCTGTAATTTACATTTCCACTGTTTCTCCTGTTACAATCTAGGCCTAAATGACAGCCACCAAAAACATGAATGTCAAATGTGATACATACTAAACATACTCATCACATGGCCATGCCAAACAAAAGTACTGCAGAATATTAAGGAAGAAAAAAAATAAAATTCACACTAACAAAAGGGCAAAGATGCTTTTCTGTCACTATAATGGCTTTGAGTCTATAACATTGTGAGATAGGAATCCAGTACCTTTATCCAGCATGCTTTGGGAAAATAAACCAAATTCTACAGCAAAGGTCATGGGGGGAGGTGGGGGGGGGGGTCTTATGACTAAAACTGCCAGTAGAGCAGTTTAAAACCACCAGTACAACAGTTTTTCCAAAAGGAAGGTATGGTGTGTTATCAGCTCATGGTCTGTTCCCTGTAACTTAACTCAATTAATACATTTTGTAACGAGCAAAACTTGTGGTTGTAAGGATCCATTGTCATCATGGGTGAGATCTTCATACCTCCAGACCCAGTACACAGGATTCCAGATAAGAGAAGGATTTGATGAACATCTCCATACTAAAGAATAATACTGTATACGGCCAAAAAGGGGGTGGGTAATTGTGCAAAACAAACAGAAAAACTCAATATAAGAAATGCCAAGCACCCCGTTAGACAGAGTTCCTGGGGTGATCTGTGACACCGGTGCCATTGATAGGAGGAAGATTGATCACCTTTGCATCCTAGGCACAGATGAGTATTTGAGGTTGTACTGTGTGTAATTGTTAGAAACATTCATGTTTTAATTTTCTTCTTCTTCTTCTTAGGCAGTCCTTTGGAACCGAGGATGACTTGCTTCCACACTAAAAATGAGTTCTCAGGTGACTGATGAGTCCAATGCGGGACCTACAGTCTCTGTCACAGGTGGGGCAGATGGTGGTTGAAGGAGCAGGTGGGTGGGGTGCATGCTTGTAATTGGTAGTAAAATTTATGCTTAAGTAGGTTAATAAAACTATCTCAATCGAGTCTAGTGGCCAAACTCTTTTAATCAATACGAAATGGGCAAGTAAGATTAAACCACCCCACAAACAAAATCACCCTTAATAGAGTTCACATAGCAAATGAAAAGTGTCACATAATGCAATAAAGCACAAATATTGTTATTCAAAAGAGCACCATTAACATCTTCAACCAAATCTCAATCATTCAAAACAAAGCCATTGTTTTAATTTTAACCCATAAACTTGTGACATTCCCATTTCCCCTCACAACTCTGCTATGCTCCAAATTTTAGCTTCAAATTGGCCATCCACAGATTTGGAAAAAAGGTCAACATGCAAACAGCACCTATAAAATATAGTAAGTTAAATACAAATTGTATTCAAATACTTAATAGGTACCCTTGTAATGCACAGTAGACATTGCATAAATAGAGCACATCAACAATGATGGTTTACAAAAAATACACCACTTCTTTCATAGTTACCATAACTCACTCCCAGCTGTGGCACCTATGAGTTATGCTAGTCACTCAGTGGTTTATTTTCAAAAAACAATTGCTCGCCAACATTTCTCTTCCATCTACTATGTTTTTGATTCTACTTTACAACTATAAAAAATCTCTTTTCATAATATTCTGTGAATCAAAGGTAATATTGGCCTGTGATTGCCTCACAGCCGCCTTGCTGACTTAAATCAATGTAATTTTAATAGTTTTTAACTTTTATCACCAACACTTTAATTTTATTGTAATCATAGTATGTATCATTAAAAAAATGTGGCTAGTAAGGAGTAGTAGGTTTTATTTACTATTTGAGTTTCAAGTGATGTATATAAGCCAGGCATCCAGTGCTGTACTTATAGGTTCTGAGATCAGCATATTTTAATAGCTTATCTCTACATTTAAGATCATAATTCCTTAGTCTCTTCATTACCATTTCATTTACAGAACATGTTGTGATCAAGCACCATGGATTATTAAATGCTTCATGAATCAGAAAGATATTTTACGACTTTAGGGTTTAAAACTGCAGTCATACTATCACTTTCATATCAATGCCAGATGGTTTTAGGTGTTCATCTGTGTGAAAGTGACAGTACAAATCAGGTGTAGATCCCAATCTGTACTCAAGTCCACTAAAGCCAAAGCTCGTGAGCTCCTGTCGGGGAATCGTCTCACACCCAGCTATAGAACATATATGGGTCACAGCATGTGACCAGTGCACAATCGTATACTTCCTGTGAGCTTTTAATATTTTGCATTTAATGTCACTCTTACTCGTGCTCTCTGAACTTAAAGGATAGATGTCCTGCTTCCTCTCTTGTACTAGGCCAGGAACGCCAGGATTTCATGTCCAGAATGATTAGCATGGCCCATGAGCACCCCGGCATACTGCTGATGGTAGGGGCAGGAAAGTGAAGCACAGCTGCTGACCTTGAGGCCTGCAACTGCGTGTTGGGCATGCGAGATCAGGACCTTTTGATTGCTCATGGGGATTAACAGCCAGAAGGCCCCGATTTGACATTAATATCCTAGGGAGAGGCAGGGGTGGTTAAAGTGCTAAAAAAAATCTTAATCTTAAACTCTTCACCCTCCCCCAGAACCACCTGGGAGCTTCTACTGTGTTTCTCTGTGCCTGTGCTAGGGCGCCCAGCCAGCGAACCGGCAGGAAAGTGAGGCAGGAAGCCAGAAACGCGACCTTTCGCCTCAATCCCATGGTTCCGATGAGTTTGCGCCAACAACAGGCAGAATCAGAAATTGGTCTCCGTCTCTTTCCTGACCTTTATGCCCATGGAAATGGGCATTACCCAGCGGCAGAGGCAGGAAAATCTACCCTTAAGTGAGTTGCATCCAGGTAGAGGCATATGCAGTTCTCGTCTGTGGCTCGTCATTATAAATTGGATAGAAGTGTATCCATCGGTATGACTCTGATCGACCACCGCACTTCACAAATGCCACCCGAGAGCGGCAGCTGCAATACAACTGAGCCAAGACAGTAGCGGGCATTCAGATACAACTTATGATCTAGAAACCATAACGCCAAAGTCCAGGCATTACTGTCGACTCCTACATTACAACAGTGAATACACTTCAAAAGTACTTAATTGGCTGTAAAGCGCTTTGGGGTGTTCCGAGGTCGAGAAAGGCGCTATATAAATGTAAATCTTTCTTTCATAAGGTTAGACGAAATCCCTGAAGAAAGTGAAATTGAACTGATCCAGCACCGTGTCAGCAGGCGGCTCTTTAATTATGTGCCACCTTCTCTAATGGACTACTTGGCCTTTTGACAGCGAATTACAGAGCTTCACCGTAACAAGAGTGCGGAGACATTTGACAGTCCAATTAAATTTAGCCAGAATGTTTTGTGTGCAATGCCTGACAGCGTCCACATTGCAAACCATTTTTAAACAAATTCAATAAAAGGCATCCCCCCCCCCTTTACGCGGATGTAATTTCCCGCCCGCCCACCCACCTATTAAGCGACGACGATCCACAGTGAGCGGCCCCCGACTGTCACTGAATGGTATGAAGGACCGAGGATGGCTGAAGCCTGACTTGACCGAAGGCAACATCCTCTCTGGAAGCAGCGAGAGACGATCACTTTGTGATGAAAAATGGATAGAATCCGATGCTGCACTCAAACCATGCGAGCCACGATCCCATAATAATTTGACGGGAATCCCAGAAAATCTAGGTGTTCTGTGGTTGACGAGGCGGGGTAGAATCTAATATGTATACTAAATTAGATATATGTTAATAAAGGTTGCGTATTGCTGATCTGAAAAAGGTAATCATTGAGGGTACAATCGTTATTCATCCATACAATCTCATATAAAAATGTTAATCCGAATGCTGGTGGTAATAATAATCCTATGGTTGTCAAGATATGCATAATTCATAGTGGTTTCATCGTATTAAATCCAAATAGTGACATTTGTATACGTGATGTAAGACTAACATCTATTCTTATTATTTTGCTCCGTGATACTGAATGGAGAAAAATAGCAATGTGTTGCCAGAAAAGCCCCTATATTATTTTCACAATATACTCAATTACAATTACGTTTCATTGATCAAAAGCACCATGAATCACAGCCCAGTCTGTCAATAACCATGTATTCAATGACAGATACTCGTCAACTGCTCGCTCTCGGGAGGTGCGGTATGTCAATAGAAGATTAGTGTTCATAGGATTGTGGTAAATTACTTTGGATCCCCTCTTATTTTCAAATAGGAAACACTGCGACAAGGACCACATGGTGTCTAGCAGTGTGTGCGATCACTGTGCTTGAGTGCTGATCCTTTTGAAGGTATTGCATTTGGCAGGTTATCTATCAGTCGGCCTGTCACTGACCAAGTCTTTGGAATTAACTAACAAGTGCCTGCTCGAAGCGACTGTTGATGGAGGTGGAGGTGTTGTTTCTAGATTATACGGAGAAAACCAATTTTATATTTCCACCAGCAAAAATAAAACAACAACAGCGTCTAAAGAGTACATGATGTACACTTTATAGCAGATGTTATGTTGACATTATGTACCATCTTAAAAAAGTTGGTGTTCTTGTACAGATTGTGGGTTATAAACATCGCCTGCCCTATTCCCGGTCTGCTGCGATTTCTTTCCTTATAACTGAAACACTCAGACATTTTATTATCTACGGCATAGACTTAATTATTGCCTTGTAGATTTATGGAGCTGTAAATCGCAAGAGCTAATTAAAAGCTGATAGGAAAAGATAGATGTGGAGTTTACGAATCTTTGTAGGGTCTAAACATTAGTGAGACGTAAGTGAAAATCCCGCGAATGCGGTGAAACTTATTGTGAAATCATGGGAGTAAATTGTTAATGTTTCAGTTAAAAACCTCATTATAGCAAAGAAGCAGTCGTTAGCCAACTGTTCTGGGATACGCAGTTACATTACTGTGTATCTGAAGAAGAAATCCGGAGAGAGTATTTGCCGACTGATAGCAATTAGAAACAGCCTCTAAATGGGTTACTACTAATTACCCTTGGTGTCATGTAGGTAACAGAATGGTGAACAAAAAATAAACCCAGAGAGTGCTGCGAAAGAAAGAACGATATAATTATAAAAAATAAATCGTAGACATAAAAATTGTTCAAATATTCATATTGTAATGATCATGTTCTCGGCAACACCAATGTGCATTCGTGCTTATGACAAACTTTCTATAATCCAGGTAGTTTAGTAGAATATATGCAGTTTTTTTATAACCTAAAGAAGTACCTAATTTCTGCAGTACAATAAATGGGCTGCACGTATAACGTGTATTAGAGGTCAGTATAATGGTTATGGGGGTGGACCGTGTAACCTCCGACACGTTTCTCATTCTACTTAACAACCCTTTGCCTATTCGTAATTAGATAGCCCACTCCCCTAAGTATACTAAGTAATTTAGGGTTTAATGTGCTCACTAGCTCGGGAGACTTGAAGAAAAGACGTGTATGGTCTGGTATTAGCTTTATCTAACAATGCATTGATACTTGAACGGACCTAGTAACTCCTAAACCACCTCGTTAAAATCTACTAGCACAACACGGCTTAAAAGTGTCCTCTTCCTATCACTAAGACCTTTAGTGATTTGTTAAGTGCCTTTCCTGCAGTTATTGAAGGTCGGATGACTGACAGACTTTTGCATTGTCTATATTATTCTGCTTTTCAGTCATTTTCAGAAGCAAGTGTAGAACATTTTACAAAGGTTAGTATCTACGGCGACAATATTAAAGTCGGCAGCATTTGGGTAAGTGGGCCAATGTTACAAGAACTGTAGACGTCACCTCTCTGCTCAGTCTAAAAACTCCTGCGCGCAGCAAGTACATCATATTGGAGTATACCTTTGGAACGTGGTCTCATGGGAAGTGTGTTCTAAAATTATATTAAACCCTTTTATTCATGCAGTCTCAAAGTTTTTTTCTAGATCTTTGTCATTTCTGTTTGTTTCTATTCTGTGCTTTGCCATTGGGGGAGTCTATTCTCGAAGCATGACGGAAGTAGAGGCAGGTTAATTATTCGGAATCATTCTTACCTCCTAAAACTATTCCACATATATTAATTATTCACTAGTCATCAGCTTAGTTTGTTGAAACCGGCGCAAAACGATCACCATATTTCAGACTTTCATGCGGAAATATCCCTTACATGCTGAATACTGACAACACAAGCACCTCCCCAGGAGAAGACCTACGCTAGTGCCTTGAGCAAATCAAATGGGTACAGGAAAGGTAACCACAAACACAGAATGAATTCAGATAGGCCTAATTTGATATTACAATTGGACAGGATGAGAAGCTCATCGACCTGCTAATGTTCAGGTAAGTGCTGCCCCTCTACTTTTTGCAATTCTGTATTTTCGGATTAAATGGGTGACGTCTGGCTCTGCTACACCTTCTCTGCACAACTGAAGTGGTGAAAATAGGAAGCCCAGCTGTTCATCCATCTTACCTCCTGCTCACATCAGCCATTCACTTTGTTCAGGCGTTGGCCGCCTTCGTTCCCATCATGTTCAGTCAATGCGATCCTTTTAGCATCGTTAGTGACGAATTTAATCAAAGTTGTTGTCAGAATCTTTTTTTGTCGGGATATTGTAACATGGTGTAAGTCTGTTGGTGTGTGTCTGTCAGAAATGCCCAGGCCTAGGAAATGTTGCATTAGAATCCTTCCATGTGACCTATATTGCATTTGAAACCGTCCTGTGTGCACAATTATAGACGAAACCATATTGAAAGCGTTTCACGAGTGGTGGGATACTTTTTATAATGCACATATTGCACACGACTGCAGATATTTGGTACGGAAATAACGAGTAACGCTAATATCCTGCCTTGACTTTCCCCGTTGACTCTACTCTCCTACTTCAATATTATTCATTAATGTCACTTACACTCACATGTATAAGACTAGTTGGCATCAACTAGCTTGTTTTTATAGTTGGGAATATGGCATAAAAGTTGTTATTTCCATACAAAATAGCAGACTGGATTTATATCTACTCTGGCAATCACGTCTTCCAATTCTAACCAAAACATTAAGGTTACTCCTTTTGTCATCTAATCCTAAAGTTACCAAATCCCTCCAAGGCTTCGCCCCTCAATATCTCTGTAACCTCCTCCAGCCTACAGCCCTGCCAGATCGCTGCTCGCTGCCTCTTCAGCATCCCGATTTTAATCGCTCCACCATTGGCCCAGCTGCCTAGGTCCTACACTCTGTAATTTCTTCCCTAAGCCTCTCTATCCCTCTCTCCTCCTTTAAGACGCTCCTACCTCTTTGACCAAACTTTTGGTCAGTGTCCTAAAATCTCTTTATGTGGCTTGGTGTCAAATTGTGCTTGATTAAGCTCCTGTGAAGAGTCTTGAGCCGTTTTACTACGTTAAAGGCGCTATATAAATGCAAGTTGTTGTTGAAACAGCAGTCAATTCCCAATCGTTTCGCATTTCTGTGTAACTGACTAAACGCTGCCATCCGGTCTGAGTTGAGAACAAAACGGTTCTGGACTCACCCGTAAAGTTCACGTGCTGGTCTGTTATAATTGTGCTTTGCAGATGCAAGCATGAATAATGCCAGTGACCTTTCTGACATTAAATGATGGCAGAATGCACACAAATTGCAGACTACCTTTTATGACTTTGGAACTGACACCACGCTTAGATTTTCTATCCTGACAACACTTTTCCATGGTAATGGAAGGCTTGTGCTAAAGTGATCCGGATGGGCAGTGTGGCCGGAGCTCCAATGTAATGCCAACAGGTGTCGTGTGGCAACAGTATTCGACCTGAAGGGCAACGCTTCTGCTGGGACCTCAAGTACATTAGGATCATGAAGTAGAAACAGGAGAGTCCCGCCGAGCGGGCTCTATCTATCCTCCTGGTATTTTTCAGCTCCCACTATTGGTCGCAGTTACAGATAAAACAGTTTAGTGCCATATTGTGGTGGTGGGGTGTCCTGTCCTGCCCACCAGGAAATCCGAAAATACTGCCCGCAGCTCAGTGTGTTAAAAATGCTGCCCGTCAGCTGAACCCAACAGCGAAGTACCTCGGCACTTTTATTTAAAATAAAAAATAAAATGTCTGGTTGTTCCTGCAGGTGAAGTGAGCAGATATTCTGATTTTTGGTCGCCACAACAAAGATTTGCAATTTTGCGAAACTTCCACTTACTTCTTGCGTGCAGACTTGATAAGAAAACCCCACTGCACTTACCATTAGCTGGGTCAATAGCCTAGGACAAAGGGCATGACTATCTCAGCGCTGCAAGATCTTTCTGCGGCGTGCCATGGTCTTAAACCATGTACCGTTCAATAACTTATTATCAACACTTGCTCGTGAGGCGACTCGCGCTCAACACAGCAAATTCCAGTCAGAATGTTTGATTTTTTTCCAGGTATTTGGTTATAGAAAAACTCTTTATACGTGAACTTAATGGAAATTACAGTCAGCAACATAGTGGGCAAAATGATTTGCAGAGGGAGCTAGGATAGCAAGGTTGTGATGAGGGTAGGTAGTTTGTTTTTTAGTCAGGCGACATATAATACAAGATAACAAGGTCAGTCCAGGCAGCTTTCGTAAAGTTGGTCATTTCAACTGAACCGTTCGCCACTCTTAGTGTTTTCTTACACATTAGTAACTTTTTTGTTTTGAAGAGTTTGGTAGAAGATGCATCAAATGTGAACTTGATGGCGCGCAAAATGCAAGCAACTTTTTTGAGACTATAAATTACGAGTTGATATAAAATGCGCAGAATATTAAAGAGCCATCATTTCGAATTTTCAGCAGATCTGTTTTTGTGAGCAATATGCATAATGTGCTTGGTGTATGAAATTATGGGCCACAAAAAACAACACAAATAACAAAACTTCTGCTAATTTCAGACGATGCTTAAGCAAACCGGAAGGTGGGTTTATAACGCGCTTTCTGATCATGTCCTCAGCACTTCTCAAAGTGCTTTACAATCAGTGGATTACTTTTCAGGGGCAGTCACTGTTTGTAATTATTGTTCTGTAAGAATTAGTGTTTTAATTGTGTAATTTGCAAGTTGTTGTCGTTAGTTTGGGATAATGTTGAATAATTAAGTAATTTCTCTCTCATTCACCTCATTTGGTGAACAAGTACAAGAGAAAAGTGACAGTGAAATGTAACATGTCTAGAAAGAATCAGATGTGAAAATATGCTTTTTAGAGCAGCAAAGATTATTATAATTTGTTGCAATAACTATTGCCATTAGTTATGTGTATATCAGCCATATTACAGGGTAAGCGGATTAAATATTGGAAACGACTCCATAACGCCCCTCCCCCGCCCCCCCCCCCCCAAAGAAAACCCGCTAATGTAGCATTGCAATGGTTTATATCTGAATATAGCACACGGTCCATCTTCCACTGCAATATATGTGCATCTTGAGAAAAACAGCAAGTGTGACAATACAGTAAGTGCGCTGCAGTGCGCACAATGGGATGTTTTGCGCGATAAAGTGAAAGCAGCTCCCTACGGTATCAATTCATGGGATGTAATTCCTTTAGATTAAACTTGTTTTCTTTGATGGTGCCTGGTTAGTTTTAATTCCGCCATAAAAACACAGTCGGCGATCTCTTAGAACTTCATAAAAGATATCTAAATAAAGCAACTCCACAATCCAATTAATTGTGTTACAACAATCATCGCTGTCCATCAATGAATAATTGTGTTTTACTATAGATATTGAAAACTAAGCACACTCATAGTAAAAAAAATCCTTGCTTTTATGTTAGCATGTGTTACAGTTGCCAAATACAATCTGGTTGCTGATTAGGACAAATTGTTCATAGTACGTGAAAATTGTACTTTTCTTGAAACTCAAAAAATATATAATGTAAATTGTCATCCGCCTAAAAATCAGTACTTTTAGCAGTTGTACTTTTGCAGTGAAATACGGCCGAGTTTGTATATTGTTCCCATTGCGCTGGTGTTCCCAGGTCCAGACTGCCATCTGGAGCTGTAGTAGGACGCGACAGCCAGTGCAATCATTGCTGTACACATACAGCAACTTTCCAAAGCACGATGCTCCACCAAAGATTGGGTTCAAATAGAATGACTGATCTCGGGATGTGTTTGCTTTGTCATATCGGCGTGTCTGCAGGTTCTTTTTGTACTGCGCTGGGTTGCCTTGGGCTTTGCAAATATGTTCCTGATGGCAGGGCCCGATATGAGCCTATCTCTCTCTTATTGCTTTCCCCTGCCTCTGGATCCCGGTAATCGGAATTAAAATACTTGAAGATTTTATCTGTGTGTCAGAACCAATTCGGTGATTTTGTTTTGTGGGTGGGGTATTGCTTTTTGTTTCCCGGTACAATAAATCCTCTTAGTGAAACAACTGAAGCCCACTTTCACTTGGAAGAAGTCTTACAGGCAAATCGCAACTATGCAGGTAATAAAACGCACGATGAAAACTTCAGCAGCATCTACTTTACGAACTGTAGTCAGCTTCAAACCAATTTGATCAAGTTCAGATCAGTTCTCACCACTATGAGTGGGATACTGAGAAAACACAGCCTGTAATACTCAAGCGTTTATAACAAAGGAACGTAGTCAGTTATATCAAATTGAAAGGTAACAATGCATTTTTATTGCGTTACAGAGTTCAACAAATGTCCATAAAAGATCAAGAAATGTACCACAGTTTGTCTGAAGGCTGCATATTCTAATTAAAAAAACTACACCGCGTTTCTTTTTAATTGAAGTGTCTTTTCCGGTGTAGATAAAAAACATAAGAATGCCACTCTGCTGGAACACCGGTCCCTCTCTTGCCAACCTTCCTGACACATTGGCTATCAAATAATGTCAGTGAAAGATGTTGCTTTATATGTAAAGATGATTGCATCGCTGGGACATTTAATAACGCTGAGAAATTACAAAACGACCATTTCCCTCAATCGTAAATCCAGAAGCGACATCTATCATTTTGTCTTTTCCATCGCTAGGCGCTGTAATTAATATCCATTAAGTAAGCATGTAATATGAATGGTGCAGTGAATATCCACTCCAGTATTGCATTTAAATCGGCGTTAAATAGGTGAAGCTTTTACATGGCTAATATCACTTCTTCCAATTATTGAAACCCTCGCTAACCCTCTGCATTGGGGAACTCAAACTCACATTGGACTTTGTTTATATGTGAAGTGTTAGAGCAACTGGCAATGATAACATGGCCACGGAAATCGTGATGGAAAGCCCCTCAGCATTTGGTATCTATTAAATATCATACTCCGTTATTTCCAGGATAGAATATCACTGCTTCGGGCTACAGTTGAAGTGATGCCTTTTAATGGAATGTGATAGAAAATCTTTAATTAACAACTAGCAAAAGTGGAATTCACAGCAGTTACTGCCAACAGTTACATTACCCACAGCCCGCTTTACTGGCCTACAGTGCCATGCAGCACCAAATGACTAAGATATGACTTGTAAGCGAACAAACGAGTTTGTTGTCTGAATGTTGCGTTATATTACCAACAAATGGCTGACTGACAAATCTCCGATTAATATTCACTGCGAAGCGCTATATTAATTACAGGGGTTCGTATTGTCCTTTTGTCATTCAATTATGTAATCTTTTACCCCAAGTCATCTTTATATGCGGGTATTTCGCAAATTCACTTCGAAAAGCTGTTTTAAAAAAGACAAAAAAGCGTGTTTTTAAATCAGATTTTCTATCTTCTATCAAATTGCGTCAGGTATTCTTGGAGTGGTGTGCGACAGAGCAAACAAAAGAAATCGCTGATAATATTCATCCTGGGAGCACTTTCATTAAACGTAATTCATCCGACTTTCAAGCTGAATTGAGTGACATACTTACAGCACAGCCCTTTTACTACTGGTGGAAATCAAGCTTTTTATTTCACTTTATTGTCACTTCGGTAAAATGCAACACATCAACATGACAATCTCCTGTGTATAACATTCTTCAACTGTGTTTACAGAGCGTCACGTAGGTTGTTTAAGTTTGATTTACAAGGGACGCGGGTGTAAACTATCAGCATAATCTTGTATTGTGCACAAGAATGCTTTGCTTTCTACCTGCCAATCGCCCGATCAGCAGCAGTTAGGAATGCCAAGATAATTCTGTTTGTAAAGGGTCGGTAGTCATTTCTGTAAAAGAGAGCGGCTTCCAATATTCCTGCTCGCATTAACCAGAAATAAAACCGCCTCTGTACTGCGAAACGCGCAAATTAATCCCGGATAAGTACCGAATTTAGTCAGTTCGATAAACGTCTGAGATTTCGGTTTCTTAGTTGTACGTTAATCAAACCCAAATGTTTGACTTGCGGCGCTCTCTATGTCTACCCGGAAATCCAAATAATATTATTTTAGAAAGTTATATAAAAAACCTGAAATCGTTCCGTTAATGGCATTTATGTTTTATTGCAATCACACATGTCTAACTTACTCGCACAACAACCCTACACACTCCTTCAGCTGTTTTCACAGTCTTGAAGAAATCCTTCCGGACTGCAGCCATACACCTATTTTATATCTATTGGCTCTTCAAAACATTAGTTATTACAACCTGGAATTCCAAGACAAGCAAATACATGCCACTATTGTTAGTGCTGACATCCCCTTCCTATTAAATAACCAGTTAAAAGGAACATAAATGCCATTTGAAGTCTTGGAGGGAAACGAGCATTGAATATCTTTGGGAAACAAGTCTGATACATGTGTGTGTATATCAACTTACATACATACACATATATTTGCACAGGCCTCGTCAGGGCAACTCATCGCGAATATATTTACATTAAAGCGATCAGTATATTGTGTACACAGATCCGTTATTAATGTTCCATTCACCTTTAGATTGGGCTTCAGACTTGGTTCGCCAGTCAATAGTTTCGGTAACCCCGAGCAGAGGAGAACACTGAACAGCGCCAACTACTGGTCAAACGGAGACGAGTTACTTCATTCAACGAATATGCTGTCCAAGCCAAAAATCCAACATGTACCAACCCGGTCCCTCTCGCCCCACAAATATATACTTGTGGAAAAAGTGGCTTTAAAATAGAGCTCAAGGATATCTGTAGAAAGCAAAACTTTCTAGCTTCAGGGTATGGGCTTTCTTAACAGCACGTTTTAAAGGATTAAGTAATATTGAATAATGTTTAGTATGATTGATATATTCATTATAAATGACCATTCCCTCACTATAAAAACTACAAAACGGTATTAAAAATATACCAGATGCATTAGCAATGGAGCGGTTCTAACAGTCTGAAGCGAAGTTGATGGGGGTAAACGTTCTACACAACTGATAGCCGATGTTCTGACATTTTGTCAACAGTTGTTATTGCTACTTTGAGAAAGGAAGGTCTCAGTTATGTCGTTACGGACTCTGCCTGTTTGACAATAAATACATTCATGAAATGCTTCATTAATTTGTCATAAATGCAACCGAATGAATGCAGAACCATTCCAGAAATGTGTAATACACCTTGGTGACGGAGCCATCAAAATTATTGAAAATTTGGAAAACATCCGCCAAGGCAACTTTGTTATTTACTGTACGGTAGTGCAATGAAATGATATTCAACAATGATAAGCCCAAAGCAGACATGACGTTTATATATGCATAATGTATGAATAGTATCGACAATGATGCAAAACAAAAATAATTAAATAGTCCTTTTGGCATCATAATTATTGTTGCCCAGACTTTCCCCTAATCTGCACAAAGTTGAAAACGCCGTGGTTATTACCAGCAAGACAGATTCGGAAGCATAATGCTATATTTCAATTTATTTTTGCTCGTAATTACATAGCCTTTATTTATATTGCCAATATATACTATATCCTCCCTATGCCTTCATAGGAAGGAAATCCTTTGCACACCCTTGCGTCCCAGCTTGACCCTTGCTGGAAGGAATGGCTCTGAACGCCTGTCCATTCGGATAGCTAGGCGTGTGCCATATGTTTCAGTCGCCTCCCAGCTGATTGTCTTCATCCCTTTATAAAACAGCTGTCCATTGCTTCATCATTTCCTTCTCTTGCCCAAGGCTTGGATCTATCCGGTGTTTGGCTAGTGTCCAGGAATGCATCTTTCAAAGCCTGCAGATAGCTTGTAAAAGAGTTTTCTCGCCCTGTGCTTCAGGGTAGACCAAAGTCCAGTGTATAGCTGGAGTGGGGGGATGGGACAGGTCCGCTATCTGTGGAAGAAAACTACCTGTTCTTTTCAGTATGACAATTCCCGCCTTATTCTATTGTCAAAAGAGTTTTATTTTCTCTCACAACACACACTTGAATACGATGTGTCGATTTATATTTCCGTATTGTTGTTTAACAAAAACAAACATTGTCCAGTATTTGCCCCATATAAGTAAGTGTAAAGGAGTTCAGAAAAGTTGTCTTTAAAATCTCCATCTCTGGGTAAGACTACAGGAATGTTATGTTGACATTGTGGTTTTGCTTCATTATTAGGAATTGTAGTTTACAATTTCCTGGAGGATATAAAATTAGGTCTGAGATGTGTCTATTTAATAATAAACGTCCCTGTGTTTAAATTCAACATTTCTTCGAATTGGAGAATAAAGGAGCCTCACCTATATTCAATAAACATGTTTTAATTAATTGTTCATCTATTCCTCAGCATGCCACAAAGTGTTTGATGTCCCCTTGTAACAGTCACCCGAAATTAGCCCATTATAAGCTAGCTTTTTGTGATCCGTGTGCTTAAAGCTTTGCAGTTCATTTTAATCCATGATTGTTCAATAGTTCGAGACCTGCTCGAATTCCCTGTCCCCATTTAAGCTCTTTTAACTGTTTTATTAGAGTCTTTGATAACATTGTACCATCATTGAACAGGTCGTTTATTTGACTTTAAAAATACTATCTCTATACAATATTGTGTATATTTCTACCAATTCATTGGAAATTTAATTTCACTAGTATAGGATAAATATTAGGACTGCCACACCTTATTGTACTGACGAGTTTGCACTGAGAAAGCATTACAGCTAATGAAGTCTGTAACTAAGTGATAATTAAATCAGCATCATTTGCAGATTGAATGGTTTTGAAAAGCTCCCAATTCACAATTACAAGAAAATGAATGCGGCTATCGTGAAAACAGTACACGAAAACAAGCCTTCCTCCACTGCGGCAATACCAGAAAAGATGGACTGCAACTCCCCAAAAATGTGCACGGATTTTAAAGTGTTGGAAAGTAACCAAAGCCATTTGTCAATTAGGAACAATTTCTTAGAGTTTTAAAATGCTAGTAGTTGTGAGCTGGATGACTCTGGTGGGTTAAATGTTTAATTTCTCTCAGTTGCTATCAGCTGTGTAACAAAAGGCCTCTTGGTGCGTTCCAGAAGTTAACCATTGGATGCTTGAATCTTGCATGTGTCCTAAGCAAGTGGGCTCCAGCTAAATGAATTTAAAAACAGAATATAATATATGCACAACTATATAATAAAATGTATATATCTTATGAAGATTATTTTCGCGTCTTTCTTTTGAGCTTTCTGTTTGTTCCCTTTCTCTTTATTTCACGGTCTGTTTTTCGTCCTCCACATGGTCCTTTTCTCAATCATTTTATCGCTTCATCACTTCTTTTACCCCTTTCTGTCTCGGTTTTTGTGCCACTTTCGTGCTGCTTATTCCATTGTTACATTATTTATTTACTCGTTTTAACAATTTGAGGAACACACCAGTTAAATGCATCCCGCAATCCTACTTGTACAATCTTTACCGGGGTATTGAAAATAACTCGAGTCTGCAGGTAAATTGGTCAGAGTTATAAGGTCAAATTTCAACCTCAATGTCCCACAGCACAATCTACCAAGTAACGCAGATGGAGAGTTAGAAATAATAAATATGTATCCATTGTGTTGAAAGAGGCGCTGGGTCCCTAGCAATAAAATGTATGCCTTCCTCACCCTAAACCGCACAGTTAAGCATGTTCTTGAAGAGCATTCTGCGATCTACAGCACTCTCTATCGGCGTAATGTTGTAACTACAACCAGTGCCGCTCTATACTCCATATTACAAGAAGCAACTCTACAGAGACCACCAGTATTAGTGCCCAAGACCCCATGCGTTCTTCGGTAAGACGTGCTTGCATTTTTAACCGTTAAAAGACCTTAAAAGGACTACAAAAGGCACCACATAAAATAAAAAGAAAGTGAAGTTGTTGACAAAAATGTTTATGTGACGACCTCAGGATCGCCAGGAATGTTGCTGATGTTTGAGCAAAAGTAACTATCATGTGGTTTCGTGATTCATCTGAAGTGAGAGAACTCGCACTGACACTGATGCATGAGAAAACAACAATACTTTCGCGAATCGAGCCGACTCCTTGTTATCCCGACCTGAAGAATGTGCAACTCTGATAGGGCTCCTTTGATTTTTTCCTACCAGTTGTACATTTGTCAGCTGATACGCTGTACATATTCTCTCCGATTCTCCATTCAGCTCACACTTTTTCATGTTGCAA
The DNA here is from genome assembly GCF_052327205.1 of Somniosus microcephalus. Classification (NCBI taxonomy): domain Eukaryota; kingdom Metazoa; phylum Chordata; class Chondrichthyes; order Squaliformes; family Somniosidae; genus Somniosus; species Somniosus microcephalus. Next base: position 148,402,958 of record NC_140991.1, on the reverse strand, counting down.
TCAAAAATCAGCAAATCTGAGAGCATTTATTTTCAGGAACTGAAATAAGGACTCCCAAATTTCCAGCCTTTTACAATCCCTTTGTTTCTGCCGCCAGTCGGTATAAATCGAGACCTTTGGTATAAATACGACGTCTGCTGGAATTTAAACTGTTTAAATGAACCACTGAGCTAAACGTACAGGAAAAGGTTATTATTGTCCTACGACATCAATTCACTAAATCACCAGTGCCATACAATACTCCATGATCCCCTTTGCTGCTCCGCAATGTAACCTGTAAATAGGTAAATAGCCTATCGCCCCCACTACAGCTTTTTAAATATTACATTTATCAAGCGTACGAAAACTTACCAGGTAAAGACTGCTCTGAAGGAGAAGGACAGCGTACCAATAAACAGCCTGCATTCTCCTCTCTTAAACTTCCTCTGCTTTCCCTTTGCTTCTTAACATAGATCCACCTTGTATCCGCCAGAGTAAAGAGGGATCTTTCACGAGCCTGTACATCTAAACAAAAATGAAATTATAGACCCCATGACCACTATACAAGGTTACTTCAGATAAAAAAAATACGATTAAATGCGAATTAATCCAGCAAAACAGTGAAGCAATCTCATAATTCAGTGCCTGCCAAGTTTCAATTCAGGGACGATTAAATCTGATCATTGGTGATCAGCCCCTCTTTGCCGCCGCCTCAACTCGGTTCCAAACGCCAATCGAGCCGGCGCTGGCTGCACTCGAGCACGTCACTGCCCGTGACATCGGGCAGCCGGCTGCCTATCAGAGGCCGGCAGCGCCCCCCAGTCTCAGCAGCAGAGGAGGGGAGGAGAGAAGAGGGGATCGGCCCTGACAGAGCTGCAGGGGGAGGGGGAGACACACCGCTAAACCGCCACAGCAACCACAGCCTTTACATACATGCTCATTCATTAGGCGAGCTTTTTATTTGATTTTTTTAAATGTTAGTCAGCGAGGTAAATGCTTGCCTCGAGGTAATTGCCGCCCTTCTGTTCACTTAGTCAATAGGTAGCTTCATTACTTGATACAGGTGCTTTCAGAGTACAGGCTGGTAAAAGAAAGTGAATCTGCACACTACAGTATCGCCTATAGTACTCCATTTGTTCTGTGCACGCTTGTTGTTTTATTATAAAGTCGCAATCTGATTAGCAATAACAACGGTTCTATTATTCACCAATTCCGCTGCTATTGATTATAATTGTTAGATTGCTAGGATTTCATCAGCTGAATTATAATGTTGACATATTTTATGCTGTTAATCACATTGTTATTATTTCTGCAGACTGACTAGATTATTTTCCTCTCATTAAGACTTCACAAACTGAATAGTCATCGTTCCAATGTTTATATATTTCACACAGATATTTGAACTACTCCGTGACATTATTTTGAAGCATTCATGAGTATATTGTGCATTGTTCTGCACAGATTATTGTTTTGTTTAGGTGTCATGAACTGAACATCATTGCCGCACTCAGATTTTAAGCATGCTTATTATTTGCACTCTTCTGACTCTGAAATACCACTCACGTTGTTTACACAACCAACCTCCCTTTGAATTGGTGTCACCATTATTAATAATATATAATTACCGACGCGTTATCAGACGGATAATAATACCTTATTGATTCACTGGAACTGTGGTAATGATGGTAAGGTGTAACCGGTCGTTTTCGGTACATTGGACTGCATAGATTACAAGCTTCTTATTCTCTCTCAACATAAGGTGCGGAGAGCTTTTTTTAAAAAGAAGAAACCTTATTTTGCTCCCATTTAAGACCAAAGGGTATTCAGTCTGCTTGCAGAATTGTGGTTAAGTGCTGGCAGAGTGAAACACTCCGACCTGCTCCCTCGCGTTTCGAGGATGTAGGGATCGAGAATCCCAACAATAAAAGATTGTTTCTCTCCCCCTCGCACACACATAGGCTGGAGGGAGAGGGATTAATTTGATTATAGCTTACATACCAGGGCCCTCCAGTTGTCCCGGTTCCACAGCGGAACTCGTACGGAGCAGCAGGGTGCTTATGGAGGGGAGGTTCATAGTTGGAAAAGTAGGAGCATGAAGAATGGCAAGGGCAGGATTGTGTGAGAGAAATAAAACATAAACGGGATCTTCCGATGCATTCCATTAGCTGGCGAGGTCTGGATTCGCTGTCTTGTTCTGATTTTTTTTTTATTGCATTTGGAGTAAATGGAGATCTTGCTATGGACGGGGAGCATAACCTACATATTCACAAAAATTAAACAGCTTCTTCATTGACATTTGTGTGTGTGTAAGTGTGGGGTTCCCAGTGCACGAGCCGTCTTCCTTCAAATCCTAATACAGAGAAAGGACTCCCTCAAGAGGGGACAAGCTTCATCTTTAAGTTTCAGAGCAGGCAGCCGAATCCTACAATCTGAAGAGCTGTAGGTGGAAGCGGGACACACAAAGCAGACAGGTCATTTAAAGTTCTGTTTGGGAAGACACATAACGTGACAGAACTATTAAACGGACAGTATTCCCATCTTTGTCGGGGAGGGGGATCTGGGAGCAATGGATATAAGAAGGGGAAGTACAAGAAGGAGTCCATTTATGAAGACACAATGTGGCATCTTGTGACTATTTATGAGCTGTGTTCATCTGGAGTCTAATATTGTGGTACAAATGTTGCTGAAAGGGTCGCTAAAGAGCATTAGAACCGGACTCTGACTCTGATTGGGGTCCTGTGGGGAAAGGGGACTGAAAAGGTTAATTAAGACTTAAACGTGAGATGAGGAGAAAAATATCAGTTCTTGAAATCGGTTTCTTTTTCAAATGCTATGTTTTATTTTATATATATATATATATATGTCTACGAGAATCCAAACAGCCCGCCGTGAGTTTGGTAGCGAGTAGGCTCGAGATGTGAGGATTTCAAATTGGCACCAAGCGATTCCTGGGGCGAGCTCTGAAAAAAAACCTGACACCTTCTGTCATCATTAAGCTCACTGGCGGTGTGAGAATTGTAAAGAATAGTGTGAAGTCAAATATATAATAAAAACACTGGAAGCGCTTGCTGGCCCCGCGGGATCCGTGCTGCTGGAGAACACGATGGAAAGGATTCCTTTACTTTTATGACATGCACAGCACAGATAGTCAGATTTTTCTTTCGCTCCTGCAAACCACATCCCAGCAGAAACAGACCTGAGCACAGATATTTATCATAAATGAAAGTCAAATTAGTTTTACACACACACAATTTCATCATACCGACAATAAAACCATATTATTTTAATAATATAATTGTATTGCAGTCAAAACATGGGCGCCAAATCTCAGTGCGGAGTTGCGGGCATGTTCCTGGCACTATATATAGACAATAGCTGGAGGTGAATGTATTGTGTTCCTGCACGTAAGTCCTACCTCAGATATTTGGATTGGCTCCTTTCGACATCTCCACGATCTAATTGAATGGAGAACAGGCTCGAGGGGCTGAATGGCCTCCTCCTGTTCCTACCTTCCTAAGCACTGGTGCTCATTTATCCTTATAATAATAAAAATGGAACCGTTCATGGCTCATTTTATTAGGGTCACAGCTTTCCTGGGTGTGATCAGAACCCGTGATTTCTAATATCTTGCATTATTTCAGTGATTTCTTCCAACAGCGCGCCTGTTTACGCGAGGGCTGCCAAATAAGTCCCAGTCCCCATCTGCTCGAGTTACAGACGGTAAATCTGTACCTGCCCGACATTATTTGCGCGAAACAAATGAAGGTTAAGACGAATTTATACACAAAATGAGAGATCCCCGCATCACCAGCTGTCCTTTGTAAATCTGACCGAATTAGTATTTGTGTCAGTTTACAGAAAGTGAATATTCCTAAAATACAAGAATTCGAGGCTAGTGAATCTAACAACAACCGTATTGCTGAATTGTCACAGTCGGCATCGACCACTGCTGGCACTTGGGAGTGAAAGGGACAGATTAATTATTTCAGCCAAGAGTCTCTGGTCGAGAAACTCATAGGCAGTTATTAGTAGTCTTACAGCGCCTCGGTGTGGCCATAGAGTGTAAAACAACAAAATACTTAAAGATGGTTGAACCTGTATTATTGATTGCCTTGTACTGGTTTATAAAATGTAATAAAGGGGCGCTGGAATAATTAAAAAAACAACAAGTTTAGCACCTAATCACCGAATAAAAATACACCTATATTAAAGTCTTGTATCTAGCTTGTCCCTCATAAAGGTGGAAAGTCCCATAGAAACATAGAAGATAGGAGCAGGAGTAGGCCATTCAGCCCCTCGAGCCTGCTCCACCATTCAATGAGATCATGGCTGATCATCCAAATTCAGTACCCCGTTCCTGCCTTCTCCCCATATCCCTTGATCCCTTTAGCCTTAAGAAATATATCCAACTCCTTCTTGAATATATTTAATGAATTGGCCTCTACTGCCTTCTTTGGTAGAGAATTCCACAGGTTCACCACTCTCTGGGTGAAGAAATTCCTCCTCATCTCTGTCCTAAATGGCTTACCCCTTATCCTTAGACTGTGACCCCTGGTTCTGGACTCCCCGACCATCGGGAACATCCTTCCAGCATCTAGTCTGTCTAGTCCTGCTAGAATTTTATAAGTTTCGATGAGATCCCCTCTCATTCTTCTAAACTCCAGCGAGTATAAGCCCAATCGACCCAATCTCTCCTCATACATCATTCCTGCCATCCCAGGTATCAGCCTGGTGAATCTTCGCTGCACTCCCTCCATGGCAAGAACATCCTTCCTCAGATAAGGCGACCAAAACTGCACACAATACTCAAGATGTGGCCTCACCAAGGCCCTGTACAACTGCAGCAAGACATCCTTGTTCCTGTACTCAAACCCTCTCACTACGAAGGCCAACATACCATTTGCCTTCTTAACCGCCTGCTGCACCTGCATGCTTACCTTCAGCAACTGGTGCACAAGGACGCCCAGGTCTCGTTGCACTTCCCCTTCTCCCAATCTATTGCCATTTAGATAATAATCTGCCTTCCTGTTTTTGACACCAAAGTGGAGAACCTCGCATTTATCCACGTTATATTGCATCTGCCATGCGTCTGCCCAATCACCCAACCTGTCCAAATCATACTGGAGTTTCTCAGCATCCTCCTCACAGCACACACGCCCACCCAGCTTTGTGTCGTCTGCAAACTTGGAGATACTACATCTAGTTCCCTCGTCCAGATCATTAATATATAGTGAATAGCTGGGGTCCAAGGACCGATCCTGCGGTACCCCACTAGTCACTGCCTGCCACTCGGAAAAAGAGCCATTTATTCCAACTCTTTGCTTTCTGTCTGCCAACCAGTTCTCTATCCAAGTCAGTACCTTGCCCCCAATCCCATGTGCCCCCAATCCCACTTGCACCTGGCTGGCTCAAATGTCAAATTCATAAAACAACAAGAAATAACTTACATTTATATAGCGCCTTCCATGGCCTCAGGACTTGCCAAAGTGCCTTACAGCCAACCAAGTATTTTTTTTTGAAGTATAGTCATTGTTGTAATGTAGGAAACTCGGTAGCCAATTTGCACACAGAAAGGACCCACAAATAGCAATTAAACAAATGACCAGATCATTTGTTTAGGTGTTGGTTAAGGGATAACTGTTGGCTAGGACTCTGGGAAAACTCCCCTGCTCTTCTTTGACTAGTGCCATCAGATCTTTTACATCCCCCTGAGAAAGACAGCACCTTTGACAATGCAGCAGGAGAGATTGGGTCGATTGGGCTTATATTTGCTGGAGTTTAGAAGAATGAGAGGGGATCTCATTGAAACTTATAAAATTCTAACAGGACTAGACAGACTAGATGCAGGAAGGATGTTCCTGATGGTCGGGGAGTCCAGAACCAGGGGTCACAGTCTAAGGATAAGGGGTAAGCCATTTAGGACTGAAATGAGGAGGAATTTCTTCACCCAGAGAGTGGTGAACCTGTGGAATTTTCTACCACAGAAGGCAGTTGAGGCCAATTCATTAAATATATTCAAGAAGGAGTTAGATATATTTCTTAAGGCTAAAGGGATCAAGGGATATGGGGAGAAGGGTACTGAATTTGGATGATCAGCTATGATCTCATCGAATGGCGGAACAGGCTCGAGGGGCCGAATGGCCTACTCCTGCTCTTATCTTCTATGTTTCTATGTTTCTATTCCGTCAGTACTGAAATGATGTGTCAGCCTAGAAAATGTGCTAAAGTCTCTGGATTGGAGCTTGAACCCATGATCATCTGACTGAGTGGAGGTGCCATTTTTCAGATGAGATGTTAAAATGAGGCTCCATCTGCTCTCCCAGGTGGATGTAAAAGATTCTATGCCACTATTTGAAGAAGAGCAGGGGAGTTCTCCTCGGTGTCCTGGCCAATAATTATTCTTCAACCAACACAACTAAAAAAAGCAAATTATCTGGTCATTATCACATTGCTGTTTGTGGGACCTTGCTGTGTGCAAATTGGCTGTGGCATTTCCTACATTACAACAGTGACTACAATTCTAAAGCACATCACTGACTGTAAAGTGATTTGTGCATCCTGAGGCTGTGAAAGGTGCTATATAAATGCAAGTTCTTTCTTAAATATATGTAAATTGGCATTGATGTTCATGGTCTGTTCATACATCATTTTTCATGTTCATTTTTAGTTCTACACCTTCACAGATACCAACAATTTACACAAAAGAAAGAAAACTCAGACCTGGACTCCTGCAATTTATAAAAGGGTCCTGAACTCTTATTTTTGGAAATTCCATTGCTATCTGAAATCCTCCAAAGAAAGGGTTTTGCATTCCCAGCCTGATAAGTTACTGTGCTACTAGCTGGGCTGTTTTAAATCAGCTCCTATGGCCCACTCGTGCCCAACGCTGCCTGTCAACATGAACTGCCAAATGTAAACGTGTCTTATCCACAGATCTCCACATCTGTTGCAATGAGGTCAAAACTGTAACCAGTATATTGAAAGTGTCCAACCTTTGTATCACAAAATCCTTCGAAATACAATTTCACCTTTGAGAAGTCAAACTGCAAAAATGAGGCGCTTTACTTGAGCAATGAGTAGTCAGTTCTAAAACACGTACACAAGCGTATGCCAATGGCTACATGTGGTCTTTGACCAGTGCTGTGTATGCTAGGGCCAATTTTACAAAGTACAGTTTCAGAAGTTATTTTGAGGATTTTTTTAAGGTACATGTTTTTACAGTACAAAGAGAGGACCCATAAACTAGGGACAAAAACATTTCATTTTTTGTTCTAACAACCTCTTTTATGCTGCAATTGTACTGCAGCTATCAGTCTCACTTCAGTATCTGTGAAATAATGCGCACAGTAGGCAGGAGTTATGCTGGCAAATGTGCATCACAGAAATCCACCACAAAGAAGCCCTGCACGTGACTTGATAGATGTTCGGAGCTCTGCTCTATGGGTGGCTAATTTATCATTTTAGGAGAGAAAGGGCACAGCATTCACTTTCACCTAAAGGTTCTCAGAAGATCTATCAGACATCCTGAGCACTTTTTAAATGTGTTTTCACATCAGACTGGAGTTATATTGCAACTGGTATGAACTCAAGCTAGTGTGAGATGCTCTCCTAGAGAGGCTATCACACTGCTTGACTTTAGTACACTCAGGAAACTGACTTCTGAGATATACTGCCAATTTCACCTTGATGCACATCCAAAACTGCTTTGCATTATTGTAAAAGTGGCAGTATAACTACACCCTTAGGCCTGTTATGTGCTTTTCGTGAAGATTGAACCCTGTGGATAAACTGGTCTTTCCTCCGTTTTTGTGGAACCATTACATATTATGCAACTACATCACAGGCATGAGTCTCTCAATGTATACTCCTGTGCCTTTTCTTCAGTCTTCTGAAATCTACATTGTTGCTATAAATTTGAAGCAATTGAAATAAAGAAAATAAATTACCAGGAATTTTTAATATGGACAAATTATGTCATAAGATGCAAGTAAGTCCTAAACTAAAGTTGGTTGACTCACTGATACATTTGTATTTATCAGAATTGGATTTTATTCAATATACAAACTAATGCAATTATATGCTCCAATTTAGGAAATAAGAAAATCCTCTACGACTTCTATACTTGCATCTGAAATAAATGATAATATACTGATCCATTCTATCTTACTTGGTTTGAAGGGTAAAACAATCTATTCCAATGAGATCTGCTTAAGATGTACGTAGTGTTAATCTCTATGCCAACAACTTGTTCCTGTCAGCATTTACTTAAAGGAGCTAAATTCATCATGCTAGTGACTCTAGAGCCAAGCATCAGCCATTGTCAGAGATTTAACTTGTAACCACTCCAAAGGGAAATGAGCATTCCAAGTGCTGCACTATCAGGAGATCTTATTCTATTCAACTTCCAATCAATCCAAAAATAATTTTTCTCAAATGAAATCCCTGGCTATTAAAATTCAAAATCTTATGACTGAAAATTTGAAATTACTGTGTTGCACGCTATAGCTTTGGAGTTTAGGAGAATGGTTTAAAATCCAACAAAATTACAGAGATGAATATTATATCCCAACTGCAATTTTTGTTTAGCCGTTCCTCATGGTTCCTGGAAGAGGCATCAGGTAGTCACTCAAAACATTGAGGCTTTCAAGCTGAGGGCTGAGACAGTTGATGACAGCTTTCCCTGTGAGAATGCAGACAATTCTCTGAAATTAAATTATATTGGCCACAGATGATGGGATTTGAATCATCTCTCATCAAAGAGTCCCAAGGAACTAAACATTTCACTGATCTCTGGAATAGTTAGTTGGATCCAAACAGGAACACGTTAGCTCACTAGAGATTATGTTTTCCTCCTTTTTGTACAATTTAACTACTGCCATTCAAATCAAAATAGTGGGTGACAGTAATTTACCTGTAGGTACTTTGGTTAAATTGGATTTTGTTAGTGGAAAATCATCCAATCACAAATCACCTGTAATAATAATTATTTAACACATCTCAAGCAGCTAAACAGCCATCTAAATGGTAACAATTCTAAAGTTTAGTGCTGCTTAATGTGCAATATTCGTGCTTAATAGCTCCATGAAAGTGAAATACTCACACTTTAGTTCCTTCCACTATGTAAACATTTGTGGTGATTAAACAAGAGTGGATGCTAAAATCTGATATTAACTGGTCATTAACTTTCTGAAACTAGTCAGTGGACATTTATGTTTGCACTGAATCCATGCGTGAGGAATAAATCAAAAGCACATTATGCAAAGTGTAATTCAGCAAGTCACAATAATTAAAGCAACAAATAAAATACTTATATAATCAAACCAAAACTTCTTCAGAGAAAGCCTCCTTGCACCCCTTTCTTGGCTCATGTGCCCTATCAGAAGGTGATTTGTAATTCTAATTACATCATCTCCTAACAATATTGAAACTTCCTATTGCTTTCTATCAGTTCCTTGAGGTTAGCTTTATTTGACTTGCAAACTACTCTGAGCTTAAAATGAACTCATAGACAGAAACAAGAGTCCTTTCCTCTGGGTCAGGCACTTCTGCTGTGAAATCTAAATCTGAAAATACCACAATGCTGTCAGGACCTTGTCTAGTGGGGTGGATTAGCTGAATTTTAGGAATCGTTTGCTTTCTTGTCCGAGGCAGAAAACCCAACGTTATCGACGCTATTTAAACCATTTTAACCATGGTCACTGAAAATCCTTTGAAAATACATCATTCGTGGAAAACATGCAATATTTAAATTGCATAATATAAACAACTCAACAAAAAAGTAGAATGAAAAACAAATTTAAAATCAGTTTTGTTCTAAAATGAACACCAAGAATGCATAATACAGTGGTCACGGGTTTGTGTTTATTCCTGTATTGCATGTCTAGTTATTTCTAGCTCTTTATCCATTATCACTCATCCTATTCCATTATTCTTGTCCTTACTTAATGTTGAGATAAAGACTGAGTGTGCAGATATTGAAGTAAAGTGGTTATTGTGCAGCCTGGGTGAAATTTACTAATATTCATTAACAATTTGAGGTATTCCCAGTGCTACACAAAGGTGACCGTGGTTAATTGGTGCAGAAATCTGGAGCACTATGAAGGAAATGCCTGTGCTAGTCCACCTTCCTTTAATCCCATATTTAATTGAAGAGCCTATATTCACCATTATTCTAAAGATGTCCATTTACAAATGAAACACTAACTGATTCACCACATGCTTTGCTCCCTTCTAATAATGGCCTGCAATTTCCGATAGGAGGCTTCCTGCATGCGGATGCGGATGCTTCCTATCGGAAAAAAATCTACGCTCTTTCCTGAGGTCTGAACACTTCCGCCCCTGGGCCTCTCCAAAGTCGAAATGCGCAGGACCCACGTGCCCCAGGGGCGCATGCAGTTTGCAAGCATCCCTGGGATCACGTGGGCCAGACCAGCCAATAGGAGAAGGGAATCCCCCTTCACACTTTTGTCAGATAGACCTGTCAAATATATGAATGGAGATCACCCCAAAAAGACACTAAAACATTAAATACATATTTTATAAACCATCACATTTTTAAAATAAGTTAAAACTACATTAAATTATATATTTTAAACAAAAATTTAATTTTTTGAAAAAAATAATTAAGGTTTTTTACGGGGCTAAAAATAAACTTACCTTTTTTAAAAGAGTGAAAAACTTTTTTTTTACTTTTTTCAACTCTTATCCCTACATCTGCTTTTACCAGGCATAAGATTTCTAAGTGTTTTCAGCAGGCGGAGATTGTGCAGAAAGCGGAACTCTCCCCCCGCAGAGGCCCTTCATCCAGGACAGGGATGCGATCTGTCAAGAGCATTCTTGACAGAGTGGAAATGCCGGTTTTCAGTGCATACGCTTCGCATGCCTGAAACCTGCATTTCCGATGTCCCTACGGGTGTGTACACAGCCCGTACACACCCGTAGGCATTGGAAAATACGGGCTAACATTAAATAATAATGCTTGCATTTTGTAGCACATTAACTGTTGTTTTGTAGTCAAACATGGCAGCCATTCTGTCCCAGCAAGATCTTACCAACTGCTGTGACATGAATGACCAATTAACCTTTTTATTTGTATTGTTGCTTGAGGGAAGAATGTTGGCCAGGACACCAGAAAAGCTCCCTGCTCCATTGCACATTGTGCAGTGGGATCTTTAATGTTCATCTGACCTGTCAGGACTTTGGTTTTATTTCTCAGTTGAAGGAACACACTTCCAACACTGCAACACTTCCTCGGTGTTGTACTGGAGTATCGGTCTCAATTAGAGGTTCAAACCTTGATATGATTCATACTCAAGGCTAAGTGAGCCAAGCTGAAATATATTAGGTTTCAGTGCACTACAGTTACAATATCGGTTCAAGAACCTTTCTGTGGGTGAATTTCCATGGGGGTTCTCCTGGCCATCCATCATAACTTTGGAAAAGAGCTGTGAAACCCTGGAAAAATTGCATAAACACTGAGCGGGAGAGCCCTGCAGGAATTCACCCCCTACAATTTTATTGAGCAATTAGTAGAATAAGCATTGCTAAAAAAAATTAACAGAGACAAATTTGCTTTTAAAAGTACATACTTAATGGGCATGTGCTTAAGTGTAGTTGACTGAATAAAGAAATTATTGCAATGTCCTCATTGTTTTCCATTTATTGAGTGCAGTGATACAAAGTTTAGTCGCACTGTAATCTATTATACACTGTGTAAGGTTGTTTAAAGCATAACGTTTCCATTCAAACTTAATCTATTTAACAGTTTCACCCTGTATCATTTGCACTATATCATTCCAATATTGTTTTTCCCTTGCATTAAAGTAACAGAGACATAATTTAATCATGTTTATTTTACAAATTGCTATCTACAGTATCTTGTGTTCAGTTTCAATTCAACATATTTCGCACTAGTAGTACCCATGCAGGTTGAAATCATGTGGTGGGTGGGGGGAACCTGGATAAAAATGTCTCTGGTTTATAATGCTATTGCTGGTTTTCCACCTTGTGTAAACAAAATTTGTTAGCACTAAAGGTCTGTCATTATTTTATTGGCATTTCTTCAATAATGCCACTGAATGGCTTGTTAATTGCTGGTAATCTAGTCTGACCTTAACAAATTGTTCAATAACACTTGGTCTCTACCTATTTACACTTCATGCAACACCTCTGGTCACAGATCAGGTGGAAGCCACTTCACTGACCTTGAAACAGATGTTGCTAGAAACATTATATTTTAACAAACATGAAGAGATGTTACTGTGACCTATGAATTGGTTTCTTCATTTTCTGGTCATGGATCATGTGCATGTGGAGATAAACTAGATACACTACTCAAGGCTAAAAATTCGATTAGGCCCGAAAGCAGATGCGGGGATCACGATGCGCGATCGGCCCACGCCTATTGAAAGTAATGCAGGCAGATGGATGCGTGCAGCCCAGTGCTGAGTGTACTGCTGAGTGGGCTGAACGCTCAGCAGAGGGCCGAAGTTTGTGCGAGGCTAGCTCTATTTAAAGCTAGCCTCCACTTATAAAGGCAATCTGCACCTCTTAAAGGTGAGGTGCATTCTGCATTCAGTAGCTGCTGGAAGTGCTTGTGAAGGCAACTGTTACTGAGTAATGGCTCAACAGGGCAGAGAAAGGGCACCAAGGTTCTCGGATGCAGCACTAGAGGCCTTAGTGCAGGGGGTAAGACGTAGGTGACATGTCATCTACCCGCAGGGGCCCAGGAGGCCCTCCCAGACTTACAGTCAAAAGGTAGTGGGAGCAGATAGCTGAAGTGGTCACTGCCAGTAGTCTTGCCCCGAGGACCTGGGTCCAGTGCCGAAAGAAGTTCAATGACCGCACGAATAGTCAAGGTCAGTGAATGCATCTTCAAAAGCTGTTTCCTACCAACTGCACCACTAGCCTCACACACTGCTCAATGCACAACACCCCAATCACTCACCTACCAACAATCTCTATCAATCACGACTTATACCTCACATTCATAGCTTCACCTCACCCTCACACACTTACCACTGCTGCAAGCCTCACACTCAAATCTCACACCTTGCACTCACTACTGTAATGTATTATCACATGGTTTATCGCATGATTTAGTATGAGCATGCTCAGTTCGCTCTGGCCTAATAAAGCAAGTACATGGACTAGTAACTCATCGTGTCTCTGTCCTTCATTTGTTCTAACCACGTATATTACATTTTGGCGATGAGGATGGGATCCCAAAGCCATTTTTAGGGATCATGGAAGGACACAATGTTCAACCTTCAAGTGGTCAAGTTTAAGGTGAATTTGTGACACCTAAACTGAATTTTTTCGATGTTTTACCATTAATGCTCATTCAGAACCATCTGTGCTTCATCTTCGCTTGTATGTATACACAGCAACAGCGGTGTTGTTTCGCACAGGTAGCATGCTGAGTCACTGTTCAACAGTATCAAGACAATCATGGCCACGCCTACGGGATTCATCAGAAGCCTCGGCATGTATGACCGAGTTCACGAACCATTCAGTTATTACATTGAGTGGATGGAGATGTTTTTTAGGGCCAATAACATTATTGAGACTGAAGGTGCAAATGAAAATGTTCAAGCTCAAAATAAAGTAATTCCTGAATGGAAAACAGGAATTTTTCTAACGAAGATTGGGCCAGATGTCTACGGAACGTTGACAAGCCTACTTGTGCCAGGGCAACGCTAGCAGTCGTGAGAAAGACTTCTGTACAAAACCTTTGATCTACGACTACTCGATCATGAGTAAGGACACATATGAGAGTAAGTTTAATCAAATACCACTTACAAAGATTACCGTGGAGTTAAAAACCTACTCCGGAGAAATCCTAGAGTCATGTGGACAAATGGAATGTTCAGTTCAACACAATGGCCAGTCAGTAAAGCTGTCTATTATTGTAGCGAGCTACAACAACAGGCCAACTCTCATGGGCAAAGCTGGTTGAGAAAGTTAAAATTAGACTGGAAAAATGTCTTCAGTGTAGATGCTTCAAAGAAGCGACTCGACACAATGCTGAATAAGTATGAAAGCATGTTCACAGACTATTATGGCATCACTGGGTATGACCCACATATCCGCATCAAATCCAACGTGAAGCCTGTCTATTATAAGGCAAGGCCGATCCCCTATGCATTGAAAAGTCAGGTTGATGAAGAGCTAGCAAAGCTCAGAGAGAACGGAGTACGAATAACAAAAGTGAATGAGCTACCCCGATTGTGGTAGTGCCCAAAGCAGACAAAACTGTACGCTTGTGCGGTGACTACAAAGTTACTATCAACCAAGCAGTTGACAATGAGCAGTACCTGTTACCTACATCGCAAGATTTCTATGCAGCACTCTCTAGGTCAAAGGTTTTTTCCAAGCTTGACCTGTTGCACACTTATGCTCAGCTGAATGTTGACAAAGAGAGTCAACAGTAGCTCACCATCAGCACACACAAGGGACTGTATTCATACACCAAGCTGCCGTATGGTGTAAAGTCCTCCCCCAAAATCATCCAGTCAAGATGGATAAGATTTTGCAAACAGTTACAATTGCTTATGCAATCAAGACGATGTGCTGATCACACAAGCAGCGAGGAAGAAAATCTAGAAGTGTTAGATATAGTGCTTCAAAGGTTGAATGCCCACAATGTCAAATTGAAAAGAAGCAAATGTGCTTTTGTGCAGCCCGAGGTTGTGTACCTTGGTCTGAAAGTTGATGGAAATGGCTTGCAACCTGTAGTGTATGTAACCGTTCTACCTTTAAGAGAACTATTGTATGTAACCGTCCACCTTTAAGAGAACTATTTTAGGTGTTGCACTACTTTATCTTGGCTGCTGTATACTGTAATACCGGGAGTGACCACACCGGTATATAAGTGCTGTGTAAGGATTTATTGGGCAGATTCGCCCTGACCTTCGAATAGTAAAGTCCTGTTAAAGTTACTCTTGTAGTCTGTGTATTAATTCACCATATAACCCACAGACTTTACAGTGGCGACGGGTTCGATCTTACCCTGCGGCAGCGACACACCCAAAGCAGTTAACGAGCGTCGAGAAGAGGCACCCACCCTCGTCGTTCTGCTGAGAGAAGACTCGAGTCTGCAGAGCAAGGAAGAAGGAAGGATTCAGACACGAAGCCTTCCATCAGCAACAGGCTGTTATTGTCCCTTCTGCCATGGCGGTGAGTGAGCCGATCAGCCAAGAGAAGCAAGTCGGCCACGTTGACTGTGAGTAGGGGGAAAATAAAAAGAAACGGAGGATAAGGGCGGTGAACTCGACCACGGTCAGGGGAAAGGAGCCGGACAGAAGTTGGGCCCAGAGGCGCTGAGACTGGGGCAGCGTAGGGCACGGAAGCCGCGGTACAAGCGGGAATGCAGCCGGTGTGAGAGACCGGGATACAAGTGGGAACGCAGCCGGTGTGAAAGACCGGGCTACAAGCGGGCTGGGAGATGCAACAGCGTCGTGAGACAGCTCGACCGCGACCGGCGAAAGGCCGGGCAGCTACCGAGGCCGCGAGGCGCTGCGACCGGGATCGTAAGGCGCGGGAAGAAATAAAAATAAGAAACCGCGGAGAACTCAGCCGCAGCCGGGGGAGGAAAGGACCGGACTGCGAGAGGGCTGGGAGGCGCGATTGGAAGCCGCTGAAGGAGAGACAGAGCCCCAGCGAGCGGGAGAGACAGAGCCGAGCGAGGGAGACCGAGGAGATTCAGCCAGCGGCTGGAACTGTTCGCCGTCAACAGGTTGTCCCCAGCGCCGGTTGCCCTGCTGAGAAAAGGGAACAAGGAACGCACTGAAGCCGGCGCGCAGGCTGCGAACTCCGAAAGCCAGCGGTCGTCGCCCGAAGGAAAGCTTACCCCTCCCACCAGGGGAAGAAACGCGGGAAGCCGCCAGTAGGCGGGGAAGAAGACAGAAGCGGGAAACCGCCATTTTGAAAGTGGGCGGGGAAGAAGACAAGCGCGGGAAACCGCCATTTTTGGAAAAAAAAAGTAACGAACAAATTCGTTGTGGTTTCTCAAAAAGATAGTGAAGATGCCTAAGCATGGTAACATCAGCAACTTCGATTCCGAGGTGGAAGATTGGGCCACGTACGTAGAACGCATCGAGATATATTGTGAGGCCAATAAAATAGCAGATGATGATAAAGCTCTCACCTTATTAAACGCAATGGGGGCGAAGACATACGGGCTATTGAAGCATCTTTTATCACCAGCTAAACCGGCGGATCAGACTTTCGCTGATATTGTTGCTGTCCTGAAGGATCATTTGAACCCCACACCGCTGATGTTGGCGGAACGATTCAAATTTTACGCGAGAACGCAACGGAAAGAGGAAAGCAACGCGGAATACTTGGTCGAACTGCGTAGACTAGCGAAATACTGCCAGTTTGGGGAAAATCTGACAGAGGCATTGAGAGACAAGTTCGTGTGCGGGTTGTCGAAGGAAGGAACACAAAAGCGACTGCTCGAAGAGAACGATCTTACACTTGACAAGGCTGTCCTTATTGCAGCATCACACGAAGCAGCCGCGAGAGGCACTGCGGAAATGCAGCTGAAGGCAGCGGTACTCAGCGTGGATCAAATGACTTCGAGTACAACAAAATGTTATCGTTGTGGGAAGACAACACACGACCAGAACCAATGCTGGTTTAAAAACCAGGAATGTAGAAAATGTGGCAAGCTTGGTCACATAGCTAAAGTATGCCGGTCAGGAAAGACCAACAACAGAAAAAAGTCACCGCAGGAAAAGTACAACAAGGTACACAAGGTGGCTGAGAAGAGTTCAGATGAACAGAATTCGGATTCAGACCCGAACGGCCAGGAACTGGGTAGTCTGAGAATTCACAATGTGAGTAAGGAAGCTGACCTACAAACTATCTGGGTCACACTAAAAGTAGCCGGAGTCCAAGTGAAAATGGAATTGGACACAGGATCAGCCCTATCAGTCATAAATCGAAGGGATTACAACCAGCTATTCTCACATATACCCTTGAGAGATACCAAGATCGTATTGCAGACATACACGGGGCATAAAGTATACCCCATGGGAAAGATACAAGTCAAGGTGAGAGACAGGGGCAAAGAACACCAAGGAATGGACTTATATGTACTACCTGAGGGAGGTCCACCACTTCTGGGACGGGAGTGGATCAGGGAAATAAACATGGAATGGCACTACCTAAAAGCAATAACGAGTGAGAACTCGGTGAAGACAATCAGCTCAGACTCTGAAACGGATGACGGCAAGACCAGCCCAGGTGCGAAAGACAAGTCTAAAATGGACTTGCTGACTAAGGTTGGAAAAACGAAGGAGAGCATAAATACTGATGCTTCAAAGGAGAACAAAGTTTCAGAACAGAATTCCACTGAACAACAACAACATAGTTTGGCAGAGAATTCTGAGTCTGTCCAGTTTACAGACATGCACAAGTCTGAGGAACACCGGGCTCGAACTCAACTCCATTTCAAATTACAACAGCAATTAGAACAATTGAGTTGCTGTCTCGAGCAAGAGATAAAAGCAATGAAAACGTTCTTTGACACAGAGTGGGAGAATCTGGAAAGACAACAGAAACAGCTGAGGGAGAAAAGGGAGCAGGAGCACACAAACCGTCTGCGCAAGGAGGCCAAACGAATCAAAGCTGATTCGGTTTCTGAAGGTGCGTGCTCTAATCTGGTGGAGCAAGATGTTCAGCAACTGAAGGCGCTTGTTAGCAGATTGCAGGCAGAAAAGGCTGAGTTGGTCGCCATGAATTCCGAGCTCCTACTGAAGTTGGGTGCAGCATCACCGGACGGTTCATTTGTGGAAATTCGAATGGTGGAGGCTGCGGATGATGGCGAAGTAGAAACAGCAAAGGAGCCCCAGGGCAAGGTTATAAACAGCCCTGCAGCTACTGGGAAACGGATGAGGTCAGAAGAGTCAACGGTCAGCCAACTCCTTCATATGCTGAGGGACAAGACTCTGAAATGGGAACAATTTGGACATGAGTCTAAATCTTCAAAGGAGAGGGATTTGGAGCTCCCAAAAGTTATTGGAATAGCTGAGGTTGCAACACAGACTGAGAAGATGGCAGCAGAGCAAACCTTGGATGCCAAAAGTACGCTGATTCACATCAATGTTGAACAACAGAATGCTGAAACAGCTGCTCCAGTAGAGGGATTGAATAATACAATCAATCAATCTCCCAATGAAGTTGAAGTATTGAAATCACGAATGAGGTCATTAGTAAAAGACTTGCAGGAAGCCCAGAAAAAGCTGGATGAAACTGAACGCATGAAGAAGTCTCTTCAGGAAAGATGTCTGGATTTGGAACAAAAGCTGGCTAACGTCCAGCTGGGTATGGAGGAAATAGAAGACCCTCTCGCTGGCCTAGCTCAGGACGACACCGAATATTACCATGACCTGTTGGACGACACCGAATGTTACGATGACCTGCTCTGCCCAGCTTGTGATGAAAACTCCCAAAGTGCAGAAACCATGAAGAATCACCTAAAGTCTAAGGAACATCGGGAGATGGTGGCGCTACTACGGAAAAAGGAGGATGAGAAGGAGGAACGGTGCATGCAGCTGGCAGCTGACAGTGGAGCCCAGAGAGTCTCCAAGAAGCAGAAAAGGAAAAGATGAAGCAGAAGATGATGACCATCTGAACCATTATCACCTCTACCAGGTCACGCACGTGGTCTCTCCATACGGAGCCAAATCAGTTTGGAAGTAGAAAAACTTCCCAAGGTACTCAAGCTTTTAAAAGTCAACAATGCTGGTTCAGAAGTGACGGAAGTTCAAGCTGTTAAGTCCAGTGAAGGACTATTGGATGAGTCACTCCAGCAACGTGAACCGACTACACCGAGACTGAATCTGTGAACTGTTTTCCGCAGAGACTGAATCTGTGAACTGTTTCCCGCAGAGACTGAATCTGTGAACTGTTTCCGCAGAGACTACATCTGTGAACTGTTTTTACATGAAGTTGGATATATGTTATGTTTAATGGGGAATAAGTATGTTGTAAGCTAAAAAGGGAGGATTGTAGTGTATGTAACCGTTCTACCTTTAAGAGAACTATTGTATGTAACCGTCCACCTTTAAGAGAACTATTTTAGGTGTTGCACTACTTTATCTTGGCTGCTGTATACTGTAATACCGGGAGTGACCACACCGGTATATAAGTGCTGTGTAAGGATTTATTGGGCAGATTCGCCCTGACCTTCGAATAGTAAAGTCCTGTTAAAGTTACTCTTGTAGTCTGTGTATTAATTCACCATATAACCCACAGACTTTACACAACCAGTGAAGGAAAAGGTTGATACTCTCATCAATGCTCCAAAGCCACAGAACATGTCTGAGTTAAGATCTTTCCTTGGAATGGTCCAGTACTACGCACGTTTCTTACCTGAGTTAGTGATTATGTTAGCTCCATTGCATGAGCTCCGTAAGAAGGATGTCCAGTGGAAGTGGGCGAAAGCGTAACAGGAAGCTTACGACACTTGTAAGAGAAATCTCTCTAGCGATGTTCTACTTGTGCACTACGACACAGAGCATGAGCTTAAGTTAGCGTGTGATGCTTCCAGCTATGGTGCGGGAGCTGTCATAAGCCATGTAATGGATGACAACCAAGAGAAACCAATCATGTTCGCATCGCGAACCCTCACAAAGAGCAAAAGAAACTACGCGCAAATTGAAAAGGAAGCACTCGCCATAGTGTTTGGAATCAAGAAATTCCAACAGTTCCTGATCGGCAGAAAGTTTACCCTGATAACCAATCACACACCACTCCTAGCAATATTGGAGCCCAAATCTGCCATCCCTGCAATGGCCGCATCAAGAATGTGACGTTGGGCAGTGTTATTGTCACAATATGACTACACAATTGAATATCGCACTTCAAAGCAAATCGCAGATACCTTGTCCAGGTTGCCACATGAGGACTCGTGTGTTGGGAGTGAAGGTACGATTTTCACACTAGGTGCAGTTGACAAAGACGTTCCCGTGAATGCAACTGAGATTGCAGATGAGACTCAAAAGGACTCAGTACTGAAAAGAGTGTATGAAAACTCCTTGAATGGGTGGACTGGTCAGTGTATGGACACACAATTGAAACCATTCCATAACCATCGTACTGAATTGTCTTGTGAGCAAGGTTATATCAAGTAGGGAAACAGAGTGGTGGTACCTACTTCATTGATAGATAGAATTCTGACCGAACTTCATACTGAACATCTAGGGGTCGTCAGTATGAAAACTATTGCAAGAAGCTTTGTTTACTGGCCTGGATTGGACAGTGATCTTGAATCACTTGTCAGCAAATGCAGCATTTGCCAAAATTGCAGAAACAAACCACCCAAAACTCCACTGCAGCCTTGGCCATGGCCAAGTAGACCTTTTCAGAGAGTACATGTAGACTTCTGTGAGAAAGCAAATGATTATTTCCTGGTGCTTGTAGATCGTCACTCAGAGTGGATTGAAGTGAAACACACAGGTTCAAATACTACAACTGAACCTACCATAGTTGAGGTCTAAAATAACAACAGAAAATGCTGGAAAAACTCAGCAGGCCAGGCAACATCCGTGGAGAGAAATTAGAGTGACGTTTCGGGTCTAACTGAGGTCTATCTTTGCATGTCATGGCTTACCTGAGGAGCTTGTTTCTGACAACGGCCCTCAGTTCTGTTCTGTTCTATTCCAAGAATTCATGAAATGAAATGGTATCAAACACACTCTCGTTCCACCATATCATCCAGCTTCAAATGGAGCAGCCGATAGGTCAATCAGAATAGTGAAAGAAGCTCTCAAAAAGCAAGTGTTGCAGGATTGTTCGGGACTCAGCATGAAGCAACATTTGGCAAATTTCTTGCTGAAATACAGAACTACTCTGCACACCACAACTGGACACATCCCAGCAGAACTCTTGATGAAGAGGAGATTGAGAACACGATTGAGTCTTGTTCAACCAAATTTGGCCTCAAGAGTTGAACAGAAACAGTTGAGTCAGAAGCATTTTTATGACAGCAATCGGAAAGAATGCAGTTTCAAACAAAATGAGTGTGTTCGTGTTCTCAGTCCCCCTGGCAAGTCGAGTTCACACAAGTGGGATGTAGGAACCATAGTAGAGGTTGGTGGAACCAAGAGATATTTGGTTGAAATTGGTGACAACATCCAAAGTGTTCCTGTAGACCAAATGATCTCTTCTAGAGATGAACCAAGACATGATCGTGAACCTCTTAATTATGAACACATACATGAGTTTGACTCAGTTCAGACTTCAGTAACTGAAGTACCAGGTTCAAACAAGTCTGAGATAGAAACAGGATCACCTTTGAATTCAAAACCGAAACAAAACAGCCCAAAAATTGGTTCAACGCCAAAATCTTCTGTAAGGAGATCAGGAAGGCTCCGCAAACCTGTTATTAAACTGGACTTGTAGTTCATTTAAAAGAAAAGACAGGAGTTTTTTATGTGGTATCTATAATGCTGGGAAAGGTGGGACCATAGTTTTGTTGTATTTGACAGGGGAATACATACATTTTTTTAAGGGGAGAACATGGTTTGTCACATGGTTTAGTGTGAGCATGCTCAGTTCGCTCTGGCCTAATAAACATGCACATGGACTAGCAACTCATCGTGCCTCTGTCCTTTATTTGTTCTACTGCCAGCTATTCAAACATGACAGGCACATCACCCAAACACATTGCACCACACTCACTGTCACACTTCGCTTTCTCTTACAGGGCAAGGTGGCCCCCAGCCACAGGCAGCAGCAGCTAACCAGTGGGGGATGGGCAAGCCTGCATATCCTGAACCAGCTGGAGGAGACTGTGCTTGACCTTAATGGAGGGGCTGTCACTGAGGCCGTGGCGATCGATGAAGCTGAAACCATTGAAGATGACTGTATGCTCATACCTAATGCTCCTTCTCACATCCCACTTCCCCCTCATCCCACAATCTCTTCCCACTTACAAGCTGCTGATGGCGTAAGCATGCACATCTTGCTTTCCCCCACCTCTCCCCTTGTGCCTTTCTCCTTTCAAATACCCAAGAGTTCCAAGTTTCCCATCCAGTGCAGTATGAGCAGGAGGAGAGTGATGGAGAAGAAGAGATACCTTCACTTGATCTCACACTCGCAGGCACCAGCTCAAAAACTGGCACTGCGCGTACTTCAGAGCGTAGTATAGAGGCCAGATGTGCAAGTGGTGAGTCACCGGAAACGAGTGGCCTGCAGCTATGGCAGGGGGATAGGGTAGCGCAGGTGCCAGCTCCCCGGAGGGCGAGGTCGCACATGCGTTCTGCTGCAGAGGACTCAGATGAGGACTTTAATGGGGTGGAGTTCAGAAGAAGGGTGATGGGCATGCTTGGTGCATTGGCAGGCCCATCAGAGAGCCTGCTGTCAGTGTAAAGAAGCATGGAGGGGTCTGACACCAACCTTACACAGGGCTTTGCACAGAGCTTGGAGCCCATGATTTCAACAACAACAACAACAACAAAAACAACTTGTATTTATACAGCACCTTTAACATAGTAAAACATCCCAAGGTGCTGCACAGGAGTATTTTAAGACAAAAAATTTGATACCAATCCAGATAAGGATAAATTAGGGCAGGTTTCCAAAAGCTTAGTCAAAGAGGTAGGTTTTAAGGATCGTCTTAAAGGAGGAAAAAGCGGTAGTGAGGCAGACAGGTTTAGGCAAGGAATTCCAGAGCTTAGGGCCAAAGGTTGAGCGATTATAATCAGGGATGCTCAAGAGGGCAGAATTAGAGGAGCGCAGATATCTCGGGGAGTTGTGGGGCTAAAGGAGATTACAGAGATAGGAAGGGGCAAAGCCATGGAGGGATTTGAAAACAAGGATGAGAATTTTGAAATCGAGGCACTGCTTAACCGGGAGCCAATGTAGGTCAGCGAACACAGGGGTAATGGGCGAACAGGACTTGGTGCAAGTTAGGACACGGGCAGCCGAGTTTTGGATGACCTCAAGTTTACGTAGGATAGAATGTCGGAGGCCAGCCAGGAATGCGTTGGAATAGTCAAGTCTAGAAGTAACAAAGGCATGGATGAGGGTCTCAGCAGCGGATGAGCTGAGGCAAGGGCGGAGACAGGTGATGTTATGGAGGTGGAAGTAGGCGGTCTTTGTAATGCTGCGGATATGTGGTCGGAGCTCATTTCAGGGGCAAATATGACACCAAGGTTGCGAACAGTGTGGTTCAGCCTCAGACAGAT
Source organism: Somniosus microcephalus (assembly GCF_052327205.1). Taxonomy (NCBI): domain Eukaryota; kingdom Metazoa; phylum Chordata; class Chondrichthyes; order Squaliformes; family Somniosidae; genus Somniosus; species Somniosus microcephalus. Next base: position 148,379,781 of record NC_140991.1, on the reverse strand, counting down.
GTTAGGGAGAGGGATGGAAGCATGGAAGTGATGGGCAACTCCATCAGCGCACTTGTGGACCCAACCATTATGCAGGGTCTGATGGGCGATGTCTCAGCTTCCATTGTAGCACAAGCGGAAGCGACCCAACATCTAAGTGCTGCAGTGGAAGCTCAGACTGCTGCCATCGTAGCTGTGTTTACCAGTGCGGAAAGGGGCTTGCAGGGTGTCACAGCAGCCCAGCAATGTGTCCTCCAACAGATTACTAGGATTGCTGAGGCACCGCCCGGGGGAGTGCCCGTGGCACCGTGGAGCATGAACCTCTCTCAGGATGACAGCCTTTACCGCTGCCACTCCACCAGTGCTCTTGCTGTTGCCTGTCAGCCAGCCTGCCCAGACTGCTGCCACCCATGCCGAGTTGGTGCAGTCTACAGACGGGCCTTCTAGGCCCGGGGCTGCTAGAGGTCATGCTGCAAGGCCAACTACAGTCTCCCCTACTGAAAGTCAGCAGCTTTCCACCTCCCATGCTGCAGCCACTGGGGTAGCATTTCGTAGGAGCACTAGGACAGGCAAAGGCACACGGAAGATAGGCACTAAGAGAATGCACAAGGGTGATTAGTTAACTTTGTTATGTAATATTGGATTGAATGATTTATTAAAGTGGCTTTGAATGTTTCTTTTGTGGTGGCTTTCATTTCAGCATTGCGGCAAAGAGGACATTGTGATGTTCCGTGACAGAGGGATGGTAAGGTGGGGAAGTGTTGAGCAACGGGGATCTGGGGTTTCATTGAGGGGAACCAGAGTCTGATGATGCACTGACAGACAGCCCATCTGGAATGTGAATGTGCAGGCTGCCTCCTCCCTTCCTCTTCCTCCACCTCCTCCTTCACTTCCTCTTCCTCTTCCTCCTCCTCCTCCTCCTGAGGTGGTCCCAGGATTCATGGTGGCAAGGACTGCGCCCTCATGATAGCCAAGTTGTGGAAGCTGCAACAGACCAGCTCAAAATGGGACACCCACTCCAGCAAGTACTGGAGGGCTCCTCCCGAGCAGTCAAGGCAGTGGAACCATTGCTTCAGCACGCCGGTGGTCTGCTCGATGACGTTCCTCGTGGCTGCATGGCTCTCACTATATGAGTGCTGAGGTTGTGGAGGGGAGTCATCAGCCAGGTGTAGCGCAGATAGCCCTTGTCCCCGAGCAGCCACCCTCGGGCTCGACATGGTGGCTGGAAGATTGCTGGCACACCGGACTGGCGCAGGATGAACGTATCATGACTGCTGCTAGGATAGTGGGCATTGACCAGCATGATGTGCTGGGTATGGTCGCACAACAACTGCACATTAAGTGAGTGGAACCCTTTACGGTTACGGAATATGTCACCATTGAGATGCGTCGTCCACAAAGCCACATGTGTGCAGTCGATGGCACCATGCACCATGGGAAGCCTGATATCCTGGCAAACTACATGCATGCTCCTTATGCTTTTCTCTGTTCATAGAGAAGACAATGAAGTCCCTTCTCCTGGAGTACAAAGCCTCTGTGATCCCCCGGATGCAGCGATGGACGGTGAACTGCGAGATGTTTGCTATGTCACCTGTTCCAGCCTAGAAGGATCCGCTGGCGAAAAAATTCAGGGCCACGGTCACCTTGGGAGCCACTGGCAGTGCTGTGATCGCCCTGCTCTGAGGCTGTAGGTCTGGTTGCAGGAGGTGGCAGGGTTCTATGGCCACCTCCTTGGTAAAGCGAAACCACTGGCCTAGGTGCAGGTAGGAGAAGTGCTCCCTGAAGACCCTAGGTGGGTAAGGCCACCTGCTGAGAGCCGTCCTCCCCCTCCTCCTTCTCCCTCTGCAAACAGCTTGTTGCCTCTGCTCCATCTCCCTGTCATGCTGCAGTGCAAGGGGACTGCGATTAGAGCCCCATGACTGGGAGCAAGTGGTTTACTCAGAGGCCTTCCAGTAGCAGCCAACACATTCCCAACATTCAACAGCACTCCCTGCACACGTTAACAACTTTTAAAATCACTTCCAGCCAGCCAGTACTCCTACAAGCGCTGCAAGAGCCAGTACAAAAGCCATAAGCAACTTACCTGCAAGTTGGATGTATCCCTTTAATTAGCATTGGTGGGGGGTTCCTCATGCAGTTGAACGCAAGTTCAGCTGTGCGTGTTTAGGAAATGGCATTGAATGGAGCGGCAACATCGAAAATGGCAGGTAGCGTGTCAATCATCATTACAAGCTGACTGATGTCACGCTGTGTCTACTGCTGCCGCACGCACGTCCTGCCCTCACCAAGATGGCAAACAGCACATGCCGCGCCAGAAGTGAGGCGGACACCTTTTGTTAAAAAAAACGGCCAAAACTACCTACGCTATGGGGTTGAATTTTGCAGCCTCAGTTTCTTTACACAGCATTTTAAATGCTGAAAAGTTTAAAGAGACAAGCAACACCTGGAAAAGAGAGTGAGGAATTTTTTGTCCACTAGGGTGAGAAAACCTGTAAAGTCTGCTATTGCAGCTTCCAAGACCATCTGAGAGTTCAGGGCCACCGCCATTGCCTTGAGTACAATAGGATTCCATTTGGCATTCCTTCACACATGTGCTACTTGGAGGGAGAGAAAGAGGGAAAGAAGAAGCATATTTGGATACCAGGGAAGTCAGGCATCATTGTTAAAGCAGGGCACCTACCATTCATTACCCATCTCCCGAATATATTGGACCCTTAGGAAATGTTTTGACCTCACAGGGAAGCAATGCCTTTGGAGTCTTTGGGCTAGAAATTTATGGTCTTAGCGCCACTCCGTAGCGCTATTAAATGGCGCTAAAATGGCCACCACCACTCTTTCGCCAGCTGCTGGCGGTTCCCACGCCGGCTGCCGTTTTCGTCCTTACTTTTGCGTTGCCGGTAACTGGCAGTGCCATGCTGGAAAAAATGGCAGCGTGGTGACGTCAATTGGTATGCAACGCAAAATGAATTCAGTGCTGGGTCCTAAGCACACCAGGTTAACCTGGCACGCAAGCAGGCTGAGAGTGACGATGTCTGCAGCTCTTAAAAGGACACATACATCATTCAGGTAAGTTTGAATTTAAGGGTTTGGACTGGTTTCTTTTGATTTTATTGAAGTGGTGGCTTACTGCAACAGATGTGAAAAGTTTTTTAAGTGTGCAGGGAGTGCTGCTGGATGTTTTCAAGGGCTCGGATGGTAAATGAAGGCCTTTGAGAAAACAAAACATGCTGCGAATACTCAGCAGGTCACGCAACATCCATGGAGAGCAAAATAGCATTCACGTCTCAGGTTGCTGTCTGAGCAACTGAGTATTTCCAGCATGTTATGCTGTCATTTCACATTTACAGCATCCACTTGCAGAGGGAAGAGGAAGACACAGAAGAGGAGGAAGCCGAAAAGGAGGAAGCCGAAGAGGAGGAATCAGAAGTGGAGGAATCAGACAGAAGGATGTATCCCAAACAGTCCCTTTATGGCTATGATATCTGGGATGGAATCATCTGCCTGCAGTCCCAGTGACAACAACCCCAATTCCCCTTTCAACATTAGTCGCACACCTTATCTTCCTTCTGTTATTGACCATAACAATATCCTCTGGGCCATGATGCTGAAATAAAAGGCACCACAAAGCAAACTTTCCAATCCACCTCTATACGTCTATCCATCCAATGGAACATCAAGGAATCATCTCATCACCCATATGCATTCTCCTAGTGACTGTCTTGTGTGTGCCTTTGCCTATCCAACTGATGTCATGCAGTGCTACCCGAGTGGCTGCAGCATGACTAGTGGAAGGCTGCTGATTTTCAGTGGGGACACTGCAGATGGCCTTGCTGGTTGACCTTGAGGAGCTGGTGGCTGGTTGTGTGAAATCAATCTTCTTCTGTTCTTGTTCTTTTTCACTCTCCTCTCCCTCTTCTTGGTCATCCACTCGCTGGGCAGGCAGCATTTCTTGGGTGTGTGAAATGAGGAAGGCACAAGGGTGGAGTTGTGGTGACAGGAGGCAGGAAGGCAAGAGTTGCATGCCAGAAGGAGGATAACATATGAGGATACCAACATCTTGTATCCTTTCAGCCCTGCCGCTAGCCAAGGGCTCAGCCATGCCCCTGCCAGGAATAGCCTGGACCATCTCCTCCAAGGGGGTGAGGTGAGGCTAGGAATGGGAGATGTGCCTCGTCATTGGTGCAGATTGTTGGTAGGTGAGTGATTGGGGGTTGTGCATTGAGCAATGTGTGAGGCCAGTAGTGCAGTTGGTAGGAGATGGCATTTGAAGATGCATTGACTGACCTTGACCTTGGGCACTGGAGCCAGGTGGCTGGCAGTGACGGCCTCGGTGATGTGGTCCCATATCCTTCTTTCTAGGGGGGCCTCCTAGCCTTTTTGGGTAGAGGTCCTGTCTTGCAGTGTTGACCCCCTGCACAACGCTGGAGTGCTGCGTGCGAGACCCTCGGTGACCCTTCCCTGGCTTGCTGAGCCATTTGTGTTAGTGCTGAGGCAGTTTTCCCATTTGTTGAGGTTAGGAAGGTAATTCAGCTTTAACAGCTGAATATTCACATTTGGAATTTCTTTTAAATGTTGAATATTTTTAAAAAGGCAGAAAGGGCTGAAAAATGTATTGATTCACTGCAGTTTATTTTGTATTGCTTCAGTGTGCATGGCCCCTTTAAATCGCAGACCTCTTCATTGACCACAATTCCCTGCGAGCTCCACAGCTTCGCTCCCACAGGTTGTGGGAAGCTGCAACACTGGACCTAGACAGAAACATAATCCAGGATCCCTCCAGCAATGCCACCAGGACGGCGTTGAATGAAAGGTGAGCGCTGCGCCACCTATCTCCATACCCCCAGACCAATCTCCATACTCCCAGACAAATCTCCATACCCCCAGGCCAATCTCCATACCCCCAGACCAATCTCCTACCCCCAGACCAATCTCCATACCCCTAGACCAATCTCCATACAACCAGACCAATCTCCATACCCCCAGACCAATCTCCATACACCCAGACCAATCTCCATACCCCCAGACCAATCTCCATACCCCCAGACCAATCTCCATACCCCCAGACCAATCTCCATACCCCCAGACCAATCTCCATACCCCCAGACCAATCTCCATACCCCCAGGCCAATCTCCATACTCCCAGACCAATCTCCATACCCCCAGACCAATCTCCATACCCCCAGACCAATCTCCATACTCCCAGACCAATCTCCATACTCCCAGACCAATCTCCATACCCCAGACTAATCTCCATACCCCCAGACCAATGTCCATACCCCCAGACCAATCTCCATACCCCCAGACCAATCTCCATACCCCCAGACCAATCTCCATACCCCCAGACCAATCTCCATACCCCCAGACCAATCTCCATACTCCCAGACCAATCTCCATACCCCCAGACCAATCTCCATACCCCCAGACCAATCTCCATACTCCCAGACCAATCTCTATACTCCCAGACCAATCTCCATACCCCCAGACCAATCTCCATACCCCCAGATCAATTTCACTGCTTAGCATTGTGGCCATTTCCAGTGGCCGTTAACTGCAGTTGCCGGTGATACCAGATTCACCTTTAATTCACCAGAGAGGTATTGAGATACCTGTGCAACATGTTGCAGATGAACCTTCAACCACATTCCAAGGCAGGCACAACGCTGCTAGTGGCAGTAAGTTGACAATCATCTTGAATGTTTTTGTCTCAGATTCTTTCCCTGGGGCCGCTGGGGACATGAGCAACATCAATTAGTCTGTAGTGCATCAATACATAAAACAGACGGCTGAAGTCTTGGTTGCCGGAGCAAGCAACTATATCATTTTCCCATAGATGCCAGAGAACAATAGGCTAAGCTTTTAGGTTTTCATCAAATGGCTTCACTGAAACTTCTCGCAATCTCTGTGGTCAGAAGTTTGCCTTTTTTGATGCTTAAGTGATTTCAGAGCAATATAATGGGGAATCCCTAAAGCAATCTGCTGTGACGTCAACAAGCTATCTAAGCAGCCAATCACAATGAAGAATTCTCACAGACAGGGAAACAGAAAATGAGAACCTGCTTTTTTCCTGACTTTTTAAAAATGTTACAGAAAGCAAAACAAAGGTTGAGGCTCTCACTTGGGGATAAAGTACAAGCTGAAATAAATATGAACAAACTTAAAAAAAATATAACGGCCTGGATATTCCAATCCCTACGGGTGGGTACGCGCTGCGTACTCACCCGTAGGGACACCGGAAATGCCGGTTTCAGGCATGCACTGGAAACCGGCATTTCCGTTCTGTCAAGAATGCTCTTGACAGATCGGATGCCTGCCCTAGAGAAGGGCCACTGCGGGCGGATAGTTCCGCTTTCTGGAGCCCCTCCGCCCGCTGAAAACCCTTAGAATTCTTACGCCTGGTAAAAGCAGGAAGGCCTGCTTTTACCAGATAAGAGTTGAAAAAAGTTTTTAAAAAATTGTTTTCAGTCATTTATCATTTAAAAATACTTTTAAAAAAGGTAAGTTTATTTTTAGCCCTGTAAAAATCTTTAATTATTTTTGTTTAAAATATTTAATTTATTGTAATTTCAACTAATTTTAAAAAGTGATGATTTTTTAAAAAATTATTTAATGTTTAAAGTGTTTTGGGGGTGATCTCCATTCATATATTTGACAGGTCTATGTCAGGCGGGAAACCTCCTATCGGAAAATACGGCCCAAAGTTTCTTAAAAATTGTAATTTTTATCATAATGGAAAAACTTGACACTGCACAAAATTTAAATTAGATTTTCAGGGCCATAATGTTTGTTTAGCAGTCAATACACTGTTAAAACCCCAGTTACACCTAATCCAACAAAGCCTAACATTTAATGGGGTATTTAACAGCGATATTACCGCAGAAAAGCCCAAGTTTTTGTCAGTTTCACTGATTACACTGATTGCCAACAATGGAGTGGGGGTGGGGTGGGGTGGTTTCACAGCGCAGCCAGTGTCGGTGCAGTGAATGACTGACCGCAACTTCATGATTTCCGCATTTAGATGCGCATGCGCTACATTCTGAAGCTGCGGTCAGTTTCAAAGGGGTAGTAGCGGCAAACGCTATTAGTTTGTTGTTATGTCTCAATGCAAATTCCAGCCCAATAAGTTATATAGGTGGTTGAAGGAAAGGGGAATAAAGGGATATGAGAACAGAGCAGGCACATAGGATTCAGACTACTGTTTATGTAGAGGACGAATACCAACATGGACTGATTGGGCCGAACGGCCTGTTTCCATGCTGTAATTTCTATGTAACCAGTATAATGTTAAAGAAGATGCAAGGTCCTTTTTTACTTGCAACAACACTGGGTGACAATTACATGCTTAATTAAAAACAAAATAAAACATGTCTATTGATGTCATGCCTCAAATGATCTTATCTGCCGCTGTAAAATGGTGTAAAACACATCAACTGTAGCAAATTATTAGAACAGGATCTACAATGTAGTTATGCATACTTAAACAATTAAGCTGTCAGTTGGATTTATGCTGCAGGCCAGTTTTAAAATACTCCATACATCACAACATAAATGTGATTGACTATATGACAGGATATTAAACTAACTTTTTTGGGGCATTTGTTTACACAACTGAGTTCAAGCTGTTAATCAGCTCCTACGTGACAGGAAAGCAATACAAATCTGGAGCCTAGGGAAATGGTCTAAGCAATGCAAAGAAACAACGTAGTAATAAAAGGACAAATACAATAAAAGTTTTAGTAATAAAAAGAGATGATTACTTTAGTAATAAAAGGAGATGGTTACTTTAGTAATAAAAGGAGATGGTTACTTCAATGGTGTTTTATAATAAGAAATGTCATGATTCAGTACAAGAGTTTTTTAATAATAATATATTCTATAGCTTAGAAGGTAAAATGGATCAATGTAACTAACATTCAGAAATCATCAAATCCCTATAGTTACACATGTGGAGTGAGTTGCTAAACAAAGTGAAGATGGAAATTTGCTGAGAGTGGGAATTCACCGGTAAGTACTGGGTGAGTAGTACAGAAAGTGTGTTGTTATCAAGCTGAGATTTAACTTTGTATTCTAACTTTAAAAATTGCAAGTCAGTGGCAATTAACAGCTAATCAGCTGTAAGTGTACCACATAATAAACTTGTTAGCAAAATTCAAGCCCATGGGATTAAAGGGACAGTGGAAGCATGGATACAAAATTGGCTTAGAGATAGAAAGCAAAGAGCAGTGGTGACCGATTGTTTTTCACACTGGAGGGAAGTATACAGTGGTGTCCCCCAGGGGTCAATATTAGGATTTGATGGCCTGTAATTTGCGATCAACGGCGAAGCAAAGGTGCTCGCTGCTGGCCCCAAAGAAAGTTGCCCACAGAGATCTCACGAGAAGTTTGCTTTTTTCAACGCATAATTGATTGCAGCGCTCGTTCATGGGGATTCCCAGTGAAGAGCTGCAGTGACATCAACAAGCTGTCTAAGCAACCAATCACATTGAAGAATTCTTACAGACAGCAAATCAGGAAAGGAAAAGCTGCTTTTATCCGGACTTTTTAAAAATGTTACAGAGAGCAAAATAAAGATTGGCACTTTCACATGGGGATAAGGTAGAAGCTGAAATATTATGAACAAACTTTTAAAAAATGTTTTTGTAAAGTTTTTTAAAAATTGTAATTTTTATCATAATGGAGAAATTTGACACACATATAAAAATTCATTTTTTAGGGCCAGAACATGTCTTTAGCAATCAATACGCTGTTAAAACCCCAGTTTCACCTATTCCAACAAGGCTTAACATTTAATGGGGTATATTAGTGCAGAAAAGCCCAAGTTTTTGTTAGTTTCACTGATTCACTGATTACACTGATTGCCAGCTATGGGGTGGGAGGGGGGGTGCGGTGGTGGGGGCACAGCGCAGCCAGTGTTGGAACAGTGAATGACTGACCGCAACTTCAGGATTTCAGTGTTTAGATGCTAAATTCTGAAGTTGCGGTCAGTTTCAGAGGGGTAATGATGGCAAAAGCTGACAGTTCGCCGTCAGTACCCACCTCAAATTCTGCGCCCATATATATTAAAGACCTGGACCTGGGTTTAGAGGGCATAATTTCAAAGTTTGCAGATGATACAAAACTCCGAAATGTGGTAAACAATGAGGAGGATAGTAACAGACTTCAGGTGAACGTAGACAGACTGGTGAAATGGGCAGACACGTGGCAGATGAAATTTAACGCAGAGAAGTGTGAAGTGATACATTTTGGTAGGAAAAATGAGGAGAGGCAATATAGACTAAATGGTACGATTTTAAAGTGGGTACAAGAACAGAGAGACCTGGGGGTATATGTACACAAATCTTTGAAGGTAGCAGGACAAGTTGAGAAAGCTGTTAAAAAAATCATATGGGATCCTTGTCTTTATTAATAGAGGCATTGAGTACAAAAGCAAGGAAATTATGCTAAAACTTTACGGCCTGTAATTTCCGATAGGAGGCTTCCTGCGTGCGGATGTCTCCTATCGGAAAAAAATCTAAGCTCTTACCTGAGGGCTCCCGAGGTCCGGACACTTCCCGTGCTGGGACTCTCCACAGTCGAAATGCGCAGGACCCACGTATCCCGGGGCGCAGGCACTTCGCAAGCATCCCTGAGATCACATAAACATAGAAACATAGACATAGAAGATAGGAGCAGGAGTAGGCCATTCGGCCCATCGAGCCTGCTCCGCCATTCAATGTGATCATGGCTGATCATCCAAATTCAGTACCCGGTCCCTGCTTTCTCCCCATACCCCTTGATCCCTTTAGCCTTGAGAAATATATCCAAATCCTTTTTGAATATATTTAATGAATTGGCCTCTACTGCCTTCTGTGGTAGAGAATTCCAAAGGTTCACCACTCTCTGGGTGAAGACATTTCTCCTCATTTCTGTCCTAAATGGCCTACCCCTTATCCTTAGACTGTGACCCCTGGTTCTGGGCTCCCCGACCATCAGGAACATCCTTCCAGCATCTAGTCTGTCTAGTCCTGTTAGAATTTTATAAGTTTCGATGAGATCCCCTCTCATTCTTCAAAACTCCAGCGAGTACAAGCCCAATCAATCCAATCTCTCCTCATACGTCATTCCTGCCATCCCAGGTATCAGCCTGGTGAATCTTCGCTGAACTCCTTCCATGGCAAGAACATCCTTCCTCAGATAAGGCGACCAAAACTGCACACAATACTCAAGGTGTGGTCTCACCAAGGCCCTGTACAACTGCAGCAAGACATCCTTGTTCCTGTACTCAAACCCTCTCGCTACGAAGGTCAACATACCATTTGCCTTCTTAACCACCTGCTGCACCTGCATGCTTACCTTCAGCGACTGGTGCACAAGGACACCCAGGTCTCGTTGCACTTCCCCTTCTCCCAATCTATTGCCATTCAAATAATAATCTGCCTTCCTGTTTTTGCCACCAAAGTGGATAACCTCACATTTATCCACATTATAGTGCATCTGCCATGCTTCTGCCCAATCACCCAACCTGTCCAAATAGAAACATAGAAACATAGATGATAGGAGCAGGAGTAGGCCATTTGGCCCTTCGAGCCTGCTCCGCCATTCAATGAGATCATGGCTGATCATCCAAATTCAGTACCCGGTCCCTGCCTTCTCCCCATATCCCTTGATCCCTTTAGCCTTAAGAAATATATCCAACTCTTTCTTGAATATATTTAATGAACTGGCCTCCACCGCCCTCTGTGGCAGAGAATTCCACAGGTTCACCACTCTCTGGGTGAAGAAATTCCTCCTCATTTCAATCCTAAATGTCTTACCCCTTATCCTTAGACTATGACCCCTGGTTCTGGACTCCCCGACCATCGGGAACATCCTTCCAGCATCTAGTCTGTCCAGGCCTGACAGAATTTTATAGGTTTCAATGAGATCCCCTCTCAATCTTCTAAACTCCAGTGAGTATAAGCCCAATCGACACAATCTCTCCTCATACGTCATTCCTGCCATCCCAGGTATCAGCCTGGTGAATCTTCGCTGCACTCCTTCCATGGCAAGAACATCCTTCCTCAGATAAGGCGACCAAAACTGCACACAATACTGAAGGTGCGGTCTCACCAAGGCCCTGTACAACTGCAGCAAGACATCCTTGTTCCTGTACTCGAACCCTCTTGCTACGAAGGCCAACATACCATTTGCCTTCTTAACCGCCTGCTGCACCTGCATGCTTACCTTCAGCGACTGGTGCACAAGAACACCCAGGTCTCTTTGCACTTCCCCTTCTCCCAATCTATTGCCATTCAAATAATAATCTGCCTTCCTGTTTTTGCCACCAAAGTGGATAACCTCACATTTATCCACATTATAGTGCATTTGCCATGCTTCTGCCCTATCACCTAACCTGTCCAAATCGTACTGGAGTCTCATGACATCCTCCTCACAGCTTACCCTCCCACCCAGCTTTGTGTCATCAGCAAATTTGGAGATATTACATCCAATTCCCTCGTCCAGATCATTAATATATATTGTGAACAGCTGGGGTCCTAGGACCGATCCTTGCGGTACCCCACTAGTCACTGCCTGCCACTCGGAAAACGACCCGTTTATTCCAACTCTTTGCTTTCTGTCCGCCAACCAGTTCTCTATCCAAGTCAATACCTTGCCCCAATCCCATGTGCCTTAATTTTGCACGCTAATCTCTTATGCGGGACCTTATCAAAAGCCTTCTGAAAGTCCAAATACACCACATCCACTGGTTCTCCCTTATCTATTTTACCAGTTACATCCTCAAAAAATTCCAGTGGATTAGTCAAGCATGATTTACCTTTTGTAAATCCATGTTGACTTTGTCCGATCCTGTCACTGCTTTCCAAGTGCTCTGCTATTACATCTTTTATAATGGACTCTAGCATTTTCCCCACTACCGATGTCAGGCTTATCGGTCTATAATTCCCCGCTTTTTCTCTGCCACCTTTTTTGAACAGTGGGGTAACATTAGCTACCCTCCAATCCATGGGTACTGTTCCAGAGTCTATTAAGTTCTGGAAGATGACCAGCAATGCATCTACTCTTTCTAGGGCCACTTCCTTAAGTACCCTGGGATGTAGATTATCAGGCCCTGGGGATTTATCGGCCTTCAGTCCCATCAATTTTCCTAACACCATTTCCCTACAAATACTGATTTCTTTCAGTTCCACCCTTTCATCAGACCCTATGTTCCGTGGTATTTCTGGGAGGTTATTTGTGTCCTCCTTTGTGAAGACAGAACCAAAGTATGTATTTAATTGGTCAGCCATTTCTTTGTTCCCCATTATAAATTCCCCTGATTCTGACTGCAAGGGACCTACGCTTGACTTCACCAATCTTTTTCTCTTCACATATCTATAAAAGCTTTTACAGTCAGTTTTTATGTTTCCTGCAAGCTTACTCTCATATTCTATTTTCCCTTTCTTAATTAATCCCTTTGTCCTTCTTTGTTGAATCCTAAACTGCTCCCAATCCTCAGGATTATTGCTTTTTCTGGCCAATTTGTATGTCCTCTCCTTGGATCTTATGCTATCCCTAATTTCTCTTGTTAGCCATGGTTGAGTCACCTTTTTTGTTTTATTTTTATGCCAAACTGGGATGAACAACTTCTGTAGTTCATCCATTCGGTCTTTGAATGTTTGCCATTGCCTATCCACCGTCAACCCTTTGAGTGCCATTCCCCAATCAATCCTACCCAACTCACTCCTCAGACGATCGTAGTTTCCTTTATTTAAATTGAGGACCCTAGTTTCTGAGTCAAGTACTTCATTCTCCATCTTAATGAAGAATTCGATCATATTATGATCGCTCCGACCCAAGGGGCCTCGTACAACAAGATTGCTAATTAATCCTTTCTCGTTACATAATACCCACTCTAAGATGTACTGATCTCTGGTTGGTTCCTCGACATATTGGTCCAGGAAACCATCCCGTAAACACTCCAGGAATTCCTCCTCCACAGTATTGTTACTAATTTGGTTAGCCCAATCTATATGTAGATTAAAGTCACCCATGATGACTGCTGTGCCCTTATTGCATGCTTCTTTAATTTCCCTTTTAATGCCATCCCCAACCTCTGCCTTACTGTTTGGAGGTCTATATACCACTCCCACTAATGTTTTTTTCCCCTTAGTATTTCTCAATTCTACCCATACAGATTCCACATCATCAGAGCTAATATCTTTCATTACAATTGTGTTAATCCCTTCTTTAACCAGTAATGCTACCCCTCCTCCCTTTCCTTTTTGCCTATCTTTCCTGAATATCGAATACCCCTGGATGTTGAGTTCCCAGTCTTGGCCATCCTTGAGCCACGTTTCCGTAATCCCAACCAAATCATATTCGTTTACCTCTATTTGCGCAGCCAATTCATCCACCTTATTACAAATGCTCCTCGCATTAAGACACAAAGCCTTCAGGCTTGTTTTTTTAACGCTCTTAGACCTATTAGAATTATTATTTACTGTGGCCACGTTTAATTTAAACCGTTGATTTCTCTGACTGCCACTTTTGTTTTTCTCCTTCCTATCTTTTGCTTTTATCCTTGTTTCCCTTTGCTCTGTCTCCCTGCTCAGGTTCCCAATCCCCTTCCATTTTAGTTTAAACCCTCCCCCACAGCACTAGCAAACACTCCCCCTAGGACATCGGTTCCAGCCCTGCCCAGGTGCAGACCGTCCGGTTTGAACTGGTCCCACCTCCCCCAGAATCGGTTCCAATGTCCCAGGAACTTGAATCCCTCCCCCTGGCACCATTCCTCCAGCCACGTATTCATCTGAAGTATCCTTCTATTTCTACTCAGACTAGCACGTGGCACTGGTAGCAATCCTGAGATTACTACCTTTGAGGTCCTGTTTTTTAATTTACCTCCTAACTCCCTATATTCCGCTTTTAGGACCTCATCCCGCTTTTTACCTATATCGTTGGTGCCTATATGCACCACGACAACTGGCTGTTCACCCTCCCCTTCCAAGATGTTCTGCAGCCGCTCGGAGACATCCTTGACCCTTGCACCAGGGAGGCAACACACCATCCTGGAGTCTCATTTGCGGCCGCAGAAACGCCTATCTATTCCCCTTACAATTGAATCCCCTATTAGTATAGCTCTACCACTCTTTTTCCCCCCATTCTGTGCAGCAGAGCCACCCCTGGTGCCAGGAAGTTGGCTGCTGCTGCCTTCCTCTGATAAGCCATCCCCCCCAACAGTGCTCAAAGTGGTATATCTGTTGGAGAGGGCGATGGCCACAGGGGGCCCCTGCACTACCTGCCTGCGCCTAGTACTCTGCCTGTTGATCACCCGTTCCCTTTCTTCCTGTCCAACCTCTACCTGTGGTGTGTCCAACTCCCTAAACGTGCTATTCACGATGTCCCGAGCATCGTGAATGCTCCAGTATGCATCCAATCGCAGCTCCAGTGCCGCAATGCGGTCTGTCAGTAGCTGCAGCTGGGTGCACTTCCTGCACACATAGTTGTCAGGGACACAGGAAGTGTCCCTGAGTTCCTACATTTTGCAGGAGGAGCAGATCACAGGGCCGGGCTGTCCTGCCATGACTTACCCTTTAATTAATTGAGTTTAAATTAAATCAATCAATCCCACTAATTACACTACAGTTAAATAGTTTACCAACAGTCCCCGCTACACCAGAGAGACCTTAGAAACTATAAAACAGAGTTAAAGTTTAAGAAAGAGAGAAATACTCACCAACCAATCACTTACCTGCTTCCTGCTGACGTCACACTTTGATTACTTTTTACCTCTGTCCCCTGCTGCTGAATTGGTCGGGCCTCATTCACTGCCGCCGGTTTTAAGCTCTGCCACCACGCTCGATGCTGCTCTCTCCCAGGTCCAGGCTCTGTGGTCGGGCCTCGTTCACTGCCGCCAGTTTTAAGCTCTGCCACCGCGCTCGATGCTGCTCTCTCCCAGGTCCAGGCTCTGTGGTCGGGCCTTGTTCACTGCCACCGGTTTTAAGCTCTGCCGCCACGCTCGATGCTGCTCTCTCCCAGGTCCAGGCTCTGTGATCGGGATTTTCTCAGCATCCTCCTCACAGCACACACGCCCACCCAGCTTTGTGTCATCTGCAAATTTGGAGATATTACATCTAGTTCCCTTGTCTAGATCATTAATATATATTGTGAATAGCTGGGGTCCAAGGACCGATCCCTGCGGTACCCCACTAGTCACTGCCTGCCACTCGGAAAAAGACCCGTTTATTCCAACTCTTTGCTTTCTGTCTGCCAACCAGTTCTCTATCCAAGTCAATACCTTGCCGCCAATCCCATGTGCCTTAACTTTACACGCTAATCTCTTATGCGGGACCTTATCGAAAGCCTTCTGAAAGTCCAAGTATACCACATCCACTGGTTCTCCCTTATCTATTTTACCAGTTACATCCTCAAAAAATTCCAGTAGATTAGTCAAGCATGATTTACCCTTTGTAAATCCATATTGACTTTGTCCGATCCTGTCACTGTTTTCCAAGTGCTCTGCTATTACATCTTTTATAATGGACTCTAGCATTTTCCCCACTACCGATGTCAGGCTTACCGGTCTGTAATTCCCCGTTTTCTCTCTACCACTTTTTTGAATAGTGGGGTAACATTAGCTACCCTCCAATCCATAGGTACTGTTCCAGATTCCATCGAATGTGGAAGATGATCAGCAATGCATCTACTATTTCTAGGGCCACTTCCTTAAGTACCCCAGGATGTAGATTATCAGGCCCTGGGGATTTATCGGCCTTCAATCCCATCAATTTCCTTAACACCATTTCCCTACAAATACTGATTTCTTTCAGTTCCTCCCTTTCATCAGACCCTAAGTTCCCCGACATCTCTGGGAGGTTATTTGTGTCCTCCTTTGTGAAGACAGAACCAAAATATATATTTAATTGGTCTGCCATTTCTTTGTTCCCCATTATAAATTCCCCTGATTCTGACTGCAAGGGACCTACGCTTGACTTCACCAATCTTTTTCTCTTCACATATCTATAAAAGTTTTTACAGTCAGTTTTTAT
Source organism: Somniosus microcephalus (assembly GCF_052327205.1). Taxonomy (NCBI): domain Eukaryota; kingdom Metazoa; phylum Chordata; class Chondrichthyes; order Squaliformes; family Somniosidae; genus Somniosus; species Somniosus microcephalus. Next base: position 148,363,798 of record NC_140991.1, on the reverse strand, counting down.
GTCCCCTGCAAACTTACTCTCATATTCTATTTTCCCCTTCTTAATTAATCCCTTTGTCCTCCTTTGTTGAATCCTAAACAGCTCCCAATGCCCAGGTTTACTGCTTTTTCTGGCCATTTTATATGTCCTCTCCTTGGATCTTATGCTATCCCTAATTTCCCTTGTTAGCCACGGTTGAGTCACCTTTTTTGTTTTGTTGTGGACCAGGCGAGCCAATAGGAGAAGGGAATCTCCCTTCATACTTTTGACAGATAGACCTGTCAAATATATGAATGGAGATCACCCCAAAAACAGGGTAAAACATTAAATAATTTTTTTAAAAACCATCACGTTTTTAAAATGAGTTAAAATGACATTAAATTAAATATTTTAAACAAAAATTAAATTTTTGAAAAAAATAATTTAAGATTTTTACGGGGCTAAAAATAAACTTACCTTTTTTAAAGTATTTTTAAATTTTAAATGAGTGAAAAGTTTTTTTTAACTTTTTTTAAACTCTTATGCTGGTAAAAGCAGGCCTTACGCAGAGGCCCTTCTCCAGGGCAGGATTCTTGACAGATCGGAAATGCCGGTTTTCAGCGCATGCACTTCGCATGCCTGAAACCGGCATTTCCGATGTCCCTACGGGTGTGTACACAGCGCGTACTCACCCGTAGGCACCGGAAAATACGGGCCGTTAAAACACTGGTTAGACCTCAGCTGGAGTATTGTGTTCAATTCTGGGTACCACACTTTAGGAAGGATAATTCTGAGCACCACACTTTAGGAAGGATGTCAAGACCTTAGAGAGGGTGCAGAAGAGATTTACTAGAATGGTACCAGGGATGAGGGACTTCAGTTGTGTGGAGAGACTGGACAAGCTGGGGTTGTTCTCCTTAGAGCAGAGAAGGTTAAGCGGAGTTTGATAGAGGTGTTCAAAATCATTGGTTTTGACAGAGTAAATAAGGAGAAACTGTTTCCAGTGGGAGAAGGGTCAGTAACCAAAGGACACAGATTTAAGGGGATTTGCAAAATAACCAGAGGCGATAGGAGGAAACATTTTTTTACTTAGTGAGTTGTTGTGATCTGGAATGCACTCCCTGAAAGGATGGTGGAAGCAGATTTAGTAGTAACATTCAAAAGAGAATTGGATAAATACTTGAAGGGAAAAATTTACAGGGCTATGGGGAAGGAGCAGGGGACTGGGATTAATTGGATAGCTCTACCAAAGAGATGGCAGAGGCACGATGGGCCGAATGGCCTCCCTCTGTGCTGTATCATTGTATGATTCTATGATTCTATGAGTGGGTCGCTGACTAGATGTTAATTATTGTGGCTGGAAGTTGACTAACCAATTGTAGCTTGTGTGTTTCTGAAGGTATATGTTAGAGGAATATCTGCAAATGCACAGAGCTGGGTGAATCACGTAACAGAGTGAGTTGCTAAACAGAATAAAGATAGGAATTTGGTGAGAGTGGGAATTAGGTGCATAGGGGGAAGGAGGCGCTAAGTAATTTAAACCTGGGGTAACAGTAAATAAGTAAATATATATATAAATAATCAGAGTAATTAATTAGATCTAAGGGGATAAAATTAATTAAGAAGAGGTTGCCATCATCAAGAGGATCTGAATTGCATTAAATAAAAATCTGGTATATATAAATAATAAATAAATAATAAATAGGAGTTAAGGGTATGCTACAATAAAGAAAGAAATAAACAAAAAGTAAGACTAATTAATTACAAGTTAATCTGAAATCAAGCTAAATCCATCTCCTAAATATAATTTAGATCTCAAGTAATTACAGGAAAATCTCTCTTAACTGGCAAAATTCAGGAGTAGGTTTAGGTAAGTTTTACTATATATTAGTGGCTGTGTAACCGGGGTTCCTGGGTCTGTGGTTGTGTAACCAGGGTTCCTGCACCTGTGGCCGTGCGACAGGGACTCCTGCACAAGTGCCGTGTAACCGGGGCTCCTGCACCTGTGGCCGTGTACGGGGCTCTCGTACCTTGGTAAGTATACCTCTCTGTAATCCAGACTTTTTGATCAACCGGCACCATGCCGGTCCCGTCGGTGCCGGATAAAAAAGAGTTTCTTGTATCTTGTATCTAGAATTAAATTACTATACTAACAAATAAATAAATAAATAAAAACTAGAAATGGCAGTTCAGGCTATGTATCGGGACTGTGATATGTAGGAGTTTGTAGACAGTGAGACTGTCCTGGATTGCCACATCTGCAGGAAATGTCTCTGCCTTGGGACACTCCAGCTCAGAGTCCTTGAACTGGAGTGTGAGCTAGAGACACTTTGACAAATAAGGGAGGGGTGAAATTTCTGGATAGTTTTCTCCAGAATATAGTCACACCTCCGAGGAAAGCACAGGTGCAGGAAGAGGAGAGTGTGACTGTCAGTCAGCAGGGTAGGGGGAACCAAGAGGAGATAGATGAGGAAGTCCTGTAGACACTGGACCTATCCAACAGGTACAATGTACTTGATACCTGTGAGGATAAGAAGAAAGACTGCAAGGAGGACAGCCACAATGCTGATCTAGGCACCCTGGAGCAGAGGGATATCTAAAGAGGGGAGGAGCAGAATAGAAATGTAATAGTTATAGGGAATTCAATAATTAGGGGGATAGGTGGCATCCTCTGCAGCCTCAATCAAGAGTCCCGAAGGGTGTGTTACCTACCTGGTGCCAGAGAAAGGGATAACTCAATGTGGCTGGAAAGGAATTTGGAAAGGGAGGGGGTGGATCCAGTTGTCATGGTCCATATCGGAACCAGTGACATAGGGAAGAAAAGGGAGGAGGTCCTACTGAGGGAGCATCAGGAGTTAGGAGCTAAATTAAAAAGCAGGACTTCAAGGGAGCCACATGCTAATTGGCATAGGGACAAACAGATCAGGATGGTGAACACGTGGCTAAAGGATTGGTGTGGGAAGGATGGATTCCATTTCATGGGACACTTGCACCAGTACTGGGACAGGAAGGAGCTGTACCATTGGGACAGGCTGCACATGAACTGGCCTGGACCAAGGTCCTAGCAGAAAGGATAAAAAGGGTGGTATAAAGGACTTTAAACTAATAAATATTGGAGGGGGCGGGCTCAGACAGAAACAATAGTAAAATGATAGTTTAAAGATTAAGAAGGGAATAAGAGCAAAGTTCAGGTCACCAGCAGTGATAGAGATACACCAAGTGAAGGGAATACTAAAACAACTAAAGTAGTTACAGCAGGAGTGACAAATTAGAAACATGTTAAATTCAACGGTGTGAGAAAGACAGCATCAGGGCAGAAGGACAGGTTAGGGTCTCTTGCCCAAATAAGAGTTTTATATACTAATGCACGGAGTGTAAGAAATAAATTAAGGGATTTAGAAGCTCAACTACAGCTTAGAGGGTGTCACATGGTGGCCATTACTGAGGCATGGCTGCAAGCTGGTCATGATCGGGAGTTAAATATTTCAGGTTATGAGGTCTTTAGAAAGGATAGGGAAACTGGAAGAGGAGGATTGGTAGCCTTACTGATTAAAAATACTATTACAACATTAGTAAGAGAGGATATAGGTAAGGGAAAGCAATTAACGGAGACTCTATGATTAGAATTGAGGAATAAGAGAGGACTTAAAACTGTAATGGGAGTTGTCTACATATCTCTTGGTAGCAGCAATGAAGTGGCAGAATGTATTAATTCAGAGATTAGATAGGCTTATAGCAAAAGCAGAGTTGTTTTAATGGGGGACTTAATTGTCATATAGATTGAGAAGAGCAGAGTAGCTCAAATCAGAAAGATAGTGAATTTCTTGAGTGCATTCAAGATAGTTTTCTGGAGCAATATGTTCTAGAACCAACAAGAGTGCAGGCCATATTAGATTTAGTGATGATTAATGAGCCAGACTTAGTTAGTAATCTGACACTAAGGGAACATTTATCTAACAGTGATCATAATATGATCGAATTCAATGTTATGTTTGAAAAGGAGAAACATAACACAGTTACTAAGGGTCTAGATTTTGGTAACTGGATGAGGCAGAGGCTGATGACAGCAAACTGGTCAAAACTTACAAAAGCAAAATACTGCAGATGCTGGATATCTGGAAAAAAAAAACAGAAATTGCTGGGAATACTCAGCAGGTCAGGCAGCATCTGTGGAGAGAGAAACAGAGTTAACAGTTCAGGTCGGTGACCTTTTGTCAGAACTGGAAAAGGTTAGAGATGTAACAGGTTTTAAGCAAGTACAGAGGCAGGGAAAGGGGGAGGGGAGGAAAGAACAAAAGGGAAGGTCTGTGATAGGGCGGAAGGCAGGAGAGATTAAATTCCAAAAAGGATGATGGTGCAAAGCAAAAGGAGATGGTAATGGGACAAGTAAAGAAACAAAAGATGGGTCTAGAGGAGGTGCAAATGGGAATATCAGAATCATCAGCAACAGCTGCCGTCCGGAAAAAATGGGGGCAGAGATTATGATCTGAAATTGTTGAACTCAATGTTAAGTTTGGAAGGATATAAAGTGCCTAATAGAAAGAATGTAAGAAGTCACACAACACCAGGTTATAGTCCAACAGTTTTATTTGAAATCACAAGCTTTCGGAGTGCTGCTCCTTCATCAGGTGAAGTGGAGAGATGCATAAAGACACAGCTTATATAGTCAGACGAACACCTCGCTAAGGCCATCCCCACGCCTCCACTACTCGCCTTCAAACAGCCCCCTAACCTCAAACAGACCATCGTTCGCAGCAAATTACCCAGCTTTCAGGAGAACAGTGACCACAACACCACACAACCCTGCCACGGCAACCTTTGCAAGACATGCCAGATCATCAGCACAGATACCATCATCACACGTGAGGACACCACCCACCAGGTACATGGTACATACTCATGTGACTCAGCCAACGTTGTCTACCTCATACGTTGCAGGAAAGGATGCCCCGGAGCATGGTACATCGGCGAGACCATGCAGACACTGAGACAACGGATGAACGGACACCGCGCAACAATTGCCAGGCAGGAGTGTTCCCTCCCAGTCGGGGAACACTTCAGCAGTCAAGGACATTCAGCCTCCGATCTTCAGGTAAGCATTCTCCAAGGCGGCCTTCGAGACGCACGACAACGCAAAATCGTCGAGCAGAAACTGATAGCCAAGTTCCGCACTCATGAGGACGGCCTCAACCGCGATCTTGGGTTCATGTCACGCTACATGTAACCCCACCTGACGTAGGGTCACCCAGACTCGAGTCGTCGTTGGCTTGTTCTCTATACACAGATGCGGCCGGACCTGCTGTGATTTCCAGCAAAAAAAAAAAATGTTTTTTTGTCTGTTTTTTGTTTTTCATACAGACCCCAGCATCTGCAACATTTGACCTCTTATGACCCCACCTCATTGTACGTTGATGTAATGTTTTCCTGACTAACCTGTTTAGACACCATTCACACCTTTGATCGCTGTGATTATCTCTCTGCCGAGGTGTGATAAATGGCAGTTAGAAAGATTACCTGTAATCATCTGGCATTATTCTCTGACTATATAAGCTGTGTCTTTATGCATCTCTCCACTTCACCTGATGAAGGAGCAGCGCTCCAAAAGCTTGTGATTTCAAATAAAACTGTTGGACTATAACCTGGTGTTGTGTGACTTTTTACATTTGTCCACCCCAGTCCAACTCCGGCATCTCCACACCATGGCTACTATCAACACCACAAACTGTCGGCTCAAAGTGGAGAGGATCTCCAAGAAGATCGCGCATATCGACACAGACATCAAGTTTCTACAGAGATGCAAGAAAGCAGACAAGATCCCGAAAGGACTACAGATCACGAACCCACTCAAGTCGACCTACAACACAGACTACGCTGAGAGACTCTGCCATCGTACCTCTCGCACACTCCTCAACCATCTCGTACACCAGCTCTACAGCAGACGCCGCAACCTCGAAACCGAGATAGAGTCCATATTCTCAGCCTGTGCTCAGGACACAGCAGACCAGCTACGAGACACCGCCAAACAGACGAGGCAACGGAACTACACTGCCTACATGCACACCAAGAACAGGAAGCTTGAGAAACTTGGCATCACCACCAGCAGCAACCAAGCCTCCCCCGGTACCACGGTTGAAACCACAGGGAAGTCCATCGTCAACTTGTCCGACCACACCCTTCAACCAGACGAAATTGAAGTTCTCAGCCGAGGGCTCAATTTCTGCCCCACCACCAAAATGGACCCCATCGGTCTCGCGGCAGACACAGAGGAATTCATCAGGAGAATGAGGCTCCGGGAATTCTTTCACAAATCCCAAGATGTCAGCAGCGAACCCAATGAGACAACCAATGATCCGGAACAGCAGACAGAGGGATCCGCAGTGCAGCAACCGAAGAAGAAAGAGTCAAATTGGACCCATCCGGAGGGTCGCTGCCCTAAGCTTGACATGTATGCTCAAGCTGTCAGGAGATGCATCAACGCCAAATTCATCAGCCGCACTCACAAGACAGTCCAGAATGTCACCCGAGCACAATGCAACGCCATCCACGCTCTCAAGGCCAACCGCAACATTGTCATCAAACCAGCAGACAAAGGAGGAGCCATCGTCATACAGAACAGAACGGACTATTGCAAAGAAGCATACCGACAACTGGACAACCAGGAACACTACAGACAGTTACCCGCAGATCCAACCAAAGAACACACCCGCCAACTCAACAGACTGATCAAGACCTTCGATCCAGACCTTCAAAGCATCCTACGCGCTCTCATCCCACGTACTCCCCGTGTGGGAGACTTCTACTGCCTCCCAAAGATACACAAAGCCAACACACCCGGACGTCCTATCGTATCAGGCAATGGAACCCTGTGTGAGAACCTCTCTGGATACGTCGAGGGTATCCTGAAACCCATCGTACAGGGAACCCCCAGCTTCTGTCACGACACTACAGACTTCTTACAGAAATTCAGCACCCACGGACCAGTTGAACCAGGAACACTCCTCGCCACGATGGACGTCTCGGCACTCTACACCAGTATCCCCCACGATGACGGCATCGCTGCGACAGCCTCAGTACTCAACACCAACAACAGCCAAACACCAGACGCCATCCTACAACTCATCCGCTTCATCCTTGACCACAATATCTTCATCTTCGACAACCAGTTCTTTACCCAAATACACGGAACAGCCATGGGGACCAAATTCGCACCCCAATATGCCAACATCTTCATGCACAAGTTCGAGCAAGACTTCTTCGCTGCACAGGACTTCCAACCAACGCTATACACCAGATACATCAACGACATTTTCTTCCTATGGACCCACGGCGAAGAATCACTGAAAAGACTACACGATCAATAAGTTCCATCCCACCATCAAACTCACCATGGACTACTACTCAGAATCGGTTGCATTCTTGGACACACGAATCTCCATCAAAGACGGACACCTCAGCACTTCACTCTACTGCAAGCCCACGGACAACCTCAGGATGCTCCACTTCTTCAGCTTCCACCCTAATCACGTTAAAGAAGCCATCCCCTATGGACAAGCCCTGCGAATACACAGGATCTGCTCAGACGAGGAGGAACGCGATGGACACCTGCAGACGCTGAAAGATGCCCTCGTAAGAACGGGATATGACGCTCGACTCGTCGATCGACAGTTCCGACGGGCCACAGCAAACAATCGCATAGACCTCCTCAGAAGACCAACACGGGACACAACCAACAGAGTACCCTTTGTCGTCCAGTACTTCCCTGGAGCGGAGAAACTACGCCATGTTCTTCGCAGCCTTCAACATGTCATCGATGACGACGAACACCTCGCTAAGGCCATCCCCACGCCTCCACTACTCACCTTCAAACAGCCGCCTAACCTGAAACAGACCATCGTTCACAGCAAATTACCCAGCTTTCAGGAGAACAGCGACCACAACACCACAAAACCCTGCCACGGCAACCTCTGCAAGACATGCCAGATCATCAGCACAGGTACCATCATCACACGTGAGGACACCACCCACCAGGTATATGGTACATACTCATGTGACTCGGCCAATGTTGTCTACCTCATACGTTGCAGGAAAGGATGCCCCAGAGCATGGTACATCGGCGAGACCGTGCAGACACTGCGACAACGGATGAACGGACACCGCGCAACAATCGCCAGGCAGGAGTGTTCCCTCCCAGTCGGGGAACACTTCAGCAGTCAAGGACATTCAGCCTCCGATCTTCAGGTAAGCATTCTCCAAGGCGGCCTTCGAGACACACGACAACGCAAAATCGTCGAGCAGAAGCTGATAGCCAAGTTCCGCACTCATGAGGACGGCCTCAACTGCGATCTTGGGTTCATGTCACGCTACATGTAACCCCACCTGACGTAGGGTCACCCAGACTCGAGTCATCGTTGGCTTGTTCTCTATACACAGATGTGGCCGGACCTGCTGTGATTTCCAGCAAAAAAAAATAAAAAAATGTTTTTTTGTCTGTTTTTTGTTTTTCATACAGACCCCAGCATCTGCAACATTTGACCTCTTGTGACCCCACCTCATTGTACGTTGATGTAATGTTTTCCTGACTGACCTGTTTGGACACCATTCACACCTTTGATCGCTGTGATTATCTCTCTGCCGAGGTGTGATAAATGGCAGTTAGAAAGATTACCTGTAAACATCTGGCATTATTCTCTGACTATATAAGCTGTGTCTTTATGCATCTCTCCACTTCACCTGACAAAGGAGCAGCACTCCGAAAGCTTGTGATTTCAAATAAAACTGTTGGACTATAACCTGGTGTTGTGTGACTTCTTACATTTGTCCACCCCAGTCCAACTCCGGCATCTCTACACCATGGCTAATAGAAAGATGAAGTGCTGTTCCTCAAGCTAATGTTGAGCTTCATTGGAACAGTGTAGGAGGTCGAGGAGAGAGAGGTCAAAGTGGGAGTGGTCCGGAGAATTAAAATGACAGGCGGAAGCTCAGGGTCACTCTTGTAGACTTCTGAACAGAGGTGTTCTGTAAAATGGTCACCCAATCTGCGTTTGGTCTCTCCAATGTTTGGTCAAAACTTTAATCGGGTAAAACTACAAGTGAACAGTGAGAAGTGTTCAAAAAAGAATTTAGCTTAAAAAAGGACCAGTATATATTCCTAAGGGGCAAGAGCTCAACTTACCAAATAAAACATCCATGGTCGACAAAAGAGGTGAGAGCATACAAAAGTGCAAAGAATAGTGTAGATCCAGGGGACTGGGAGAGATACAAAGAGCAGCAAAGGAAGACAAAAAAGATAGTAAGAGCTGCAAAAAGGGAATATGAAAAGAAACCTGCGAGGGATAACAAGATTAACAGAAAAAGTTTTTACAATTATATTAGAAGAAAAAGGGTAGTCAAGGGTAATGTGGGCTCTTTAAAAACAGATGCAGATACTATAGCAAATGCAAATAAGGAAATGGCAGACCTGTTGAATGATTACTTTGTGTCAGTCTTCAAAGTAGAGGAAGAGGATAATATACCTGACATTCCAAGGAAACCAATAATGAATCAAGGACTCACTAAAGTTAATGTAAGAAAGGAATCAAAATTAGAACATATCATGGCACTAAAGACTGACAAATCCCCAGGACCTGATGATTTCCAGCCGAGGGTTTTACAGGAAGTAGGTGAGGAAATTGCCGATGCTTTAGACATAATCTTCCAAAGCTCTCTTGATTCAGGAATTGTCCCTTTAGATTGGAAAATTGCAAATGCACCTCCATTATTTAAAAAAGGTGAGCGAGAGAAACCAGGAAATTATAGAGCTGTTAGTCTAACATCTGTTGTGGGGAAGTTATTAGAATCTATAATTAAGGACAGAGTTATGGAGCACTTAGAGAAATTTGAGCTGATTAGAGAGAGCCAACATAGGTTTTTAAAGGGTCCTTCATTTCTAATGAACCAAAGTGAACTTTTTGAGGGGGTAACTAAAGTAGTAGACAGGGGAATGTCTATAGTGTAGTTTATCGAAGGGATTCGATAAGGTTCCACATAAGAAACTGTTAGCTAAAATTAAAGCTCATGGAATTGGTGGCAAATTATTAACCTGGTTAGGAGATTGGTTAGGCAGTAGAAGACAGAGAGTAGGGTATTGGATATGTACTCGAATTGGAAGGAAGTGGCTAGTGGTGTCCCACAAGGATCTGTGCTGGGGCCTCAACTATTCACTATATTTATTAATGACTTAGATAACACAATAGAGAGCCATATATCCAAGTTTGTCAGTGACACAAAGATTGGTGGCATAGTAAATAGCATAGACTGGAGCAAAAATTACAAAGAGACGTTAATAGATTAAGTGAGTGGTCAAAATTGTGACAGATGGATTTCAACGCAGGCAAGTGTGAGGTCATCCATTTTGGACCAAAAAAGGATAGTATTTTTTTAAATGGTGAAAAGTTATGAATAATGGAGGTCCAAAGAGAAATATTGGAATGTTAGCCTTTATAACTAGAGGGCTAGAATATAAAAGGGAGGAAGTTTTGCTACAGCTATACAAAGCCCCGGTTAACCACATCTGCAGTACTGTGCATAGTTCTGGACACTGCACGTTAGAAAGGATATATTGGTGTTGGAAGGAGTGCAGCACAGATTCAACAGAATATTACCAGGGCTCCAAGGGTTAGATTATGAGGAGAGATTACATAAACTAGGTTTGTGTTCCCTGGAATATAGAAGGTGAAGAGGTGATTTTATTGAGGTTTTTAGGATTTTGAAAGGAATTGATAGGGTAGGCATCTAGGACAAGGGGACATAACCTTAAAATCAGAGTCAGGTCATTCAGGAGAGAAGATAGGAAACATTTCTTCACACAAAGGGTAGTAGAAATGTGGAACTTGCTCCCAAAAAAAGCAGGAGATGCTAGCTCAATTATTAATTTTAAATCTGAGTTTGATAGATTTTTGCTAGCCAAGGTATTAAGGGATATGGAGCCAAGGCAGGTGGATGGAGTTAGGATACAGATCAGCCATGATCTCATTGAGTGGCAGAACAGGCTTGAGGGGCTGAATAGCCTACTCCTGTTCCTATGTTCCTATACCCCTGTAGTTACATGTACTGATAATGATGTAATTAAAATGTTCTTGTTATTATTTATGTGGAGCCAGGCAAGTGCTCCTTTCGGTTCCACAGCACTCTTGCCAGCAGTGATCGGCCCCCTCCAATTGTCCCACACCACCTGCCCCAGCACTTTCCTGAGGGCTGCTGCTGGCAAGGCAAGTCACCCAAAATTCAGGTGCTGCAATGGGAAAGCTGGCTGTGGAGATATTCAGGTGGCAGCTTGCGTATATTATTGAAATGAGGACCGAGGGGAGGGGGAATTAGTATGAGAATGTTGGAGGGAAAGAAAGGGTAAGAAGCCTTCAAAAATGCTTTGTCTGGGTTGCTGCTTTGACTAGTGACTCTGAAGTAATTTATATTTTCAGATTTTTCCTGCTTATTTTGCTTCTCATTCCATTTTTTATTTAATTTTCTTTTCACGCTATTTTATTTCTGTTTTCTCTCTTTATTGTCCTTATTTTTTTCTATTTATCACTTTCTTTCCTTTCTTATTTTATTACTTTCCTTTTCTTTCTCCCTTTTTTTGTCCATGCTGTTTCTTTTCTATATTTTTCAGACCAACTGCCAGATAACTGCAGTTTAACAATGGGTCACTGGAGCATAAAGGACAATCTGTACCATCCTGCAAAAAGAGCATCTTCATGCGCAGCACTTAGTAGCAAGAATAAAGTATTGCTGGTGAAAGATGTATTGCTGTGGTGAATATTTAGGCTGTTTTGTAAGCACAATATGAAAATATAATAATGTTAACCATTTCCAAACACTGAACTAGAACTAGGTGTGGTTATCATTGTTGCTAAAAATACGTGGTGAAATATTTCACCGTCTTATGCTGACAATTATGATGATAAGGATGTAAATTATTTACCTTGTTCAAATAAGAGGTTTGCTGCTCAGGTTGCCAATATAGGCATGAAAGCTGCCTCAGATCTTACTTTTGTTAGCTGCAGAGACAATTTATATAAAAGCATTTGAGTCAAACTCTAGTATTTTATGATTTCTACCATGTTTGTTTTTTGTGCAGCCAGGGTTCATGGGCCTAAGTTAAATTGTCTGTCAGTATTATTGTGGGGTGTTACATTGCACACCCCAAACTTCCATTATGTCCTCTCTCACTAATACGCCAGTAAGTTCCACGGGGTTCTCCTGATTTCCTGCCATAACTTTGGCAGAAATCCTGGAGAAATGGTGTAAGAAGCATAAACTCTGCCTTGCCATACTCTATTCTCGGCTCCTCCACAAAGCACTCTGGTCCCTCGCTCTTGCATCAAACCTACCACCACCTTCCCAGGGAAACTAAGGATGAGCAATAAATCATAGAATCATAGAATGGTCTGCTTCTGTTCTGTAACCATTCGGCCCATCGAGCCTGTGCTGGCTCTCTGCAAGAGCACTTCAGCTAGCCCCACACCCCCGCCCTTTCCCCGTAGCCCTGCAAATTATTTTCCTTCAGGTACTTATCCAATTCCCTTTTCAAAGCCACGATTGAATGTGCCTCCACCACCCTTTCAGGCAGTGCATTCCAGATCATAAACACTCGCTGCATAAAGAAGTTTTTCCTCATGTTGCCTTTGGTTCTTCTGCCAATCACCTTAAATCTGTGTCCACTGATTCTCGACCCTTCCGCCAATGGGAACAGTTTCTCTCTATCTACTCTGTCTAGACCCCTCATGATTTTGAACAGTACAGAATTAAGAATTTTTACTCTAGATTGCTCCCTGTCCTTTTCCATAGCTAATCTAAAGCTTATGCTAATATGATCACTGTTCCCTAAATGTTCCCCTACTGACACTTGCTCCACTTGATCCACATCATTCCCCAGAACCAGATCCAGCAATGCCTCCTTCCTTGTTGGGCCAGAAACGTACTGATCAAGAAAGTTCTCCTGAACACAATTCAGAAATTCTTCCCCCTCTCTGCCCTTTACACTATTACTATCCCAGTCTATATTAGGATAATTGAAGTCCCCCATTATCACTACTCTATAGTTCTTGCATCTCTCTGTAATTTCCCTGAAAATTTTCTCCTTTATATCCTTCCCACTAGTTGGTGGCCTATAGAATACACCAATTAAATATTGGGAAGACCGAAGACATTGTTTTCGGTCCCCGCCACAAACTCCGTTCCTTAGCCACTGACCCTATCCTTCTCCCTAACATCTGTCTGAGGCTGAACCGCACTGTTCGCAACCTTGGTGTCATATTTGACCCTGAAATGAGCTACCGACCACATATCTGCAGCATAACAAAGACCGCTTACTTCCACCTCCATAACATCGCCCGTCTCCGCCCTTGTCTCAGCTCATCCACTGCTGAAACCCTCATCCATGCCTTTGTTACCTCTAGACTTGACTATTCCAACGCACTCCTGGCTGACCTCCCACATTCCACCCTACGTAAACTTGAGGTCATCCAAAACTCGGCTGCCCGTGTCCTAACCCGCACCAAGTCCCGTTCGCCCATCACCCCTCTGCTCGCTGACCTACATTGGCTCCCGGTTAAGCAGCGCCTCAATTTCAAAATTCTCATCCTTGTTTTCAAATCCCTCCATGGCCTCACTCCTTCCTATCTCTGTAATCTCCTTCAGCCCCACAACCCCCCGAGACATCTGCGCTCCTCTAATTCTGCCCTCTTGAGCATCCCTGATTATAATCGCTCAATCTTTGGTGGTCGTGCCTTCTGTTGCCTAGGCCCTAAACTCTGGAATTCCCTGCCTAAACCTCTCTGCCTCTCTACCTCTCTTACCTCCTTTAAGACGCTCCTTAAGCCAAGACGCCTCTTTGACCAAGCTTTTGGTCACCTGCCCTAATTTATCCGTACGTGGATCAGTGTCAAATTTGTTGTCCTAAAATACTCATGTGCAGCGCCTTGGGATGTTTTACTACATTAAAGGCGCTATATAAATACAAGTTGTTGTTGTTGGTCATGTAATGGCATCTCTATTGTTTCTTAACTCTAACCAAATAGATTCTGTCCTTGACCCTTCCAGGACATCCTCTCTCTCCAGCACTGTAATATTCTCCTTAATCAATACCTCCTTTCTTTCCTTCCCTATCTTTCCTAAACACCTTATATCCAGGAATATTTAGTACTCAATCCTGCCCTTTTTTGAGCCAGCTCTCCATTATTGCCACGACATCATATTCCCATGTGTCTATTTATGCCTGCAGCTCACCAACCTTATTTACCACACTTCGTGCATTTACACACATGCACTGTAAACCTCACTTAGACCTTCTTGTATTCTCTCTTAGTCTGACCCCACCTAATACTGTACTATTTCTTACTCTAGTGCTATCCGCCTCTCCCAATCCTTTGTGCACCTTGTTTCTCCTTTCTAATGCTACATCCTGGTGCCCACCCCCTGCCAAATTAGTTTAAACCCTCCCCAACTGCACTAGGCCTTTACAGCATTACCCATATTCCGAGAACAAATTTTTAAAAAGAAAGTGTGAAATTGGAGAAATGACAGTCGGAGAGGATAGTTTGAGATGTGTTGGGGAGCTATGAGACATTAAAGGAAGAAACAGTTGGATTTTACAGAGGTTGGTGGTGGTGAGTGGGTGGTCAAAATTGAATGACAGGAAGTGTTGAATAATTTGGAGAAAGACAGTTAGGGGTTCTAGAAGTTTTGTTGGTGGTAAGTGGTGAGCACAGAAGAGGTTAGTGGGACATGGTCAATGGAAATGGAAATCAGGCAGACTCTACAACGGGCGGGCGATCCACTCCACCAGTTTACCAGCCAAGTGGTGAAGTTGAGAATTACCCGCAGGATGCCTGGATTTGACTGACTGCACTCCCATGTAGATTAGTGGTCATAGTGAGGGATTGCTCAGCAGTAGGGTATGGCTGAAATGGGCACTTATGAGGTAGCTTGAAATGAGTCAGCAGCATAAGGGTTCAGCACTGTGGTCACACTCACAATTGGGTGGGCATCTGATGAAAGGAATTCACCACGTAATTTCTTAGCTCTCACACATATGTTCCACAAAGGTAGAACCAATTTTGCCCTACTGAAATTCTACCCCAAAAATAGAATGAGATGGCAATTTGGAGCATCAATCTCATTCCATTGTAATTGGAATTCTAATCCCTGATTCTAGCTCTATCCATGAAGAATTTGTCTTTTTTTGTAAGATTCCAGATTGGCATTCACTACACTTGGTAGCATTTAATTTTGTATTTTTATTGAGAAGCCTAGGTGAAGGGCCAAGTCCCATGGTGCAGGCAGTATCAAGGTTAAAAAGTGTGAAACAAGGTAATTCAAGAAGTTGTAAATAGGTGACGACAATTTTAGGTTTCCAAAGCCTGTAGATTGTATGAAGGAGGAATGACTGAGTGCAGAAAGGTGTGCTACAGTTTTGAGCTTATTGGGAAGAATGAATCAGAGGAGTTTGTGGGATGAATATTGAATTCAGTTTACAACTCTAAGCATGAAATTGAATCCTAAGTCAGATCTGGCAAGCAACTTTATAAGCCATTAATCATGACCATAAAGGACTAGAAAATGAATACATCTAGTGAAGCCATAACAAAGCCACCTTATTATGGGATACCATTAATGTTATTGTCAGTATACCCTAAAGCAGCTAAAAAATAATGAAGTAAATCTTCCTGGTCCCATCCACTTGAGTTTCCTAAAGTAAAGCTCACATTCTCAGGATGTGAGTGTCACTGGCAAGGCCATCCCAAATTGCCCTGAACTGAATGGCTTGCTAGGCTACTTCACAGGTTAGTTAAGAACCAACCACAGTGGTGTGAGACTGGAGTCACATAAAGGCCTACTGGGTAAAGACATCAGGTTTGCTTCCTTAAAGGACATTAGTGAACCAGTTGGGTTATTGCAACAATTTTGTAACATCCAGTTTTTTTTAATTTCCAGTATTTATTTTAAACTGATTCAAGTTCTCAAGCTGCCATGGTGGGAATTGAATTCACATTCTCTGGATTATTAGTCTAGGCTTCAGGATTGCTAATCTATTAACAGAACCACTACACTACTGTACCTCTAGAATTACCTACAAAAATACTTTCTCCATGATTTTTCACACATGTAAATAATTACTTTTTACTTTAGCTTCACTTCTGGAGAGTGTTGCAATTCGGCTTGTTCCAAATACTTGGGCTGCAGTTTTTCTGGCGCTGAGAATGCGGGTTTGGAGGCGGGTCTGCTGTCAAAATCGAAATGATTGAAAGCGGGTTGGGAACCCGCTCTGAATCCGCCTCCATGTAAGTTTCCAAAGTGTCGGGTCTGCGATTTCAGAACAGACCTGACACCAAGCGGCAGGGGAAGCATTTAAGATAGTTAAACGCTTGTTAAACGCTTGTCAACTACTATTTTACTAGCCTATTTCTATTTTCCAACTTTTTTTAATGGGGTTCATGTCGTTCAGAGATCACGTCAGGGTTCTCTATTTCTCCCCATTGCTGTGAATAGGTGACAGCTGCAAAAGTGGTATGAAAGCTCCCATTTTATAGCTGTTCACTTTCCAATGTCAGAAGCTTGAGCCTTTAGGACTTCGAAGACACTTCTGAGCTTTATGCAGTTTGGAAGTGTTTGGAGTAAACTCTCTATCCATTGTCACCTCCTTGAAGCAACCTCTCTCAGAAATGACAGATCGCTTCTGCCATCTCAACTTCAGCTGCCATCTATTCCACCAACATCAGTGCCCTTGAAAAAATCTCACCTTGTTCCTCTGAATTCCTCCACGATCAGCCCCAGCACCAACATCACCAGGCACACCAACATCACCAACAACAGCACCAACCTTCTCTGCAATCACCTGATGCTGCACAGGACACAGGGCATCAGCACCCAACAACATTGCTGCCCGGGAGGCCAGCGATGGCATCACCATGGCCAGATTTACTTCACTTGATGCTATACACCCTGGCTGCCACATGATACACCAGGTTGACACCACACCACACCAGCACCATAAAGCATCCCTGCAATGCCCAAGCCATTCCTTTCACACTCCTCACAATTTGGCGGGGGGTGGGGGGAAGTTATGCCTCAACATTCACTGGAACTCATTAAGACACTTCCTAAGGTGAGCACAGATCTGCCCAATAAGGTAAAGTGTTGAAAATATAGATTTCAATGTTTGACAACACATTAACAGAAACTTCACATGAACATTGGCTAAACCACCCAGGTGCCTACCCTTGTGTGTTGTTAGTTCGTATGCTTGCAGTAGGTTGAGGGTGAGTGTGAGGGGTGGCTAGTGAGATGGGGAAGTGATAATGTAGGTAGAGAGGGATGAGTGGAGGTGGAAGCTAAGTTGGTGTGAATAAAGATGTGCAGGAGTAGGGTAGGGAAGGCAGAGTGATGTGGATGTGATGAGTGGCACAGCAGGATGAGGTTGAGTGTGGCTTGGCAGTAATGTTTCGTGATCTGCTCAGATCATTGAAAGGCTTGTGCCACAGCAGATTGGTCCTCCTGACGATATCCCTGCTTGTGCCCTCCTGTACAATGTTCAACCAGGCTGCGTTGATCTCCTGGGGAAGTCTCTTCTGCCCATGGGAAGTGAAGAGAACGTCCCTACGTGCTGTGACTCCCTCCATAAGCATATGGAGGGAGTCATGGGAGAGCCTGGGTGCAGCCCTGCACCTCTGTGCAGTGCTTGTCAGTGTTTGCAGCATCTCAATGCTGTAGAATACTGACAGCACAACTGTCAAGATCAATTTGGACATGGTCCCTTTAAGGAAACCGGCTGATGACGCGTCATCAAATGATGTCACCAGACCTGCTTCCTATTACCTGGCCGGGAACCTCGCAAGGCGGGCTTAATAAGCCCTATTAACGTAAAATCACTTGGAGAGCGCGGGCTGCAGGAGGCAGCGGGCTGGGACCGCGACACCGACCCCGGCCGCCCCGACCCGCCTCGGTCGGCGAAATCACGGCCATATTACCTGTTTTGCTACAAAAGGCAGCTTTCACTGGCAAGACCAAAATTCCTATGACATGAAGCTTAACCTTATGTGTATAGTAACTGGCACGTTTAGTGTGGTAGGGCAAATAACCCTCCCTTTTATTGTAAACTTGCTATTGGGTAGTACGTAGGATTCTACAGTGTCTAATATTACTTCAGAAGATGCATGATATCAGCCATTCAAGGCACTTTGCGTAACAGACCAAGCTATTAAACAGGTTTATTCTGAAATGGAATTATTTACAGATGGGGTATAGGTGAGATATTGACAGAACAGTACCAGAAGAAAGAATTGTGCTTATCAAGACAAGTGCTTTGGGAATGGAACACTTTCCATTTCAGGAAACCAGAGGCAGCATCAAGCAGTTCGGGTATAGCGCAGCTAGATGCAGAGTAACGCTATTCTGCCTTGGCAATGTGTCTTAGCCCCATTCTCAAATAGCCCCCCCTTACTGCACCAAGGGCTATTTTATTCTATTTCCCACACTAGGCATCTTTCAGCCTGTCTGATTAACATTACTGCTAAGTTAGACTTAGCTTTGTGCTATAGGCTCATTCCTATTAGAAGCAGGATCATGATTTCCCAAAGTCAATTCACATAGGATGCTTACAGCCCACAGAGAGGACTGGAATCAAACCTAGCTCCCAGAGGTGGTGAAAGGCCAGTGTCTAATTCACTGCATCACTTGGTTCCCTCAAATTCTACTTGGAGTACTTGAGATGAAGTACTTCTCAGATAAAAATAGGGAAAACAGAATACCATCTTTGCAAGAATTACTTTAGTGTAAGGTTACAGAGCTGCATTTATTTCCATGTTGTGCCTTCAGTTGCCTAAGCGCTAAGCTGTGGAATTCCCTCCCTAATCCTCTCCACCTCTCTCCTCCTTTGACACTCCTGAAAAACCTACCTCTTTAACCAAGCATTTGGTCACCTTTCCTCCTTATGTGGTTCGGTGTCAAATGTTGATTGATAACACTCCTGTGAAGCACCTTGAATATTTTACTACATTAAAAGCGCTATATAAATGCAAGTTGTTGTTGTTCCACCTCAAAACAAACCAAAGAGCTAACTTATGAAATGTGCTCCTTTTTTATGCTCATAATTCTGTTGAAGAATGACCATTTGTCTTGAAAGTCGATTTGCCAGATAAAAGTGATTGGCTGGTCAATACTAATAGAGCTAAAATTGGATTGCCCCCAGAAATGGGCGCTGGGATTGTGATGCTCGAATACCACAACACCCGTTAAAAAGAATTATAATGATTGCAGCATTCAGTCCAGTGCTGAGCGCGCAGCTGAGTGGCTGAACACTCAGCAGAGGACCCAAGTTCGTGCAAGGCTAGCTCCAACTAAAGCTAGCCTGTACTTCTTAAAGGCTGTCTGCATCTGTTAAAGGGGAGGTGCATTCTGCCTGCAGCAGCTCATTCAACTGGCTGGGGAAGACAGTGCAAAACAACTACTGATGTCACAACAGGGGAGAGAGCAAGAATCAAGGTTCTCTGATGCAGCATTGGAGGCCTTGGTGCAGAAGGTGGAAAGGAGGAGAGCGGTCCTATTTCCACAGGGGGCCAGGAGGCCCTCCAGGCAAAATCGAAAATGCCAATGGGAGCAGAAGCCATAGCTGTCAATGCCAGCAGAGTTGCCTTGAGGACCTGGCTGCAGTACAGGAAGAAGTTTAATGACATCACACAAGTGGTCAAGGTCAGTGAATTAATCTTCAAATGCCATATCCCACCATCTGCACCACGTACCTCACACACTGCTCAATGCACCACACCCCCATCATTCACCTACCAACAATCTCTACCAAACATGACTCATACCTCACATTCATAGCTTCACCTCACCCTCACATAGTTACCACTGCTGCAAGACTCACACACATCTTGCACACACTGTTGGCTATTCAATCATGACAGGCACATCACCCAAACACATTGCACCACACTCACTGACACACTTCCCTTTCTCTTGCAGGACAAGGAGGTTCACAATCGGAGGCAACAGGGGCTACCTGATGGGGCACAGCCGTGCCTGCATAATCTCACCCCCATAGAGGAGATGGTGGTGGCCATTCTTGGGAGGGCAATCGCTGAGCCTATGGCCAGTGGTGGGGCTGAAGCAATCCAAGATGATGGTATCCTCATACCTAATCCTCTATCTCACATCCCACTTACCCCTCATCCCACAATCTCTTCTGACTTACAAGCTGCAGATGGTGTAAGCATGCATTTCTTGCTTTCCCTTCTCCCCTCATTACAACCATACACTTGTGCCTTTCTCCTTTCAGATAGCCAAGAACTGCCACCTGGCCAGGCACTGGTGGAGGAGCAGGAATAAAGTGATCATGAAGCCACAGCATCACTTGATTTCACACTCCCAGCCACCAGCTCGAATACTGACACTCTGCGTACTTTAGCGGATAGGTTAGACGTGGGATCTGCACGTGGTGAGACACCAGGCATGAATGGCATGCAGCCAGGCCAGGGGGAAAGGCTAGCGCAGGTGCCAGCTCCCCTGAGGGCGAGGACGCACACGTGTTCTGCTGCAGAGGACTCAGATGAGGACTTCAATGGGGTGGCGTACAAAAGAATGCTGATGGGTTTGCACAATGAAATGCTTGGTGCATTGCCAGGCCTGCCAGAAAGCCTGAGTGCAATGTCAAGGAGCTTGGAGGAATCCAGCACCAACCTTGCACAGGGCATGGCGCAGAGCTTGGAGCCCATGATTTCCAGCATGGAAGTGATGGCCAACTCCATTACCGCACTTGTGCACCCAACCATGATGCAGGTGTAGGGGGTTTCTCTTGCTCGTTCTGGTCTCCTACCAGGCTTCGTGCAATAATTACCCTTGAGTGGTTCGACCCACTCTTCCCTACGGTTCTAGACCTTGGACTTATGTGCAGGGAACTGTAGTGTAGAGAAAAACTCAATAGACCAGGTTGAATAGCACGAAATGGATGCTTTTATTATTAAACAGTTTGCAGCATTATAAAATACATGTCATAAGCACAGATTAAAGTAACTACAAGCATGCACATATCTATAAACTTAACTCTATGGAAATGGGGAACACACGGCACATCGTAAAAGGGGAAACACATTACGATTACCCTTAACCCCCTCCCCTAGACCTAAACTAAGTTTCGACTTGAGGAACTCGGGATCATGCTCACCACTTTCAGATTCGCGAAAAGGGGGTTCGCAGCCTTTTTGGCACAGCTTTCCGTCGTCACGTGGATTTGGAAACTTCTGGTGCAGCTTGTTTTCCTCTTGGTTCTCCCGCGATGAGGCTGCCGATACAGCCTTGGTGAGCGCTCGCCACGGATGAATCCGTTACCGGCGTGGTGTTGAAGCACTGAATGCACCTGTGTTACCGTTACCGAAGGGCTGTTGAGGCACTGGAGTGCTGGGCCCGGAGTGTCCTCTTATACAGTCATAATGATTGTCCTTCTGAGGGTGTCTTCTTCTTCGGCCTGGGTCGTCGATGATCTCCCGACAAAAGTACCCGGGCCACCCTCGTCGTCTTCCCGTCGTGGCCAAGCCTTGCCTGGCCGAACACCGACCACGTTCTGAAACCGAAGTGCTGCCTTAACCGAAGAGTCTGTCCCGAAGCGTTGAAGAAATGAAAACCGAAGTGAAGCTACTGTAGAAGTTCTGAAGCGTGAAGTGAAGCCAAGCTACGAAGCGTACTGATGGACCTTTTCAATCCACAGTTATACCCTTTTGGAACATTCTTATCTCCCGCCAGATCATAGTCCTGTCTTTGTAATATTTTTGGCGGGCAGAATTCTCTGCAGGGGTGTTTTGTCTTCATAACGGGAGTCGGTGATGGCTGAACTGGCCTTCCTGGGCCGATAATGTCTTTGCTTTGTCACCGTAACTCGGTTTGTATATTGATCGGTCTGGAGATTGCCCTTGATGGCTGTTAAACGGCTTTTCTTTGTACAGTAAATGGGTTTAAGTGTTCGTTCAATTGTCCGCCCATTTCTTGATGGGCCTCATCCTGTTACCCAAAACTGTCCTGTACTTAGAATCTAATTAGTATGTATGCTCAGTTCCATGAGTTTCGGTTTCCCGATACTGGCTTTCGCGGGCTTACTGTCCTCAATCCACAAGCCTGTCTGGCTTGCAGTAACAGAAATCAAATGGTCCCAGAAACTGGTCACGAGGTCCGGCGGCCATTTTGTATGCCCTTTTATCAAAGGTTTTTCTGTACAAGCCTCTTTTGGTCAATAAACTGTCTTATTAACCCTATTTTCTTGCGTGATTAATTACTGAAAATTTCGAATCTTACAGTCCCTCCTGTGATACTGATAGCTTGCTTAAAGTATCAATTGACCCTTGGTGAGCAAATTTTCCCTGATTCCTCACATCCAAACATTCCTGGTAATTAGCTTTCTATAACCCCCACGACCCATGCAGTTCCCATTTCAGAAAAATTACATTGTGTACAGTTGGACAATCATAGGCAGTACTACCTTAAACTATCATTATTATTACCTAGCTTAACTTATCATTACCTAAACCTATGTACAGCGCCGCCCTCCTTTGGGCGGCCTACTTAATTCCTGTGAGGGTTGCAGCGTGCCGCTCCCTGTGGCGGGGCTGCACTGACCTTCGGCTTTGATCCCCCGCAGCCTGTCACTGCTGAACGGGAACCGTGCCCTTCCTGGGCTGCTCTGGACCGAGGTTGGGGGAAATAAGGAGAATTTGGCCAATGCTTTCTGGGCTGAGGCGTTCGAGTCGACCTACGAGGGGATGCCTTGGGCGAGGCTCCCAGGGCTGACGGACTGGGGACCGGGACCTTCACCGTCACAGCCTGTGGTCCCACCACAGCTGCCGGCTCCGGCTCCCTTCCCTCTGGCTCCGCCCCCCCGGGGCCGGGATTTGTGGCATCCGACCCCACCTCACCTGTCCCTACAGGTGGTGAGTCTCCGCCCCCAATCCCTACCTCCCCTAAGCTTGAGTCGAGGGTGGGATCTTCGTCCTCTGACTCTTCCTCCTCCGTGATCGGGTCAAGGGCGGGGTTGAGCTGTTCGGGCTCTTCCTCGTCCGAATCCCAAATTGGAGGGGAGACCTCCCACTCCATTGGGATGACTCCTCCCTTCACGCAGGCTACAGTTCCAGCCTGTGTGGTCTGTGACTCTGTCGCAGGCTGAGGATTTTTGTCCTCAGACTTGGCCCCTGTTGTTGGCCCTTGTGCACCCGGCTTAAACAGTTTACACCGCTTCATGTTAAACCACCTTTTGCGTCGGGACACCTCTACTGTACGAGTGGCGCAGACCGGCGGATTTTGCACCGATTCCGGCTCATCCTCCTGGTCTACGGTTCTCTCGCCAGCGCATAGGGTTAGACCCAAGAATTTTACTTCTCGCCGGCCAACCCGCGCCTTCGTAGGGGTTTCCTTAACACTTTCTATCTCCTTCACACTCGTACCCTCTCCCCAGAGACAATGATTTCTCAGGTCCACGTGGATCCCGTGGGCTACCAAGAAATCAGACCCCAGGACTCCCGTTCCACCTCCCACCTCCCACTTCATCAGGATACACTTCCACGTGGTGTGGAGTGGTCCTAAACGAATGGAGAGGGGAAGGGAATGTGCGCCAGCCTGTTCTTCGCCCGTGAAGCCCAACAGACGATATGGGGCCCCGGTGGACAGAGGCGAGGCGGTGGGGTTATCTGCGTGGATTACGGTGCACGATGCTCCCGTGTCCAACAGATAGGTTTCCTTCACCTCCTCTACCTCCATCTCTACGAGGGGTCGTCTCCATGCATCATAGCGGAGCGGACACAGGTAGACGGGCTGCGCCGACTCTAGTCACTTGGGTACAGTGATCGGAGTTTCGGGAGCGCCAAGGCCGGTGGTGATAGCTATTTTCCCCTGCGAGGTCATCAGAGACCGCATTGTCTGTATGATTGACTCAATCGCAGCGGGATCCACAACCGCACCCGCTCCTGGTGCTGGGGCAGGAGCTACAGCTTGGGTTTGGGCTGGTGCTGGGGGAGTTTTTCCCTTTAAATCCTTCCAGGGATTTTTACAGTCCCGGCGCCAATGACCCTCCTTCCCACACCCGTAACAACTGCTCTTGGCTTGGGGAGGGCGATTCCCCTCCTGATGCCATTCCTTTTTAGCAGGAGCTGCAGGCCTCGCCTCATGCACCTTTCCCTTTGAGGAAGGCACATCCCTACTCTTGTTGTTCCTGTAACCTATCGTGAGCTGATCAAGTACTACGTCCTCCGTGGAGCGGGGGTTAGTGGGGTCAAACCATGCTTTGGCCTGCTCCCTCACCGGTGGCAAGCAATTGGCGACCAGGCACCGGAGCCAATGAGCCCTTTGGTCATTATTCAGCCCGTTCCGGTCCGGCCCGCCCAGACAGCTACGCCGATACACTGGCCACAACCTTCCGGCGAAAACCCGTGGGGGTTCTCCCTCTAGCTGTACCGTCCTTTCCAATCGGAGGAACGGAGTTCCGTCACCCTCCCCTATAATCTCCAGGATCTCGTCCCGTAACTCCTCATACGCCTTGCGCCCTCTCTTGCTCTCGTCAGGGAGACACTGGAGGAGCGAGCTGTCCAGGGAGAACAGCAGCATTTTGGACTGTTCAACCCCATCGCAGTCATTAACTGCTGCGGTCTGCTCCACGTCCCTAAAATGGACGGAGGGATCTCCTGACTCGGAGAGTTTTGGGATGTGACTTATCATTGCCCTCAGCTGTTGTGCGCTGTGGGGCATTATGATCTGATTCACGAGGGGTCCATCCTCGCCATCCGCTACGCCCGGACCGAGCCTTCGGTGTCGAGTTGGACACATCGGCGCCGGCCCCGACTCTACTACCTGGGGTTGCTCTACCTCAGGAACCTCTTTGTCTAACTTCACCGTTTCCTTCCCCGGAGTCCAAGACTCAGTATAGGCGGGAGGTGCCGAGGGCTCGGGGGTTAGTACCCCAACTGCCTCTTGCGGAATCGGTCTTTTGGATTCCTTGGCTAACAGTAGCTGGCTTGCTGGCGGGTTTATGAGACCCACCAAGCCGTTTGCCTTCGCTAGGGCCGTTCTCAGGTCCTCTAGCTCCCTGTGGCAAGCGCTATGATTGGTGTTCTCAGACCTATCCTCCATGGCCATCTTATATGCTGCCCTAGCCCCCAAAATACTTTCCTCCTGTGTCGCTACCTGCTTAGCTAGGCGGAAACACCTCTCTCTCATTCTACCTTCACTGGCCTTGGCCTCAACGACCTGACACTCCAAGCAATCTATCCTGGTCTCATGGCGGTGAGTTACGGATTGGCGTTCCTGATTCAGCGCGTTAAGCGATTGAATCAGTTTCTGACCTCCCGCAACCTTTTCCTCTACTTCTGTTAGTAGCCCTTTGATCTGGGCCGTCTGTGCTACAATGACCTGGTCCAAAAGCTGGACTTGCTTCTTGTAGCACATCAGCCAGACCGCCTTTTCTACCGATTTCTTATGCTCTTTGCTTTCTGTCCACTTGATGGCTGCGTCTAGCGGGCGCCTATCTCTCAATAGGTCAGATATCCACTGTTTTGTAAGGTTTACCTTCCCAAAAACATAATCCGCTATTCTCTCATCCATCACATTTCGTTTATTCAAACCTTGATCTAACACACTACATTCCTGCTGCCAAGGTCCTGCCGCGGTCGCCATTTTCTGGAGGGGGTTTCTCTTGCTCGTTCTGGTCTCCTACCAGGCTTCATGCAATAATTACCCTTGAGTGGTTCGACCCACTCTTTCCTACGGTTCTAGACCTTGGACTTATGTGCAGGGAACTGTAGTGTAGAGAAAAACTCAATAGACCAGGTTGAATAGCACGAAATGGATGCTTTTATTATTAAACAGTTTGCAGCATTATAAAATACATGTCATAAGCACAGATTAAAGTAACTACAAGCATGCACATATCTATAAACTTAACTCTATGGAAATGGGGAACACACGGCACATTGTAAAAGGGGAAACACATTACGATTACCCTTAACCCCCTCCCCTAGACCTAAACTAAGTTTCGACTTGAGGAACTCGGGATCATGCTCACCACTTTCAGATTCGCGAAAAGGGGGTTCGCAGCCTTTTTGGCACAGCTTTCCGTCGTCACGTGGATTTGGAAACTTCTGGCGCAGCTTGTTTTCCTCTTGGTTCTCCCGCGATGAGGCTGCAGATACAGCCTTGGTGAGCGCTCGCCATGGATGAATCCGTTACTGGCGTGGTGTTGAAGCACTGAATGCACCTGTGTTTCCGTTACCGAAGGGCTGTTGAGGCACTGGAGTGCTGGGCCCGGAGTGTCCTCTTATACAGTCATAATGATTGTCCTTCTGAGGGTGTCTTCTTCTTCGGCCTGGGTCGTCGATGATCTCCCGACAAAAGTACCCGGGCCACCCTCGTCGTCTTCCCGTCGTGGCCGAGCCTTGCCTGGCTGAACACCGACCACGTTCCGAAACCGAAGTGCTGCCTTAACCGAAGAGTCTGTCCCGAAGCGTTGAAGAAATGAAAACCGAAGTGAAGCTACTGTAGAAGTTCCGAAGCGTGAAGTGAAGCCAAGCTACGAAGCGTACTGATGGACCTTTTCAATCCACAGTTATACCCTTTTAGAACATTCTTATCTCCCGCCAGATCATAGTCCTGTCTTTGTAATATTTTTGGCGGGCAGAATTCTCTGCAGGGGTGTTTTGTCTTCATAACGGGAGTCGGTGATGGCTGAACTGGCCTTCCTGGGCCGATAATGTCTTTGCTTTGTCACCGTAACTCGGTTTGTATATTGATCGGTCTGGAGATTGCCCTTGATGGCTGTTAAACGGCTTTTCTTTGTACAGTAAATGGGTTTAAGTGTTCGTTCAATTGTCTGCCCATTTCTTGATGGGCCTCACCCTGTTACCCAAAACTGTCCTGTACTTAGAATCTAATTAGTATGTATGCTCAGTTCCATGAGTTTCGGTTTCCCGATACTGGCTTTCGCGGGCTTACTGTCCTCAATCCACAAGCCTGTCTGGCTTGCAGTAACAGAAATCAAATGGTCCCAGAAACTGATCACGAGGTCCGGCGGTCATTTTGTATGCCCTTTTATCAAAGGTTTTTCTGTACAAGCCTCTTTTGGTCAATAAACTGTCTTATTAATCCTATTTTCTTGCGTGATTAATTACTGAAAATTTCGAATCTTACACAGGGCCTGATGGCTGATGTCGCAGCTTCCATTGCAGCACAGGCGGAAGCGATCTAACGTCTGTCCGTTTGCGGTACACCTCAGCATTTAGATGCGATGCCTGCAAAGGCACATGCATGCAATCGATGGCACCCTGCCACGTGGAAGCTCTGCCTGCTTCTCTCTGGTCAGAGAGAAGACAATGAAGTCCCCTGTCCTGGCATAAAGAGCGTCTGTCAACTCTCTTACGCAGCAGTGGACGGCGAACTGGGAGATGTTACAGATGTCACCTGCTCCAACCTGGAAGGATCCCGATGCGAAGAAATTCAGGGCCACAGTCACCTTCACAGCCATTGATAGCACTGTCCTTGCCTTGGTGTGAGGCTGCAGATCTGATTGCAAGAGGTGGCAGAGTTCTGTGAGCACCTCCACCGTAAAGCGCAGACACCTCATATGCTGCTCCTAGCCGAGGTAAGAGAATTGCTCTCGCAAAACTCTAGGTGGGTAAAGCCTCCTGCTGAGAACCCTTCTCCCGCTCCTCCTCCTCCTCCCTCTGTGAGCAGCTTGTTCTCTTCTTCGCTGCCTCTGATCCATCTCCCTATCATACTGCAGGCCAAGGGGGCTGGCAACTAGAGCACCCATGACTGGGAGCAAGTGGTCTGACCAGACCCTTGAAGTCAGAACCAAGGCCTTCTCCACTTGCAGCACCACTCCCTGACGCCTCACCAACTTTAAACAACTCTAGAAATCTCCAACCAGTTCCACAATCTTACACACAACCAGTAGAACTCAATCAGCAACTAACCTTAGAGTGGTTGCTGATCTCTTTAAATAACGCTGGTGGGGGGGTCCATGCAGCTGCTGAACCAATGTTCAGCTGTGTGAGGTTAAGACAGGGTTTTAGCTCCAGCATTGACGATGAAAATCGCACACTGCATACATCCGGCACATGCTCCTAACGCCTGCCCTACAGCCCTCACCAAGATAGCATCCAGAAGTTTGCATGCATGGTGTGAATGCCATTTTTGTCACAAAACGGCACTCGTAGCGCCGAAAAAACAGGCGCTACAGTGTTGAATTTTTGCCAATAATATTTAAAACAACAAATGAATGGGGGTGACCACGCGAGGTGTTGATGAGGACTGCGAATGTACATTGTTTGAGTTTAGGTAATTTCATATAATTTTGACCCACAGCAGAGGTGAGACATATTCCAAGCACTTTTAGCTTAATTGATCTTCTAATCAAAAAAGCTGCCTCCTTCCTGCAGCCCATTTGGATGAGCTTCAAGGAGGTGTTCTTGTAGGGCATCACCTCTTAACAACTTTGCAAGATATTAGCATGTCAAAATATTGTCTCCTCCAAACAGGTGTTGCTTCAGTAACCAAGAAATCTCTGTCAGGTAAACATGCAGATTTTTAAGGCCAGTGTAACCTTTATTTTTAGTGTGCTGTTAAAAACTATTTAAAATTAAAAGAAACCATGGACAAATATTACATTTTTGTCACAGATAGTTTTGAGTACTTAGCGAGCATGGGTAGAGTTTCCGCTTTGGGCGCAGTCATGTTTTATTTCTCAAGTTTCCACTCAAACTCATTTGTATATCTCTTACCTACATCTTTGACCAAGCTTTTGGTCACCTGCCCTAATTTATCTTATGTGGCTCGGTGTCAAATTTGTTGTCTTAAAATACTCCTGTGCAGTGCCTTGGGATGTTTTACTACATTAAAGGCGCTATATAAATACACGTCGTTGTTGTTGCATATTGCCAAACATAAAATCTGCCATGAACCAGCACAATTGGGCAGCGTTTTAGAACTTAAGTTTTTTTTCAAAATTTTGCTTTAAAAGATATTCCTTGATATATTTAAGAATGGTAACCTGACACAGTTTGATTAATACAGCTGAAAATGGGTTTATCACAAAAAAATAAGCATTTTTAATGAGACCAGCTGCGAGTAACCAGATTTTAAATAACTGAAAATGACTTTAAAAAACGATATAGAACTATTTACTAGTTATATTGGTGTACAGTAGTCAGTTTCTTAGTATATAAAAGAAATTTCATTCAAAAGCTTTTAAAATGTTCCTATTAATGCCCTTGACATGAATCAGTCATTCATGAAAGAAAGACTTATGAAATAATACTGAGCGGCCTGCAGGTGGCGCTGTCCAGGGAGAGTATAAATACTTGGGCACGGGCCCAGCTTGCACAGGACATTCTTAACAGGAACTAGTGAAGGACACAACTAGACCTCCAGTAAAACAGTTGATTAAAGCTTTGTTTAATGCTTAGACCAAGTGCCTAATAGTTTTCTTACGTCAGTCCTTGGGCCCAAAAGAAACAGTTTAATTTTAAGAGCCTCCTTAAAGGCTGAAAACTGGGGAAATGAGCAGAAACTTGCCATGGTGATTAATTCAATCGGGGTACGGCCAGTTTTGTGGGCGGGGACAGATTCTAACACAATGTTTTTTAAACTAGCGCAAAAGATCGCCAAAACTTGATTTGCACTGGATGTATGTTGCACTTGAAATTCCGTGATCTTTTGCGATGGATTGGCCGATTTCGGGCGAATTCCGCTGAAAAAACCCAGCATGATCTGGCGGAAACTCCAGGCCCATATTTATTTCCCTGCAGCTCCATGTGTTTCTAATCTGTGACATGATTTCAACTTTACACAGCTTCCACAAGTACATATCAACTCCTCCAGTCTTTTTAGAACATCACTATACCCACACCCCAGTGGTCACTGTCTTAGTTTTATAATGTGTCAGAACACATGATGGAAGAGTTTTATCAGTAGGACTGAATATACGTCAAGAGAACAGAGATGTCAACACTGGGGGAAATGTTAGAAATGGAATTTAAGAATGACAGTTGCAAACATGTTTAAACATATGGGCTTAGAAAATCGGGTGTTTAGCGACGGCCATTGTGATATCTTGAGACACAGCATATATATACACAACAACACAACATGGCTTCTGGTAAGAACTGTACTGCATATGGCTTTATTATTATATACATCAGTAGTCCACCAGGTGGTTCTATTACACTTCTCCCTCCTTATTGAAGAAGCTAATCATAGCAAATAATCATTGTACATGACTTGCATGGTATACAGAACTCTTGGTATACATTTCTCAAATGGAACCCATTTTATGTTTCCAAATTCTACGAGAATTCTGTAACACAAAAGATATGAACTTATTTTCCATATTTACAGATGAAACTTAACCACTGCTTTTCTGTTTCGAAGAGGATACCTTCTTTCTTGAACAGAACTTTCAGATCTTGTTGTTGGACTTTGACTCATTCTAGGCTGAGCCTGTGGAGAATTTTCCTCCAAGGGCTGACCTTGATCTACATTTGGACTCTTTACACTTTCAGACTGTTTGTCTGCCAGACTCAGGCTCAGACTTAAACTCTGACTTTGTCTTAGACTTGTTTCTGGTACGTCTGATGTAGGATTTGCTACTGGTACTCTACTTGTAACAAGACTATCTGACTCATCAGAATAAATTGAATCATCCCAGCGTTCAACTCCTTCCACATCTGTAGGTAAGATGTGATCAATGTGAACAAACCTAACCTTTCCATGATCAAACATCTTGCAAGGCCAGCATTTATTGCCCATCCCTAATAGCCCTTGAGAAGGTGGTGATGAGCCGCCTTCTTGAACCGCTGCAGTCCATGTGGTGAAGGTACTCCCAAAGTGCTGTTAGGTAGGGAGTTCCAGGATTTTAACTCGGTGATGATGAAGGATCGGTGATATACTTCTAAGTCAGGATGGTGTATGACTTGGAGGGGAACTTAAAGGTGGTGGTGTTCCCATGCATCTGCTGCTCTTGTCCTTCTAGGTGGAAGAGGTCGCGGGTTTGGGAGGTGCTGCCGAAGAAGCCTTGGCGAGTTGCTGCAGTGCATCTTGTAGATGGTACACACTGCAGCCACGGTATGCCGGTGGTGGAGGGAGTGAATGTTTAAGGTGGTAGATGGGGTGCCAATCAAACGGGTTGCTTTGTCCTGGATGGTGTCAAGCTTCTTGAGTGTTGTTGGAGCAGCACTCATCCAGGCAAGTGGAAAGTATTCCATCACACTGCTTACTTGTGCCTTGTAGATGGTAGAAAGGCTTTGGAGAGTCAGGAGGTGAGACACTCGCTGCAGAATACCTAGACTCTGACCTGCTCTTGTTGCCACAGTATTTATGTGGCTGGTCCAGTTACGTTATGGTCAATGGTGACCCCCAGGA
The DNA here is from genome assembly GCF_052327205.1 of Somniosus microcephalus. Classification (NCBI taxonomy): domain Eukaryota; kingdom Metazoa; phylum Chordata; class Chondrichthyes; order Squaliformes; family Somniosidae; genus Somniosus; species Somniosus microcephalus. Next base: position 148,332,418 of record NC_140991.1, on the reverse strand, counting down.
TGTTGATGGTGGGGGATTCGGCAATGATAAAGCCATTGAATGTCATGGGGCAGTGGTTAAACTCTCGTTTGCTGGTGATTGTCATTGCCTGGCACTTCTGTGGCACGAATGTTACCTGCCACTTATCAGCCTAAGCCTGAACGTCGTCCAGGTCTTGTTGCATGTGGGCATGGACTGATTCATTATCTGAGGAGTTGTGAATGGCACTGAACACTGTGCAGTCATCAGCGAACATCCCCATTTCTGACCTTATGTTGGAGGGAAGGTCATTGATGAAGCAGCTGAAGATGGTTGGGCCTAGGATACTGCCCTGAGGAACTCCTGCAGCGATGTCCTGGGGCTGTGATGATTGACCTTCAATCACCACAACCATCTTCCTTTGTGCTAGGTATGACTCCAGCCAGTGAAGCATTTTCCCCCTGATTCCCATGGTGATGGTTCATCACTCTAACCTTCTGGTTCAACTTCACACTTCTCTCTCTAACTCTGCCTTTATCATGACTCTCTTTCTGCCTTGATTGTTTCTCTTCTATGAACTGTGCTAAGTTTGGCTTTAACAATGAGAACCTGGTTTTTGGCTGTCGTTTGAGAAACAACTCTACTGGTTTTCTACCAGTAGTGATATGAGGAGTATTCCAATAGGTAATCAGAAAATTTGCCAGTTTGTGGTCCAACGACAACTGACATTTCTTTGGATTTGGATCCAACATTTGCTTGATGAGGGCATGTTTGACAATTTGTACGGTGCGCTCTGCTGCACCATTTGAAGCAGGATGGTACGGTTTCTTGCTCACTGATTGACATGTTGTACACTGACTGACTATGTACACTATCTCTTTATCTAAATCTGGCCACCATAAGTAACTGCGTGCAAAGCTCTTGGTCAAGCACATTCCCAGGTGTTGGTCATGAAGATCTCCTAACAATTTAGACCTGAACTTATTTGGGATAACCACTCTTGTTCCCCACATGATACAATCTTTATCCACTGACAATTCATTCCTATCAATGAAGTATGGATGGATATCTTCCTCTGATACAGTACCTGGTTTAGCCACCCATTTGCTATGTAATCATACACCTTTGACATAATTGGGTCACGTTTGGTTGCCCTACCAATCTCTTCAGCTGTGACTGGCAGCTCATCAATGTATGAGAAATAGAACACTTCTTCCTTATTGGGTGTAACTTGTGATGGGGATGGCAACCTGGATTCAATGTCATACGTATAAGCTGACAAAATCAAAGCCCATCTCTGCATTCGGGTTGCAGCTAAAGTTGGAACTGGGGACTTTGGATGGAGGATTGCTGTCAGGGGCTTATGGTCAGTAACTATGGTAAAGTTACAACCAAACAAGTATTTGTGAAACGTCTTGATCCCAAAAATCAATGACAAAGCTTCCCTTTTGATCTGCACATAATTCCGCTCACTGGCACTGAGAGTGCGTGAAGCAAAAGCAATTGGCCTCTCCTCCCCACTATCTAGTACATGAGAGATCACTGCCCCAACTCCGTACGGAGAGGCGTCACACGCTAGCTTGATCCCCTTAGATACATCATAGTGAACTAACATGGTACTCTCTACTAATTGGCTAATACACTCTTTGAATGCTGTGTCGCATTCTTTTGACCACTTCTAAGGGACCTGTTTTCTCAACAGCTCATTCAGTGGATGTAACAATGTAACCAAGTTTGGGAGGAACTTTCTGTAATAATTCAAAAGACCCAAAAATGATCAAAGTTCAGAGACATTCTTGGGAGTGGGTTCATTTCTGATTGCATCCAGCTTTCTCTTGGTTGGATGTAAACCATCTTTGTCTACTCTGTGCCCTAAGTACTCCACTGAGTTTTGAAGCAACTCACACTTGTGAGCTGCCACTCGTACTCCGTGCTTCTCTAGCCATATGAGCACTTCATTCAACACCTCATCATGGATTTGCCTGTTTGGTGCTGAAATGAGTATGTCATCCAAATAACACACCACCCCTTCAATCCCCTGCAAAATTTGGTTCATCACCCCCTGGAATATGTCGGGGGCAGAAGACACTCCAAGTGGTAGCCTATTGAGCTGATATAGGCCTCAGTGAGTATTTATAGTCAAGCATGACTTGGACTCTTCATCTAACTCAAGTTGTAGGTAGGTGTTTGTTAGATCAAACTTCGAAAATATCTGGCCACCTGTCAGCGTTGTGAACAAATCTTCCACATTTGGCAACGTATTGGGTAGATTACATTCTAGAACCTGGTTTACAGTTACCTTATAATCAGCACACAACCTTGCTTAACTATCTGACTTAGATACAACAACATTGGGTGTCGCCCAATTACACAGAACTACCTTAGAGATAATGTTCTCAGTTTCTAGTCTTCTGAGTTCTTGCTCAACTTTCTCCTTGAGTGCGTATGGTATGGGACGTGGCTTGCAGTAAACTGGTCTTGCATCATTCTGCACTCTGACGTTCACCTTGAAGTCTTGGATCAGACTGCCCGTTTCACTGAACACCTTCGGATACTGCTTGATGACATCATCTTTCGATGTAAATTTCACTTCCACACAAAAAATCTCATTTCAATCCAGCTTCAGTGACTCCAACCAATTTCTACCTATCAAAGCAGGCTTGTCTCCTACCACTACTATGAGAGTCAAGCTCTGACACTGATCCTTGTATCTCACTGGTATGGTGACACTTTTACTACAGGGATTTGCTTTCCTGAGTAGCCTCGCAGCTCTACCTTTGATTTCTCTAGTCGATAATCACGCAACTTGTCGTGATATAGTGATTCTGGTACTACGCTCATGGATGCACCAGTGTTGATTTCCATGGGTATCCTGGTTCCTGCAACATCTACTTGGATGACGATAACTCGCAAATCGCTGTTAGATACCTTCGTGCTCCTGATGATGTGAATCTCCAGAAACACCTCGTCCCGCTGCTTCTCTTCAACGGTATGTAGTGTCTGGAGATTTCTACTTCTAGCATTGCCAGTCGGTTTACTCTTCTGTTGGCATGCCTTCACAAGATGCCCAGTTTTCTTGCAGTAGAAACACTCTGTCTTCACATATGGACAGCTTTGAGTGATGTAATTGTTGCATTTGCAAAGATAACCTAGAGACCGCATGTAGAAATCAACTCATGTCGTTTTTAATGGCTGATGCAACTGCTCTTACAGGCCTAGGCAATCGAGTACCTATCACCAATGTCAGACATGATATATCGATAGCAGCACTATCAAACTTCATGTGCTAGAGTAACTCTAATGCAGCACTGTAATCCAGTGTGCAGACATAACATTTCCTCCCCCCTCACAGAATTTCAAACATGAAATGTAGTGAAAAAGTCCTGTAGGTGGCCAGGGCGAGAATGTGTACGAACAGGCCGAGGTGGGGACTGGTGAGGAGCAGGCTGAGGTGGGGACTGGTGAAGAGCAGGCCGAGGTGGGGACTGGTGAGGTTGTGGCTAAGGCACAATATCTGCTTGAGGGTTGGCTGGCTGAGCCACATGTGCATCCTGCCACTCTGGGGGGTAAGGCTTGGGGGTTAGATCCGTGTAATCCTGCATCAGGGGGTGCTGGCACCTTCCGAAGGCGGCTGGCATGCCACCGAGAGCCGTCAGTGAGGCAGAAAGTGGCTGGTCCAAGTTGGCGGCTGATTTGGAGAGGGGAGGACCAGAATGAGGCCATCTTATTTGTTGTGTATGTAATATGTATGCTACTTTAACCCTATGGCCAGGGCAGCACTACTTTGTAGGGCGTAGTGATACCGTAGTACCACTCCTGGCCATAGGGGTATAAATAGTACTGCGGGTACTGATCTCCCCTCAGTTCCCGCCTGTGGGTATGAAGTAAAGACCTAAGTTAAACCCTTCCAAGCTGTCTCTTCCTTTTTGTATCAAGTATATGCGCATACTTTACACTGGCGACTAGGAACGTTCGAACTCACCAGTACAAGGTGCAACAAAGGATCGGTAGCAGTACGGGGAGAGAAGCTTCTTACCAGCCTGCAGAGTCCAGCGTCGACCGAAGGAGGCCACCCAGTTCAGGAGGAGCGGCAGCAACGGAGCGAGAGAGAGAGGTTCCAGCGAAGGCTGCGGCAGCTGAGAGAAGAGGCTGAACGGGCGTTCCAGCCACGGGGCAAAAGTCCACTCAGGGTCAGGTAAACTGCAATCCTTCCCGGGGAACGCGAGCTGCAAGGGCCAGAACAGGCAGGCGATCTGGGGAACAAACGGAGCCACGAGGACTAGCGGGCCACGAGAGGGGAAGGTCGTTGTAATAGCGGCGGTGGCAATAACGGGAGCTGCAAGAAAAAAAAATAACGAACCTGGAGAGACGTCGTTGACAGCAGAGGGAGAAAAGGCGGGAAAAGCGCCATCTAGTGGACAAAGGGGAAAAGTTTTTCTCTTCAGCAGTTTAAAATGAACAGCGCCATCTAGTGGACAAAAGGGGGAAAGTTTTTCTCTTCAGCAGTTTAAAATGAACAGCGCCATCTAGTGGACAAAAGGGGGAAAGTTTTTCTCTTAGGAAAAAAAATAACAGCGCCATCTAGTGGAAAAAGGCGGGAAAACCTCTTCAGTAGTTTTAAAAATGGCTAAAGAAGCTCGGTTGTCAGAATTTGTTGCCGACATAGAAGATTGGGACGCATATGTAGAAAGGCATGAGCTTTATTGCATAGTAAACAAGGTGAAAGATGACGAAAAGGCAGCAACCTTATTAAATTCTATGGGGGCAAAAACATACGGTCTGCTGAGGAATCTTCTTACTCCAGAAAAGCCAGCAGACAAAACGTATGCCCAAATTGTTGATACGTTAAAGGAACATTTAAACCCTAAGCCACCATTTATAGCGGAAAGGTACCGCTTTTACAGACGCGACCAAAGGAATGATGAGTCGCAGGCAGCCTATTTGGCTGAGCTCAGACGGTTGTCCAAACATTGCCAGTTTGGAGCCTTTTTGGCGGAAGCGATCAGAGACAGATTTGTCTGTGGCATGTTAAATGAGAGTACACGAAAACGGTTGCTGGCCAAGAAACAGCTCAGCCTAGATCAGGCGATGGAAATAGCATTGGCACATGAAGCAGCAGCACAGGGTGCTGCCCAAATACGACAAAATACAACCGGCTATGACACCCATGAGGTGACATTTCACAAAGGTAAATGCTACCGTTGTGGCAAAACCACCCACGACCAAAGTAATTGTTGGTTTCGTGATAAAATATGCCGGCAGTGTGGGAAAAAGGGGCATATAGCGAAAGTTTGTCGGTCGGGTACGAAACCCAATAGTGGGGGCAATCCGAGCAGTACCAAGGCAAGGACAAAAATACATAAGATATCTGACAGTAGCTCAGACGAGTCACAGGAAGGCACAAAAGCAGAGCCTAAAGGTCTGGGATGTCTCAAGTTATATGGTGTAGACAAAACGGAGGACCACAGCACAATGTGGGTTAAAATGAAGGTAGCAGGCGTCGAAGTTAATATGGAGCTGGACACGGGTTCAGCCCTATCAGTAATTAATGAACAAGATTATAACAGGCTGTTCAAACGCATTCCCTTAAAGGATACCGAAATCAAATTAAAAACATATACGGGACAAAAAGTTTACCCGAAGGGAAAAATGCAAGTAACAGTTAAATACAATGGCAGAAAAGTGCCAGGACTTTATTTATACGTCCTACCAAACGGTGGACCACCACTTTTGGGTAGGGAATGGATAAGAAAAATCCATTTCGACTGGAAGTCGATACACGAGATAAAAGTAGAGACCACCAAGGATGATACAACCATTACAAGCAGGCTGTCGAAACTATTGGCAAAAACGCCAGAGGTGTTCCAACAAGGGCTGGGGACCTTAAAGGACATTAGAGCAAAAATAACTATTGCTCAAGACGCAAACCCCAAGTTTTGTAAGGCCAGACCGGTGCCTTACGCCATCCGGCCAGCTGTGGAAGCAGAACTGGATGCCTTAGAGAGTGCAGGTGTCCTTACAAAGATTGAGTGGAGCGAGTGGGCCACGCCCATCGTCCCAGTTATAAAGAAATCTGCAAATAACACGCCGGGGGAACCAAAGAAGGTTCGCATTTGCGGGGATTTTAAAATAACTATTAACCCAGTCCTGCACACGGTACAGTATCCGCTGCCGCGGATAGAGGACATATTCGCATCGTTAGCTGGGGGTAGACACTTTACGAAGATTGACCTTTGTCAAGCTTATTTACAGATGGAGGTGGAGCAGGACTCGAAAAAGCTCCTAACGATTAACACCCACAAGGGATTGTACCAGTACAATCGCCTGGTATTTGGTGTGGCGTCCGCCCCAGCCATATGGCAGAGGACCATGGAACAGGTCCTACAGGGCATTCCAGGAACGCAGTGCTACCTGGATGACATCCTGGTGACAGGACAAACGGATAACGACCACCTCGCTAACCTGGAGCGAGTACTTCTGCGGTTGCAACAATACGGACTCAGGGCGAACAAGCAGAAATGTGAGTTTTTCCAGGAACGTATCTCATACTGTGGTCACATTATAGATAAGGAAGGCCTGCATAAGTCCCCAGAAAAGATCGAGGCAGTAGTGAAGGCCCCGCCCCCTGAGAATGTATCTCAGTTACGATCATTCTTAGGCCTTATAAACTATTACCATAAGTTCCTCCCGAACTTATCGTCCATTTTACATCCACTAAATTCATTGCTGCAAAAGGGAGTCTCCTGGAATTGGGACGAAGCGTGTGAGGCTGCTTTTAAAAAGGGTAAACAACTCATTACATCAAAGGAAGTGCTCGCACACTTTGACCCAAAAATGCCAATGAGGTTGGCATGTGACGCCTCCCCATATGGTATAGGGGCAGTGTTGTCACACAAATTTCCCAATGGGACGGAGAGGCCAATAGCATTTGCCTCAAGGTCGTTAACTACAGCCGAAAGAAACTATGCGCAAATCGACAGGGAGGCCCTCAGTCTGGTGTGGGGTGTAAAAAAATTCCACCACTATCTACATGGACAACGTTTCACACTACTGACGGATCATCAACCGTTGGTGTCCATATTTAATCCAACAAAAGGGGTGCCCCTGATGACGGCCCAAAGGCTACAGAGATGGTCACTGTTCTTAGGAGCACACCAGTACCTTATCGAATATAAGGGTACCAAACAGCATGGCAATGCGGATGGCCTGTCGCGGCTACCATTGCCTGCAGAGATCGAAGAGATAGTACAGGACCCCGTGGAAATATATCATACGGCGGTTATGGAACACTTGCCCATCACCAGCCAATGTATCGAGCGGGAAACACAGAATGACCCGACACTGGCAAGGGTTTACGAATTGACCGTGAAAGGCTGGCCGGCGCAGGGTGACGCATCATTGCCGGCGTTTTCGGCAAGGAAGGACCAGTTGTCCGTATGCCGGGGCACATTGATGTGCGGAGCCAGGGTGGTGGTCCCTCAAAAATTACAACATAAAGTGTTGCGGGACTTACACGAAGGTCATCTGGGGGGTGTCAAAATGAAAAGCCTCGCCAGAGCCTACGTCTGGTGGCCCGGCATTGACAGGGACATCGAGGAAGTAGCAAAAGCATGCCAAGGGTGCCAGATGGTACAGAACGTACCACCCCAAGCCCCACTACATCCGTGGGAGTGGCCCTCAACGCCGTGGCAAAGGATCCACGTGGACTTCGCTGGGCCCTTCATGGATGCGATGTTCCTTATTGTAGTGGACGCCCACTCAAAATGGCCGGAGGTCATAAAGATGTCATCAACGACAGCCGAAAAGACGGTCGCAGCCTTAAGGACCATTTTTGCCCGAAATGGGGTGCCCGAGCAAGTCTGTTCGGACAATGGGCCACAATTTGTGGCAGAAGAATTTCAAGCATTCCTAAAAAGGAATGGAGTGCGACATTATACGTCCGCACCATATCATCCGGCTACAAATGGGCTGGCAGAGCGATTTGTACAGACTTTTAAAAAGGCCATCAAGGCGATGGGGGAGGAAAGGTTGCCACTACAACACAAGGTGGACAATTTCCTATTCGCGTACCGTAATGCTGCACATACGGTGACCAACCAGGCCCCCGCCGTCATGTTCTTTAATAGAAGGTTAAGGTCTCGCCTCGAATTGCTCAGACCAAACATCCGGAGAGATGTGGAAAACCGAGTATTTCGTAGGGCTCCTGACAGACAGACACGGAGCTTCGAGGTGGGGCAGCAAGTGTTGGCCCGTGATTATAGAAATGAAAAGTGGCGGTCTGGTACGATATAGGCCCGCCAGGGACCTTTGATGTACACAGTGGATACTGGGGACGGCATAATCAGACGACATGCTGATCAACTTGTGGAGTCCAGAAACCCAACTGATTCACTACCTCAAACGTCTCAGCACATTGTTCCAGCGGAATCATGGCCCAGCTCGTCGCTACAGAAGTCTCAGGATGGCGAGGAGCTCAGCACTCCAGTGAGCTCCACGGCACAGGATGTGCCATCAGACACCGACGACTCCAGCGATGAAGTGGTGACGGAAGTACCGCCGCCTACACCGAGACCGACTAGAGAAAGACGTTATCCTAGTCGAGACAGGAGGCCTCCTCAGAGACTGAATCTATAACATGTTTCTTTTTATATATATATATAGGTAGACAACTCTGATGTAAATATGTTATGTATGTTGTGTTACCAAATGTTATTAGCCCTAGTTATGGTGCATCTGTTGACTTAATTGCACGGGTACGTTTTAATTAAAAGGGGAGGAATGTTGTGTATGTAATATGTATGCTACTTTAACCCTATGGCCAGGGCAGCACTACTTTGTAGGGCGTAGTGATACCGTAGTACCACTCCTGGCCATAGGGGTATAAATAGTACTGCGGGTACTGATCTCCCCTCAGTTCCCGCCTGTGGGTATGAAGTAAAGACCTAAGTTAAACCCTTCCAAGCTGTCTCTTCCTTTTTGTATCAAGTATATGCGCATACTTTACATTATTGTTGCGGTGAGGCCTGCGAACTCTGACCCAATCGGAGACTGAGATGTTGGGCACCTTGGCCCTCTTCGACTGGTCGAAGCGGAGTTTCATCTTCTCCTGCTGTCTGGCGACTGTGGCTTGAGCCCGTGGAGCAGGGCTCTGAGCTAGCGAGGGGCGGAGCCTGCCAAGGGGCAGCATGAGCTCACGGCCTAGCATGAGGGATGCGGGTGAGACCCCTGTAGTGGAATGCTGGGAGGCTCTGTAGTGCAGCAGTGTGTGGAGGAGGGCCTTGTCAAATGCACAACCCTGGGATAGGTGTGCTCTGAGGCCATTTTTCAGTGTCTGGTTAAAACGCTCCACCCCCCCATTTGACTCGGGGTGGTAGTACGCTGTGCATATGTGATGGATGCCCTTGGTAGAAGGAGAGTTCCAAAGAGACCATTTGGGGGCCATTGTCTGTGGTGATGGCCTTTGGATGCCCCCAGCGGGAGAAGAGGGACTCAAGGATATCGATGATGACCTGAGAGGTGACGGAGCCCACGGCAGTGACCTCTGGCCATTTTGAGTGCAGGTCATAGGTCACCACTAGGAACTGTTGATGGTGGGGGGCACCATGGATCTCCCCGCAGATGTCCAGCTGCAGGTATTCCCAGGGCTGAGAGGGCCAGGCAAGGGGTTGCAAGGGTGGAGGAGCTTGGTGGCCAGTCTTGCCACTTACAAGGCAAGCTGCACAGTCCTTGACCAGGGCCTCGATTTCCCTGTCGATACCCGGCCACCACGCTAGGTCTCGGCATCGTTGTTTGAGCTTCACTGTGCCCAAGTGGCCCTCGTGCGCCATGGATAAAACACGTGCACGAAGGGCACTTGGGACCACAGTGCAGAGCCCACGTGCTACACAGGAGTCATTCCAGCAGGAGAGCTCCTCTTTAACTCTGGAGTAGGCAGACAGTTCCTCAGGCACCTTGCGAGGCCAGCCATCTCTGATGAAGGTGCACAGCTGGGAGAGGGCTGGATCCTGTTCAGAGGCCTCTTTGAGCTCCTGGAGAGAGACTGTGGTTTGGAGAGGCGTGTGCAGCATCTGTATGATATCCTGTTCCACATGTTCAAAACCGGCGAGTGGGACTGGGGCAGAGACAGTGCGGGAGAGCAGATCTGCAACAACATTGTCACGTCCTGGCGTGAACTGGAGACTGAAATTGTATTGGCGGAGGCGGTCAGACCAGCGGTGTAGACGCAGTGGTCTGTGGCCCGTGCCGGATGTCGACAGCAGGGCAGTGAGAGCCTGATGATCGGTTCGCAAGGTGAAGGCACGGCTATACGTGTACAGGAGCCACCGCTCACATGCCCAGACGCACGCCAGTGCCTCACGCTTGCCTACTGAGTACTTCTGTTCAGTGGGGCTAAGGGCTCGGGAGGCAAAGGTGATTGGTTTCTCCACTCCATTCTGTATCTGCGATAACACTGCCCCCACAGCTGCAGCGGACGCGTCGCAGGTGACAAGGTTGGAGCTGGCGACGTCAAAGTGAGCCAACACTGGAGGCGACGTGAGCTGCGATTTGAGGAGACATACAGCTTCCGTACAGGCTTGTGACCACACCCAGGGCTCATCCTTTCGCAGGAGCTGGCGCAGTGCGGCTGTGGCGGCTGAGTACTGGGGCAAAAACTTCAGGTAGTACCCAGTCATGCCAAGGAAGGAGGCAACCTGTGCTGCAGAGCTGGGTTCTGGGATGCTGTGAATGGCATCCATGTTTGACTGGAGTGGGGATATACTGTCAGCCGACAACCGAAACCCCACAAACTCGATCTCTGAAACCGCAAAGACACACTTTTCGCCATTCAGTGTGAGCTTGTGTTTTGCTAGAGCTGTGAAAACTCTGTGAAGGCGTTCGTCGTGAGTGGAGGTCGAGGGCGCATGCATGACGATGTCATCCAGGTAGATGGCCACCCCAGGAATGCCCGCGAGCACAGAGGACGTCACCTTTTGGAAGCAGCTGTGTGCCGAGCTAAGTCCAAATGGCATCCTGGTGTACCGAAAGACGCCAGCATGTGTCACAAAAGCAGTGAGGTCCCTGCTGCTGGGGTGGAGGGGAACCTGTAGATAGCCCTGTCGAAGGTCCAGTTTCGAGAACAGGATGGAACCATAGAACTGCGCTGTGAGTTCCTCTGACGTGGGCAGTGGATATTTGTCAGGGATTACAGCCTTATTCACTGCGCGAAGATCGACACAGACGCGTAGACCACCTGACTTTTTCTTTGCGACCACCAGGTTGGAGACCCATGGGGAGGCATCAACTGGTTCAATTATGCCAGCTTCCAGTAGCTGTTTTAGTTCAGCTGTGACCCCGTCACGGAGAGCAAGCGGGATGCAGCGCAGTGGCTGAATGACAGGGGTAACGGTGGAGTCAACCATGGGCTGGTGGGTGAAGGCAGTCAGGCAGCCCAGACCCTCGAAGGGTGCTGGCCATGTTTGGCGCCACGGTGAGGCGACGTGCAGAATCACAGACCCGCCGGTGTCCAAGAGAGAAAAACCCAGGTCAGTGAAAAGATCCAGTCCCATCAGGTTAGCTCCTTGGTGTGCAATATGAAAACAAAAATCTGTCAAAACTTTTGTTCCGTAGCGTACAGTGAGGTTGACTGAGCCCACTAGTTCAATTTTCGAACTACCATACACGCAGAGGGCAGTGGAGGGCGCAGAGAGTGGCAGGGAGCTGAAAAAATGTTTGAATGTGTCCACATTCAGCAGTGAGACACTGGCGCCGGTATCCAACAACAGAGGAATGCACACATTATTCAGGTTAATTATACATGACTTGAAAGCCACTACTGGCCCAGAGCTCACCTTGTGAACTTTAGTGCTTGAGGACTGAGAGTTATTATGTCCGTGTATAATTGAGACACGGACTGCAGGAGTTGGTTATAACAGGTCTTTACTGAGTGGAGACAAACTGGAACTACTATGCAAAAGTTACTACACAGGCTTATATACAGGGGTGGTCACTACTGGTACTGCAGTATACAGGGGCTGCAGAATATAGTTCCTTCTGCAAAGTACATACACTACAATTCCTCCCCTTTTAGCTAAACAGTACATAACATTCGATTAATAATTAAATAACATATTTACAATTACAGTTGCTAGACACATTAGCTGAAGTTAAGCAATTATAAGTTCAGTCTTTGAGGAGGCTTCCTGATTCTGTCTGGATAACGCATCTTTGGGGTATCAGGTTCTTCTGGCAAAGTTGATTCGGGATCAACATCGTTGTTTGGTTCGTCTGCTTCCAATATCACCGATTCTCAGGTAGATGCAATTGGTACTTCGGTTTCATCACCAGGTGTATCGGATCGTGGTGTGGAATTGACGTTTTCCAGTGACTCTAGAATCTGGTCAGCATGGCGTCTTACAATGCTCTCTCCAACGTCCATGGTATACATTAGAGGTCCTCGCCGTGTACAGATCGTTCCTGGCTGCCATTTCTCTGTGCGGTAGTCCCGGTCCAAAACTGGTTGACCTATCTTAAAACTCCTGGTCGGCCTTTCATTCATATTCTGAAACTGCCTGTTCTCCACATCTCTTCTGATGTTTGGCTTAACCAAACCCAAGCGGCATCGTAGTCTTCGATTGAAGAACATCATGGCTGGAGTTTGGTTGGTAACCGCATGTGTCGCATTCCGGTAGGCAAACAAGAAGTTATCCACCTTGTGCTGTAGGGGTATGTCTTCATTACACATTGCCTTGATAGCCTTCTTGAATGTTTGAACGAACCTCTCAGCCAATCCATTGGTGGCTGGATGATATGGGGCGGATGTGTAATGCTTAACACCATTGTTCTTTAAGAACCTCCGGAACTCTTCAGATACAAACTGTGGTCCATTGTCGGAGCAAATCTGTTCAGGCAGCCCATTTCTGGCGAATATGGTTCGTAAGACTGTGATAGTTTTTTCTGTGGTGGTTGAGGACATTTTTATTACCTCTGGCCACTTTGAATGTGCATCCACCGCAATTAAAAACATCGAGTCCATAAATGGACCAGCAAAATCAATCTGCACCCTTTGCCATGGAGATGAGGGCCACTCCCATGGATGTAGAGGGGCTTGTGGTGGGGCGTTTTGGACCTTCTGGCATCCTGTACAGCTCTTGGTCATCTCTTCGATTTCTCTATCGATTCCCGGCCACCACACAAACGCTCTGGCTAAGTTCTTCATTTTTACCCCTCCCAGATGACCCTCATGAAGCTCATTGAGTACTCTATCCTTCAATTTGGGTGTAATTACTACTCTGGATCCACACATCAAGGTTCCTCTGCACACTGACAGCTGTTCTCTTCTCGGCGAGAATGCTGGCAGCAGTGGTTCGCCATGTGCTGGCCATCCCTTCACCGTTAAATCATAGACCCAGGAGAGTGTCGGGTCATTTCGTGTTTCCTTTTCTATGTTTGTATTCGTCACAGGGAGACATTCGACTATGCTCGAGTGGAATATCTCCACTGGATCCACTGCAGGTGCTTATGCCACTGTCGGCAACGGTAGGCACGACAATCCATCAGCATTCCCATGCTGTTTAGTTCCTTTGTACTCGATGTCATATTGGTGTGCCCCTAGGAAAAGGGACCACCTCTGTAGCCGTTGTGCTGTCATTATTGGGACGCCCTTCTGAGGGTTGAAAATGGAGACAAGAGGTTGATGATCAGTTAGTAGAGTAAATTTCTGACCGTGCAGGTAGTGATTGAACTTCTTCACCCCCCACACCAGGCTGAGGGCCTCTCTGTCAATCTGGGCGTAGTTACGCTCGGCTGAAGTTAACGAGCGTGACGCAAAAGCTATCGGCCTCTCTGAACCATCAAGGAATTTATGTGACAGTACCGCTCCAATGCCATAGGGAGACGCATCACACGCCAGTCTTATCGGTAGTGATGGGTTGTAGTGAGCCAATACTTCTCTTGAAGTGATTAGGTCTTTACTCTTCTGAAAGGCCCGCTTACATTCATCGCTCCATTTCCATGCTACTCCAGTTTGTAGTAGGGCGTTCAGTGGGTGCAGAATTGTGGACAAATTCGGCAAAAACTTATGGTAGTACTTCACCAATCCAAGGAATGACCTCAGTTGCGACACATTTTCAGGCGCTGGAGCCTTAACTACTGCTTCAATTTTGTCAGGGGACTTATGTAACCCCTCTTCATCAATCACGTGGCCACAATACAATATCTGTTTCTTAAAAAACTCGCACTTGGGGCGATTGGCTCGTAACCCATGTTCTCTTAGTCTAGTGAGCACTTGCTCTAGGTTGGCAAGGTGTTCACTGTCATCTTCACCTGTCACCAGGATGTCGTCCAAGTAACACTGAGTCCCCGGAATCCCTTGCAAGACTTGTTCCATCACTCTTTGCCATATCGCCGGAGCTGATGCTACTCCAAATATCAGTCGATTATACTGGTAAAGACCTTTGTGAGCGTTTATCGTGAGATACTTCCTAGAGGATTCTTCAACCTCCATCTGCAAATATGCTTGTGCTAGTTCAATTTTTGTAAAACGCTTCCCTCCAGATAGTGAGGTGAAAATATCTTCTATCCTCGGGAGAGGATATTGTACTGTGTGAAGGACTGGGTTCACCGTCACCTTGAAGTCCCCACAGATGCGAACCTTCCTTGGCTCCTCAGACTTATTGTTTAACGTTTTCTTCATGACAGGAACGATGGGTGTCGCCCACTCGCTCCAGTCTACCTTAGATAACACGCCTGCATTCTCCAGATTCTCCAGCTCTGCCTCGACGGCTGGGCGAATTGCATATGGTACCGGTCTTGCTTTGAAAAACTTGGGAATTGCATTCTCTTCTATTTTTATCGAGGCGGTTACGCCTTTAAGAGTTCCCAGTTCTTGTTGAAATACCTCTTTGGCGTTAGCTAAGATTTTTGACAATCGTCCAGGTGTGATGTCGTCATCCTTTTTACCAGCCACCGCCAGTGCCTGAATGGAGTGCCAGTCTAAACTTATCTTTCTGATCCATTCACGTCCCAATACCGGTGGTCCACCATCTTGCAGTATGTACAGATACAATTTCTGTATTTCCTTGCCGTTGTATTCGACAGGCACCCTTATTTTCCCTCTGGGGTATACTTTTTGCCCCGTATACGTCTTCAAGACAATGGATGTCTCTTTCAAGGGTATGTGTGAGAATAGCCGCTCGTAGTCTCGTCGATTCATGACGGTCAGGGCTGATCCTGTATCCAATTCCATTTTGACTTGGGACCCTGCTATCGTGAGGGTGACCCAAATGGTTCGGTAATCCTCTTTTGCGATTACGTTGTGAAGTTTGAGATAGCTTAGTCTCTTGTACCCGGATTCACTATCGCTCATCTGGTCTTCGGAACTACTGTCCATCATCTTTTGTACTTTCCTGTACTGTTCCTTAGTAGCCTTTTTGTTGTCGTTAGTCTTCTTCCCAGACCTGCAAACTCGTGCAATGTGTCCCATCTTTCCGCATTGCCTGCATATTTTGTCCTTGGACCAGCAGTCCTTCTGGTCATGGGTTGTTCTGCCGCAGCGATAACATTTTTCAAATCCCCATGTCATTTCGTGGGTGCCATATTCCTGTGGCTTTTGCTGTATTTCCGCAGCTCCCCTTTCTGCTGCTTCGTACGATACTGCCATGCTGAAAGCCTTATCTAGCGTCAGCTCTTTCTCTGAGAGTGACCTCTTCTGGGTTCCTTCACTCAGGAGTCCACAGACAAATTTGTCCCGTAGGGTATCTGCCAGTCCTGCTCCGAACTGGCAGTGCATTGATAGCTTGCGTAGTTCCATAAGGTAATCAGCATTGCTCTCATCTGTATGCTGATTTCTCCTGTGGAATTTAAATCTTTCTGCTATCAGCAGCGGTGTAGGATTTAGGTGTTCCTGTAGGATATCAACAATTTCGTTAAAACTCTTCGCCATTGGTTTGGCTGGAGTAATCAGGTTCCGCAATAGGCCGTACGTTCTTGCGCCAATTAAGTTTAGTAGTACCGATGCCTTTTTCTCATCGGCTACTTCGTTTGCCTCGCAATATACCTCAACTCTTTCCACATACGTGGTCCAGTCTTCTCTTGCATTATCGAAGGCAGTGATATTGCCAGTCTTCGGCATCTTGGAAATCTAAGATGGCGCCTCCCGCGCTTTGCCTTCTTCCCCGCTGCTGCTAGCGCTGTTGCTGGCATTTTATGCCTTGATGGCGACGCCCTATGGTCTTCGCGCACTTCCCCCCGCGCTGCTGCTAACGCCGCTCTCCGCAGTTCCCGTGGCAAACTGCAGCTCCTCGCGGCTTTCTGCGCTTCTAATTTCTTTTATTTCCCCGTCGTCGGAGCAACCCTGCGGGACACTTTCCTCCCTCTTCTCGGGTCTGTACGCTGCCCGGCTTCATAGCACCGGCCGTGCCCTGTGTGCGCCACCCTCTTTCTCTCTCTCCTCTTCCCGACAACGCTGCTCGGCCCCGTTGAAAAGCCACCCGATCGAGCTCTAGCCCGCCGCAGCCCAGGAAGGATCAGTGTACTACCTGCCACCAGCCCGATTAGCTGGAACACCATCGACAGGATAACCAAGCCCCGCTCTCGACAGCCTCTCCTGCAAATCTTCAACTCCGATGAATCAGAGGCGGTTGCCCACGGTCGACGCCCGTTTCTTCTGTTTGTTTTATTTATTTATTTTCTTTCTTCCTTCTGGCCTCGACCTCTGACAACTTCGCTTCAGGGATGGATCCCCGTGAGGTGGTGCAGACTGTAGGTAAGTTCGGATCTGCTCGTCGCCAGTATTATGTCCGTGTATAATTGAGACACGGACTGCAGGAGTTGGTTATAACAGGTCTTTACTGAGTGGAGACAAACTGGAACTACTATGCAAAAGTTACTACACAGGCTTATATACAGGGGTGGTCACTACTGGTACTGCAGTATACAGGGGCTGCAGAATATAGTTCCTTCTGCAAACTACATACACTACAAGAGTGTTCATTTGTAGCAACAGGGGCAGAGCGGCAGACATTTGCAAAGTGATTTTGTTTTCCACAATTGCGACAGGCTTGGCCGCGCGCGGGGCAATTCTGCGCTCTGGTAGCATGTGAACGAGATCTACAGTTTCCACACTGTTGCTGCGGTAGCGCGCGTTGCTGCAGTCGCGCGAGCATTACAGTGTCAGAGCTGTCGGGGCCGAGGACGCTGTCAGCGCTGGAGAAGCCGCTCACTGGATGTCTTGCTAGTTTCGCTGCACATTCGGCTGCAGACTCCACTTGAAAGGCAATGTTAACTGCCTGTGACAACAACAAATTGTCGGACTTGAGTAACAGTCTTTCACGCACTCTCACGTTGTTGGTGTGCTCTATTAGTTGATCACGCACCATCTCATCTTGTAGTGCACCGAACTTGCACGAGCTAGCTAACCCCCTCAAATTAGCCACGTATTGATGCACTGACTCACCGGGAAGTTGGTGACGCTGTCTAAAAATCAATCGCCAGAGGAGGGCGCTTTGTGGGGCAGAGAAGTGTGTGCTTAACAGATCCACAGCCACATCATATGTTTGTGTTGAGTCTGCTGTCCATAATGTCCCAAGAACATGCTGACCCTCTGCTCCCAAGCAATGGGATAACAGTGCCTTTTTCCATGCTGCACTCATATTTTCTAATCCGAGAGCGATGAGGTAGGTTTCAAAGGAATGTAACCAGCGAACCCATGGGATCGGGGACTCACCGGGTAGTGCAAGGAAGGGAGGAGGTGGAGGAAGAGAGATTTCAGCCATCCTCGTCACCAAATGTTGCGTTTGCAAAGATAACCCAGAGACCGCATGTAGAAATCAACTCATGTCGTTTTTAATGGCTGATGCAACTGCTCTTACAGGCCTAGGCAATCGAGCACCTATCACCAATGTCAGACATGATATATCGATAACAGCACTATCAAACTTCATGTGCTAGAGTAACTCTAATGCAGCACTGTAACCCAGTGTGCAGACATAACAGCATTGTCCCAGGCGCCGATAGCACGACTTCAATGCACTGTTACCTTGACCAATTGCTGAGGCCGTGGGGCCCAACTGCCTTTTACTTTTAGCCTGCAGCCAATTCACCTCGGTTGTCTGACAACTGGAAATGGTGTGGAACGCTTGGTGAGTATTGGTCAGCCATATCCATCGACATAGCTGTCTGACAAGCTAAGTCAAAAGTCAAGTAAGGGGTTGTCAACAATTTACTTCTGATACGTTCATTTTTCAACCCACAAACAAAAGTCATGCAGAGCTCGGCCCTGAAAGTTTTCCAAATGACAGTGAATGGATAGGTTTTAAAGCTACAATGTACTCACTGATACCCTCGTAATTTAATTGATCGCGTGTTCCAAAACGATAAATTTCTGCAATTTCCAGGGGCTCAGGACTGCAGTGCTGTTCTAACTTGGTTAGGATCTCCTTCAGTGGCATGTCCTTCGGCTTGGCAGGAACAAGCACATTTTTCAGGGTTTCATACACCTCAGGGCCTGCTTCAGGCAAAAAAATAATCTGTTTCATTTCTAAAACCGCCCGGTTACGGTTTACATCATCAGGGACTTCGACAATAATATTCGCGGTGAAAAACATTTCTAGCCACTCCACATATGCTCCGAAAGTCACTCGGTCACGATGGAACTCACCCAAGCGCCCTATTATTCCCATAGGCATGGCCATCTGGATTCTGGCAACGTCGACAGTTCAGCCACGTGTGCTCGAAATTTACCTCGGATTTTAAAATTTTCTGCAAAACGAAGAACAAAAGTTTCAGCTAGGGAATCCGCATTCGTATTCTCTTCGCCAATTCTGTGATCTCTTGAGACACGGCATATATATACAATAGCACAACATGGTAAGAACTGTACTGCACATGGCTTTATTATTATATACATCAGTAGTCCACCAGATGGCGCTATTACAGCTGTTAAGGCCCCTTTTGGGCAGGTCGGCAGTGCTGTCGTTGCTTGCGCTCATTGCACAAATGGAAACAAGGCACATCATGACGCCAATGAGTGTGCAACGCTGATTTGATGCATGAGCTGCCATTTTGGACATCGCCGCTCCACTTAATCAATACCAGCTGACCAAACATTCAGCAGCAGGAAGGAGCCCCAGTAGTGTCATTTAAAGGGATCATCATCAACAACTTGCAGCCTCAGAGCAGGTGACGATGCCTCTCCCAGTGGCCCTCAAAGTCATCGTGGCCCTCAATTTCTTCACTAGCGGGTCCTTCTAGTCTGTAGCAGGAGTCATAGCTAACATCTCCCAGTTCGCCATCCATCGCTGCATCCGGGAGGTCACAGAGGCTCTCTACTCCAAGAGAAAGGATTACGTTGTCTTCTCTCTGAACAGCGAGAAGCAAGGCGAGCACGCATGTGGCTTTGCCAAGATAGCAGGCTTCCCCATGATGCAGGGCGCCATCGACTGCACACACGTGGCTTTGCCGGCACCATGAAACAATGCTGAGATGTTCCGTAACCGCAAAGGCTACCACTCATTTAACGTGCAGTTGTTGCGTGACCACGCCCAATGCATCATGATGGTGAATGCCTGCTATCCTGGCATCAGTCATGATGCCTTCATCCTGCGTCAGTCCGGTGTGCCAGCAATTTTCCATCCACCACATCAAATCAAAGGGTGGCTGCTCGGAGACAAGGGCTAGCTGCTCTGCACCTGGCTGATGACTCCCCTCCGCAACCCCACCACTCGTGGCCAGCACTCATATAATGTGCCATGCTGCCACCAAGAACGTCATCGAGCAGACCATCGGGGTGCTCAAGCAACAGTTCCACTGCCTTGACAACTCAGGAGGAGCCCTCCAGTACTCGTTGGAGTGGGTGTCCCATTTCGTGGTGGTCTGCTGCATCCTCCGCAACTTGGTCATCATGAAGGCGCAGCCCTTGCCACCAGGGATTGCGGGACCACTTCAGCAGGAGGAGGAGGAGGAGGAAGAGTATAAGGAAGAGAAAGAAGAGGAAGAGGAAGAGGAAGAGGAGGAGGAGGACGGAGGGAGAAGGCAGGCAGCAAATCCCTGTTCCAGACAGGCTGTCCGTTGAGCGCCTCATCAGACTCCGGTTGAACCCCTGATCCCCGTTGCTCACCACTTCCCCATCATTCCATCCCTCTGTCACGGAACATCACAGCGTCCTCCTGGGCATAAAGCTGAAATGAGAGCCACCATAAAACACATTCCAAACAAAATTCATAAATTTATCCAACTCCAATCAAAATGACAATCTCAACTATTCACCCTTGTGCATTCCCTTAGTGTCTGTCTGTCGTGTGCCTTTAACTACTCTAGTGCGCCTACGCAGTGCTTCTCCAGTGGCTGCAGCAAAGTTGGTGGAAGGCTGCTGACTTTCAGTGGCAGAGACTACAGATGGCCTTGCAGGATTACCTCGACCAGCTCTGGACCTAGAAGACCCGACTGTAGACTGCAACACCTCGGCATGGGCGGCAGCAGTCTGAGATTACATGGCAGGAAACTGAGCCTGCAGTTGATCAGTCTGTGCTTCCACTGCAGCAGTGTGATGTTGGGAAGCTTCCGCCTGTGCTGCAATGGAAGCTGCAAGGTCGCCCTTCACACCCAGCATCATTTGTGGGTCCACAAGGACTCTCCTGGAGTTGTCCATCATTTCCATCCTGGAAATCATGGGCTCAAAGCTCTACACTAAACCCTGTGCAATGTTGGAGCCGGACTCCTCCATGCTCCTTCACACTGACAAGAGGCTCTCTGGCAGGCTTGCCATTGCACCTAGCATTTTCTTGTGCATACCCATCAACCTTCTTCTGAAGGCCGCCCCATCGAGGTCATCATCTGAGTCCTGTGCAGCAGAACTCGTGCGGAACACACCGTCTGGGGAGCTGGCACCCGAGTTGCCCTTTCCCCCTGGCCTGGCTGCAGCCCACTCATGCCCGGTCTCATCAAGTGCAGATTCCACCTCTATACTACCCTCTAAAGTCTGCACAGTGCCATTTTCTGAGCTGGTGTCTGCGAGTGTCAAATGCAGTGCCGATGTCTCTTCTTCTTCTTCTTCTTCTTCTTCTTCTTCGTCTCCTCCGTCAGTTTGCTGATGATGAGGGACAGACTGGGCTGCTTATAAAGCAGCAGCAAGAGTCCACTGCAGCATTCATTTTAACTTCTGGACAATCTCTTCTGGAACACAGTGCTTACGAACATAAGAACATAAGAAATAGGAGCAGGAGTAGGCCATTCGGCCCTTCGCGCCTGCTCCGCCATTCAATGAGATCATGGCTGATCTTCTGCCTCAACTCCATTCACTGGCCCTATCGCCATATCCCTTGATGCTTTTACTAGTCAGAAATCTATCGACTTTTGTTTTGAATATACCCAATGACTGAGCCTCCACAGCCCTCTGGGGTAGGGAATTCCAAAGATTCAACACCCTCTGTGTGAAGAAATTTCTTCTCATCTCAGTCCTGAATAGCCTACCCTTTATCTTGAGGCTGTGGCCCCTGGTTCTAGACTCCCCAGCCAAGGGAAACATTCTCCCAGCATCCACTCTATCAAGCCCTGTAATAATTTTGTATGCTTCAATGAGATCCCCTCTCATTCTTCTGAATTCAAGGGAATACAGGCCTAGTTTACTCAATCTCTTCTCATGTGACAGCCCCGCCATCCCAGGAATCAATCTTGTGAACCTTTGTTGCACTCCCTTTATGGCAAGTATATCCTTCCTTAGGTAAGGAGACCAAAATTGTACACCGTACTCCAGGTGTGGTCTCACCAAGGCCCTATATAATTGGAGTAAGACTTCTTCACTCCTGTACTCAAATCCTCTTGTAATGAAGGCCAGCATAGCATTTGCCTTCCTAATGGCTTGTTGCAGCTGCACATTCACTTTCCGTGACTCATGTACAAGGACACCCAGGTCCCTTTGAGTATCTGCATTCCCAAATCTTTCACCATTTAGGAAATATTCTGCCTTTCTGTTTTTTTTACCAATGTGGATAACTTCACATTTATCCACATTATATTCCATCTGCCATGTTCTCGCCCACTCACTGAGCCTGTCGAGATCCCCCTGAAGCCTCTTCACATCCTCTTCATAACTAACACTGCCACCTAGCTTTGCATCATCAGCAAATTTGGAAATGTTACATTTAGTCCCCTCATCCAAATTATTGATATAGATTGTGAATAGCTGGGGCCCAAGCACCGATCCTTGCGGTACCCCACTAGTCACAGTCTGCCATCCTGAAAAAGACCCGTTTATCCCTACTCTTTCTTTTCCGTCTGTTAACCAATTCTCAATCCATGCTAGTATATTACCCCCAATTCCATGTGCCCTAATTTTGTTTACCAACCTTTTGTGTGGGACCTTATCGAAGGCCTTCTGAAAATCCAGATACACTACATCTACCGGTTCCCCTATGTCTACTCCATTAGTTACATCCTCAAAGAATTCCAATAGGTTTGTCAAACAGGATTTCCCTTTCATAAATCCATGTTGACTCTGCCCAATCTTGCTATTAGTTTCTAAGTGCCCAGTTATTGCATCCTTTATAATAGATTCCAGCATTTTCCCAATTACTGATGTGAGGCTAACAGGTCTGCAGTTCCCTGTTTTCTCTCTCCATCCTTTCTTAAATAGCGGGGTTACATTTGCTATTGTGGCGGAGACAGTAACACAATTCACTATGTATAGCCAATGTTGTTATCGCTCCACGTTATGTACGGAACTTGGTTGGGTTATCGGGGCAGGGTCCCTTTAAGAGTCGTCAATTGTGTGATGACGTCATAGCCCTGCGACGAGGCCGAGTCCCTCAGTCTATGCAGAGAGTTAATAAAGCTAACACGCGTTTTTCTTTGCTGCGATGAAAGTCTCGCAGTCTGTTTATTTCCAGCGACTCCTACATTGGTTACCCCGTTTCTCTTTTGGACGTTTTCAAAGACTTTATCCGAGATGGCGACGAACTCCGTTTCTCTCAAATTACCGGGTAGTAACCTGGGAGGTTATGAGTAACCTGATCCATCAGGTGGTGCTGTGGCAATTGGTCTCCTGAGTTAAGTCTGGTCTGTACTGGTTGTACTCTTTGTTTTGTGCTGCCTCATGGCAGAAGCTTTTATGTGCAAGTGTTGATTAAACCATGTTACGGAGTTAACCTGTGTCCGTCTCCATCTATGGCCACCTCAAGATACCACATATGGCGACGAGAATAAAGGACGGAAAAGTTTTGGTGGATCAGTCATAGTTAGGGAGTATTCGGAAGAGGTGCTCGGGTTGGTTAGCAAACTAGTTGGAAAAGCACGAGGCTAGGCCGCGGGAGTCGAAACGGAGTTTGAATTTTTGGCTGAAGTGACCGGACTCCAAGGATGGCAGGAACGGTAGGCTCCGTGGCACCTTTTGACAGCAAGTCGCAGTCTTGGGAGGAGTATTGTGAAATACTGAGCCATTTCTTTATGGCAAACGAGGTGGACAGTGCTGAAAAGAAAAGGGCTATTTTACTGAGTTGTGTGGGAGCGCAAACCTATACACGGATGAGGAATCTGCTGAGCCCGGAGTGGCCAGGAGAAAAATCTTTTGACGAGTTGGTGAGTCTACTGAAGAATCATTTCAATCTGAAACCTAGTGAAATAGTACAGAGATGGAAATTCAATTCGAGGATTAGGAGGCCGGAAGAAAGCGTTACTGAGTATGTGGAGGAGCTTCGGAAGCTCGCACAGGACTGTAATTTTGGAAACGCACTCACAGTCATGTTAAGGGACAGACTAGTATGCGGAGTTAACGACGACAGTATACAGCAAAGGTTGCTGTCAGAAGAAGGATTAACGTTTGAGACGGCACTTAAAAAAGCACAAGCCATGGAGACGGCTAACAAAGACATTAAGGACTTAAACAGTATGAGCAAGGAGAAATGGAGTAAACCAGTGGGAGGAGCTGTTTTCAAGGTGGAAGCTGGCGTGAAAAGTCCACCAGTCGGGGTTGGGGATTGCTACCGATGTGGCGGGACGAGCCATTATGCAAAGGACTGCAGGTTTGCAAAGGCAAAGTGCCACAATTGTGGAAAAATAGGGCACTTAAAGAAAGTCTGTAAAAGGGCAGTGAGTGAGAGAAGCAGTGCTAAAGGGGCAAAGCATGCTAAAGGGGGGAGGGAGAAGTACACAAAGCAGGCAAATTACATACAAGAGGAGGAAGAGTCTAGTGAGTCTAGTGAGGAGGTTTTCACTATATACAGTATAGACACTTCAAGGCCCAACGTACCCCCTCTCACTCAGTATTTGATAGTGAACGGAGGTCAAGTAAAGTTTGAGATTGACACCGGATGTAGTGTAACCATAATGTCGCAGACTGAGTACGCCAAGCTATGGGGGGAAGCAAAAGTACCAGAGCTAGGTACATGCCCCATTAGTCTCAAAACCTACACAGGACAGAAGGTGGACATTTTGGGGGCGGCCGAAGTACAAGTGGAACACAAAGGAGTCACCAAAGAGCTTACGGTGGTAGTGGTAGCAGGGTCAGGGCCAAACCTGTTAGGGCGAGGGTGGATCAGTGAGTTGAGTGTGGACTGGCAGGCAATGAATAAAATGGAGGACAGTACAGAGGCACTGCAAGAAGTGCTGATGAAGCATGAGTTAGTGTTCAAGGACGAACTGGGCACCTTAAGGGGAGCCACAGCCAAGATTTATGTAGCCAGTGATGCCACGCCTCGTTTCTTTAAACCAAGGTCGGTACCTTTTGCAATGAAAACCAAGGTTGAGGCGGAACTAGATTGCCTGCTAAAGGACAAAGTAATAGAACCAGTGAAATTTTCAGACTGGGCGGCACCAATAGTCCCGGTATTGAAGCCCGACGGTAACGTAAGGGTGTGTGGTGACTATAAGTTAACAGTGAACAGAGTATCATCACTGGAACAGTACCCCATTCCGAGAATGGAGGACATGTTAACATCGCTCGCTGGGGGAGAAAGATTCAGCAAACTGGACATGAGTCATGCGTATCAGCAGATATTGCGAGATGAAGAATCAAAAAAGTTTGTCACGGTGAACACGCACAAGGGGCTGTTCACGTATGCCAGGTTACCATTTGGTGTCAGTTCTAGCCCAGCAATATTCCAACGGACTATGGAGGGCATTCTGCAGGGCATTCCAAAGGTGGCCGTGTACTTAGATGATATTCTGCTAACAGGAAGTGACGATCAGGATCACGTAAAAACACTGGACAAAGTGCTACAGTGGCTGGAAGAGGCGGGGCTACGCCTGAAATGGAGTAAGTGTAGTTTCATGGAGAAGGAAGTTACATTCCTGGGACATCGGGTGGATGCCACAGGCCTCCATCCATTACCAGGGAAAGTGCGGGCAGTGCAGGATGCACCTGCACCCACCTCAGTGACTGAACTGAAAGCCTATCTAGGGCTCCTGAATTATTATAACCGGTTTCTTCCAAACTTATCGATGCTGCTGGCACCCCTGCACAAACTGCTGAGAAAGGAGGAGCCATGGTGTTGGGGGCCAGAGCAAGCGAAAGCGTTTCAGCAGTCAAAGGAGCTACTTCAGTCCAGCAGGGTGTTAGTGCATTATGATGAGAAGAAGGAGCTGATAATGTCCTGCGACGCATCACCCTATGGAGTGGGGGCAGTGTTGGCCCACCGCATGCCAGATGGAGCGGAAAGGCCCATCGGGTTTGTTTCACGCACGCTCACAGCTGTGGAAAAGAACTATTCACAGCTTGATAAAGAGGGGTTAGCCATTATATTTGGAGTAAAGAAATTCCATAAGTACATATATGGGAGGAAGTTTGTAATCAGTACTGACCACAAGCCTCTTATTAGCTTACTGAATGAGATGAAAGCGGTGCCTCAAATGGCATCACAGAGAATAATGAGATGGGCAGTAATACTAAGAGCCTATGAATATGTGATCACGTACAGAGCCAGCAAGGAAAACGGGAACGCTGATGCTCTCAGCCGCCTGCCCCTCTCAAAATCTCGCAGTACTTCCCCTGAGGAGCACGTCCTGATGCTGGATCAGGAGATCAGTCCCCTGATGACTTCAGCGCAAATCCAGGGCTGGACAGCCAAGGACCCCGTTCTGTCAAGGGTCCGTGAGTATGTGTTGAAAGGCTGGCCAGATCACCGTGAGGGACTGGAGTTTGCGCCGTACAGACAGAGACAGCACGAGCTCAGTGTCCAAGATGGATGTGTGCTATGGGGAGCTCGCATCATAGTCCCAGAGCGGGGACGCTCTACTTTGATGGAACAGTTGCATTAATCACACCCAGGAATGACTAGAATGAAAGGACTGGCTAGGAGCTACCTGTGGTGGCCTAACTTGGATGCTGAAATTGAGTCAAAGGTAAAGTCATGCACTATATGTCAGGAACAGAGGAAAGCACCTGCCGGGGCACCACTCCATCCCTGGGAGTGGCCCAGCAAACCCTGGAGGAGAATTCACATAGACTATGCGGGACCTTTTATGGGCAAAATGTTTTTGGTGCTGGTAGACGCTCACTCAAAGTGGATCGACGTTTATCCAGTGAGCTCTGCAACGACTGATGCCACACTGGATTGTCTCAGGAACAGCTTCAGCACGCATGGTATTCCAGAAATGATTGTATCTGACAATGCACAGTGTTTTGTTAGTGGAGGGAGCAAAGAATTCATGGTAAGGAATGGAATCACACATGTCACCTCGGCTCCATATCACCCAGCCTCAAATGGGTTAGCCGATCGAGCCGTGCAGACTTTTAAGGAGCTCATGAGGAAGAGCTCAGGTGACACCCTGGAGACCAAGCTCAATAGAGCCTTGTTTAGTTATCGTATAACACCCCAAGCTACCACGGGGCTTTCTCCGGCTGAGTTGATGATGGGGAGAAAGTTGCGGTGCACGTTAGACCTGATACACCCAGATCTCAAAAGCAAGGTTGAGACAAAACAAACAAACCAAAACGTGTACCATGACAAACATACTAAAGCTCACCATTTCGCCATAGGGCACTCTGTGTACACCCGAAACTTTGGCTATGGACCTAAATGGATACCAGGACTAATCCAGGACATTACAGGACCTGTGTCGTACTCCGCGTTACTAGGGGATGGTCGAGGGGTTCGTCGGCATGTGGATCAGCTTTTCAGCCGGCAGCAGGGGGAACTGCCTCAGATGGAACAAAGGGCAGTAGAGGAGGCTGTTCCAGGACCCAGCACGGCTTATAAGGTGCCAGTGGACACTGGTACTGCCAGGCCACAGCGGGACAGAGTAAAACCAACATCAATCTCAAGTGCGAGTGAATCTGAGAATCCACCACAAGTGGAATTAAGACGTTCACAAAAGATTCGCAAGCAACCAGAAAGACTTATACAAACCTGTTAAATTAATCAGGGGTTAACCATGGTTAGAGCATACTGGTTAATTAAAATGTAGTACCTAGTAAGGGTTATTGTTTAAGAATTGCATATGGCAATCTTAAGGGGGGAGGAGTGTAGTAACCTGGGAGGTTATGAGTAACCTGATCCATCAGGTGGTGCTGTGGCAATTGGTCTCCTGAGTTAAGTCTGGTCTGTACTGGTTGTACTCTTTGTTTTGTGCTGCCTCATGGCAGAAGCTTTTATGTGCAAATGTTGATTAAACCATGTTACGGAGTTAACCTGTGTCCGTCTCCATCTATGGCCACCTCAAGATACCACAGTTGGGTTATCGGGGCAGGGTCCCTTTAAGAGTCGTCGATTGTGTGATGACGCCATAGCCCTGCGACGAGGCCGAGTCCCTCAGTCCATGCGGAGAGTTAATAAAGCTAACACGCGTTTTTCTTTGCTGCTATGAAAGTCTCGCAGTCTGTTTATTTCCAGCGACTCCTACATTGGTTACCCCGTTTCTCTTTTGGATGTTTCCAAAGACTTTATCCGAGATGGCGACGAATGCTGTTTCTCTCAAATTACCGGAGTTTTGGGAACGACAGGCTGCCGCTTGGTTCGCCCAGGCCGAGGCTCAGTTTGCACTCTGGGACATCACCGCGGACGAC
Organism: Somniosus microcephalus; assembly: GCF_052327205.1. Classification (NCBI taxonomy): domain Eukaryota; kingdom Metazoa; phylum Chordata; class Chondrichthyes; order Squaliformes; family Somniosidae; genus Somniosus; species Somniosus microcephalus. The sequence goes on along the minus strand of NC_140991.1, from coordinate 148,304,490 downwards.
ACTAAGTATTATTACGTCGTCTCTGCTCTCGGCAGCTCCACCACGGCAAGAGTTGTGAGCCTGCTCGAGGACCCCCCGGAGCACCACAAATTTGCAACGCTGAGAACGCACCTCCTAGAGACTTTTGGACTAACTGAACCTGAGTGCGCATGCCAGCTTCTCTCTCTACCCGGGCATGATGACTCCAAGCCCTCAGAACTGATGGACCACATGTTAACCCTCCTGGGCAAGCACAAACCATGTTTCCTCTTCAAAGAACTGTTCCTACAACAGCTGCCAGGGCAGGTACGGTCGGCTTTAGCCAACTCTCATATTAGTGATTTCCGCGCCCTGGCCAAGGAAGCCGACAAATTTTTGTCCACCGGGCAACAGTACTGCGCGGCCATGCGGGGCCCTGCCCCCACCGCCACAGCCCAACGGCGGCAGCACCCAAGCATGCGCTTCTACCACGCGCAGTTCGGCCCCAACGCTAAGAAGTGCCGGCCCCCGTGCAGCTTTACTGCGTTGGGAAACGTGAAGGCCAACTCATTAGCTACCATGGCTGTCGGCCGTTCAGGTAGTCTGTTATTCATTACGGACACTGACTCTGGACATCATTTCCTCTGCAACACGGGTGCCCAGGTGAGCGTCCTGCCCATGTCAACCGTAGACATACAGGGGGGGAACCACGGCCCCGCCCTTGAAGCCGCCAACGGCAGTTCCATCCGTACTTTCGGGAAACGGAGTGTGGCGCTGTGTTTTGGCGGGCAGCGTTTCGCTTGGGACTTTGTTACAGCGAAAGTGTCCACCCCTCTTCTCGGCGCTGACTTCCTCTGCGCCAATGGCCTTTTGGTGGATGTCAAGAACCGACGTCTCATCAACGCTGAGACTTTCAGTTTGCTCCCGTGTTCGCTCAGTGGTTCCAGCACGACGAAGTTGTCCAGTGCACTCTCGGCCTCCGACGAGTTTTCCCGCCTCCTCGCCGGGTTCCCGGACCTCACGAAGCCCACTTTCTCGTCCGCCGCCACCAAGCACAGGGTAGAACACCACATCCCGACCACTGGTCCGCCTGTCTACGCCCGCGCTCGGCGCCTCGACCCGGGGAAACTCGCCATCACTAAAGCCGAGTTCGACACGATGGAGCGCCTCGGCATCATTCGCCGGTCGAACAGTCCATGGGCCTCACCCCTCCACATCGCAATGAAACTAGGCGGCGGTTGGCGTCCGTGCGGCAATTACCGGTGCCTCAACGACGCTACGACCCCCGACCGCTATCCGATTCCACACATCCAGGACTTTTCCGCCCGCCTGGCTGGGAAAGTTGTTTTCTCTAAAGTGGACCTCGTTCGGGGTTACCACCAAGTCCCCGTCCGGCCGCAGGACGTCCCGAAAACCGCGGTGATCACCCCGTTCGGGCTGTTCGAATTCCTCCGCATGCCATTCGGTCTCAAAAATGCCGCTCAGGCTTTTCAACGCCTAATGGACACCGTGTTACGGGGCCTGCCATTGCTGTTCGTCTACCTGGACGACATTCTCATCGCCAGCGCCTCCAGGACGGAGCATGTGTCCCACCTCCGGACTCTCTTCGAATGCCTCAGCCAGCACAGCCTTATCGTCAATCCGGCCAAGTGCCAGTTCGGGCTGTCCTCGATCGACTTTCTCGGGCACCGCATCATGAAGGACGGGGCGGTGCCACTGCCGTTGAAAGTGGAGGCCGCGAAGGATTTTCCGTGACCCCTCACCATGAAGGCCCTGCAGGAGTTTTTGGGCATGGTGAACTTTTATCATCACTTCATTCCCCGGGCAGCCCAGCTTATGCGGCCCCTTTACGAGGCCCTCAAAGGCAAGCCCGCCAAGCTCGCCGTCGACTGGTCCGAGGAGATGGCCAATTCTTTCACGGACACGAAAAGGGCCCTGGCTAACGCGACCATGCTGGCGCATCCGTTGCCCGATGCGCCGATCGCTCTCACCACTGCCGCTTTGCACTATGCTGTCAGCGCCGTCCACGAACAGTGGGTCAACGGCACCTGGCAGCCGCTCACCTTCTTCAGCCGGCAGCTCCGCCCCAATGAGTGGAAGTACAGCACCTTCGATCGCGAGCTTCTTGGCCTCTACCTTGCCGTCCGACACTTCCGTTTCCTGCTGGAGGCCCGCCCGTTCACGGCGTTCGTGGACCACAAGCCGTTGACCTTCGCCATGGCAAAAGTTACCGAGCTGTGGTCAGCCTGCCAGCAGCACCAGCTTTCCTTCGTCTCCGAGTTCACGACGGACATCCAGCATGTGGCTTGGAAAAACAACCCTGTCGCCGACTGTCTCTCCCGGGCCGTCGCCAGCACCGTACACCTCGGCATCAACTACACCCGCATGGCGGCCGACCAGGCCTCCGTCCCGGATGTCCAGGCCTACAGGATGGCTGTCACAGGCCTTCAGTTAGCGGACGTTGTGTTTGACGATGCCGGCACCACGCCCCTGTGCGACGTCTCCGCTGGGCAGCCACGCCCCGTCGTGCCCAATGGGTGGAGATGGCAGGTTTTCAACGCCGTCCATAGCCTTTCCCACCCGGGCAGAAAGCCGTCACAGAAGCTGGTGGCAGCTAAGTTCGTCTGGCACGGGCTCAAGAAGGACGTTCGCGACTGGGCCAATACCTGCGTGGTATGCCAGCACTCGAAAGTGCATCGCCATACTAAGGCCCCGTTGGCGTCATTCGTGGTGCCCGAGAGGCGGTTTGACCATGTTAACGTGGACCTGGTGGGGCCCCTGCCGCCCTCCCGCAGGTTCACCCACCTCCTCACGATGGTCGACAGAACCACCCGATGGCCGGAAGCCATCCTGCTGTCGTCAACAATGTCCGCCGATGTGGCTCGGGTGTTCATCAACACTTGAGTCACCCGGTTCGGCGCCCCATCTGACGTCTCCTCCGACCGGGGGCCCCAGTTCACGTCGGAGCTCTGGAACGCTGTCGCCCAAGGCCTCGGGTTGAGACTCCACTGCACCACCGCATATCACCCTCAGGCTAACGGGCTGTGCGAACGGTTTCATCGCTCCATGAAGGCCGCGCTCCGGGCCAGCCTCCAGGATGACAGTTGGATCGACAGACTCCCGTGGGTTATGCTGGGACTCAGGACCGCCCCCAAGGAGGACCTCCAGTCCTCGTCCGCCGAGCTCGTCTATGGGCAGCCGCTGCGGGTTCCCGGGGATTTCGTCCCCAACGCCACGGACCCTTGGTCCACAGCCCATCAGCGGGCCGCCCTCCTGGACAATGCCAAGGTTTTCGCGCCGGTGCCCACGTCGCAGCATGGTCTCCCTCAGTCCCACGTTCCGCCCGACCTTCGTGCGGCGGAGTACGTTTTCGTCTGCCACGACGCCCACCGGGGACCTCTTCACCCACCCTACGACGGACCATTCCGCATCCTGGAAGCCGGGGACAAGGCCTTCGTGGTGGATGTCGGCGGCAAGCCGGACTACATTTCCGTGGACCGTCTTAAGCCGGCCCACCTGGATCTGGACCGACCCGTTGGGTTGGCTCAGCCCCCGCGGCAGGGCTGACCTCCGGCTTCTGCACCCCCAGTCCACCACCGAGCGCCCGGGGACCCTCCTGCGACCCCCCCGGTCCCCGCCCCGGACTTAAGGAGCCGTTTTGGCCATGTGATCCGGGCCCCTCAATGACTGACATTGCCAGTTCTAGTGAATTCTGGGGGGACGTATGTGGCGGAGACCACATAGGGACAGTAACACAATTCACTATGTATAGCCAATGTTGTTATCGCTCCACGTTATGTACGGAACTTGGTTGGGTTATCGGGACAGGGTCCCTTTAAGAGTCGTCAATTGTGTGATGACGTCATAGCCCTGCGACGAGGCCGAGTCCCTCAGTCCATGCGGAGAGTTAATAAAGCTAACACGCGTTTTTCTTTGCTGCTATGAAAGTCTCGCAGTCTGTTTATTTCCAGCGACTCCTACACTATCCTCCAATCTGCAGGAACCGTTCCAGAACCTAAAGAATTTTGGAAGATGACAACCAATGTGTCCACTATCCCAATGGCCACCTCTTCCAAAACCCTAGGATGTAGATCATCCGGTCCTTGGGATTTATTGATTTTTAGTCCCATTAATTTTGCTGGTACTGTTTTTCACTAATAATAATTTCTTTAAGTTCCTCATTCTCACCACACCCTTGATTTTCTCGTATTTCTAGGAGGTTTTTTGTGTCTTCCTCCGTGAAGACAGAAACAAAGTATTTATTTAATTTCTCTGCCATTTCCTCATTCCCCATTATAAATTCTCCCGTCTCTGACTGTAAAGGACCTATTTCACATAACTATAGAAGCTTTTACAATCCGTTTTTATATTTTTCGCTAGTTTGTGCTCATATTCCATTTTCCCTTTCTTTATCAATTTCTTGGTCCCCCTTTGCTGATTTCTAAAAAGATTCCAATCCTCAGGCTGACCGCTTTTTCTGGCAACTTTATAAGCTTCCTCCTTTGACTTAATACTAGCTTTAATTTCTTTTGTTAGCCATGGTTGGATCACTTTTCCTTTTGGGTTTTTATGCCCTGGAGGAATATATGTTTGTTGCAAATTATGCATTATTTCCTTGAATGTTAACCATTGTATGTCCACCTTCATACCTTTTAGTCATAGAGTCATAGAGTCATAGAGTTTTACAGCACAGAAAGAGGCCCTTCGGCCCATTGTGTCTGCGCCGCCCATCCCTCCCTGTCCAGTCTAATCCCATTTTCCAGCATTTGGTCCATAGCCTTGTATGCAATGGCATTTCAAGTGCTCATCCAAATGCTTCTTGAATGTTGTGAGGGTTCCTGCCTCTACCACCCTTTCAGGCAGTGAGTTCCAGCTTCCAACCACCCTCTGGGTGAAAAAGTTCCTCCTCAAATCCCCCCTAAATCTCCTGCCCCTTACCCTGAATCTGTGCCCCCTTGTTATTGACCCCCCTACTAAGGGGAAAAGTTCCTCTTTATCTACCCTATCTATGCCCCTCATCATTTTGTACACCTCAATCAGGTCCCCCCTCAGCCTTCTTTGCTCCAAGGAAAACAACCCCAGCCTGTCCAGTCTCTCTTCATAGCTGAGGCGCTCCATCCCAGGTAACATCCTGGTGAATCTTCTCTGCACCCTCTCCAAAGCAATCACATCCTTCCTATAGTGAGGCGACCAGAACTGCACACAGTACTCCAGCTGTGGCCTCACCAGCGTTTTGTACAGCTCCATCATAACCTCCCTGCTCTTATATTCTATGCCTCTGCTAATGAAGGCAAGTATCCCATAAGCCTTTTTAACCACCTTATCTACCTGTTCCGCTGACCCTCTGTACTTCCTAGGGTCCTACCACTCATTGTGTATTCCCTTGCCTTATTTGTCCGTCCAAAATGCATCACCTCGCACTTTTCCGGGTTAAATTCCATTTGCCACTTTTCCGCCCATCTGACCAACCCGTTAATATTGTCCTGTAGCCTGAGGCTTTCCTCCTCGCAATTTACCACCCCACCAATTTTCGTGTCATCCGCGAACTTACTGATCATACCCTTTACATTCTCATCCAAATCATTAATGTAGATCACAAACAGCAAGGGACCCAGCACCGATCCCTGAGGTACCCCACTGGACACAGGCTTCCAGTCACAAAAGCAACCTTCGACCATCACCCTCTGCCTCCTGCCACTCAGCCAGTTTAGGATCCAACGCGCCAAGGCCCCCTGGATCCCATGGGCTCTTACCTTCTTGACCAGTCTCCTATGCGGGACCTTGTCAAAAGCTTTACTGAAGTCCATGTAAACCACATCCACAGCATTTCCCTCATCCACACACCTAGTCACCCCCTCGAAAAATTCAATCAGATTGGTCAGACATGATTTACCCTTGACAAAGCCATGCTGACTATCCCCGATTAATCCTTGCCTCTCCAAGTGGAGACTACTTTTGTCCCTCAGAATTTTTTCCAATAATTTCCCTACCACAGATGTTAGGCTCACTGGCCTGTAATTCCCTGGTTTATCCCTGCTACCCTTCTTGAATAATGGTACTACATTAGCTGTTCTCCAGTCCTCTGGTACATCCCCTGTGGCCAGAGAGGTTCTGAAAATTTGTGTCAGAGCCCCTGCAATCTCCTCCTTTGCCTCACACAACAGCCTGGGATACATCTCGTCCGGGCCTGGGGATTTATCCACTTTTTGGCCTGCTAAAACCGCTAGTACCTCCTCCCTCTCGATGCTAATATGTTCAAGTATGTCACAGTCCCCTTGCCCGACTTCTATATCTACATCGTCTTTCTCCATAGTGAACACTGAGGCAAAAAATTCATTTAAAACCCCACCTACTTCATCTGGCTCTACACACAGCTTGCCACTTTGGTCCCTAATGGGCCCTACCCTTTCCCTGGTTATCCTCTTGCCCTTAATATACTTATAAAACATCTTAGGATTTTCCTTTATTTTGCTCGCCAGTGTTATTTCATGGCCCCTCCTCGCCCTCCTAATTTCCTTTTTAAGTATGCCCCTGCACCTCCTATACTCCTCTAGGGCTTCCACCGTCTTTTGTCTTTTGTAACTGCCAAAAGCCCCCCTTTTTTTCCTAATGCATTTTTGTATATCCTTTGTCATCCAAGGTTCCCTTTGCTTGTTGGTCCCACCCTTGACCTTTACAGGAACATGTTGGTGTTGTACTCTCTCTATTTCCCTTCTGAAAGCCTCCCACTGTTTTGATGTGGATTTTCCTATAAGTAGCTGCTCCCAGTCCACTTTTGCCAGATCCTGTCTTATCTTATTAAAATCGGCCTTCCCCCAATTTAGAACCCAGATTTCCGGGCCGTCTTTGTCTTTTTCCATGACCACCTTAAATCTCACCGAATTGTGGTCACTATCGCCAAAATGCTCTCCTACAGACACTTCCACCACCTGCCCGGCTACGTTCCCTAGAATTAGGTCCAGTACCGCCCCCTCTCTTGTAGGACTTTCTACATGTTGGCTCAAAAAGCTTTCCTGGATGCACTTTAAGAATTCTGCTCCCTCCAAGCCTTTCACACTCTGACTATCCCAATTTATATTGGGGAAGTTGAAATCCCCCACTATTACTACCCTATTATTTTCACACTTTTCTGATATCTGCCTGCATATCTGTTCCTCTATCTCCCCCTGACTGTTTGGGGGCCTATAGTACACTCCCAGCAAGGTGCTTGACCCCTTTTTGTTTTTAAGTTCTACCCATATGGCCTCATTAGAGGAACCCGCTAATATATCATCCCTCCTTACAGCAGTAATAGACTCCTTAATTAATATTGCAACACCCCCTCCCCTTTTACACCCCCCTCTGTCTCGCCTGAAGATTCTATACCCCGGAATATTTAGCTGCCAGTCCTGACCCTCCCTCAACCATGTCTCCGTGATAGCAACAATATCGTACTCCCATGTGTTCAACAACAACTTCAGTTCATCCACCTTATTTGCAAGACTCCTTGCATTAAAATAAATGCCTTCCAGCCCTGCCCTATTCCCTTTTGCCTTCACATCTTTGCTCTGCCTTCCCTGCTGACTTGTTTTTTCCTCCTTATTTGGCTGTACATCACCCCCTACTATAGCTCCACTCTATATCCCATCCCCCTGCCGAATTAGTTTAAACCCCCCCCCAGCAGTGCTAGCAAACCTCCCCGCAAGGATATTGGTTCCCCTCTGGTTCAGGTGTAAACCGTCCGACTTGTACAAGTCCCACCTTTCCCAGAAGCAGACCCAGTGATCCAGGAAACTAAAGCCCTCCCTCCTGCACCATCCCTTTAGCCACGCATTCATCTGTTCTATCCTCCTATTCCTATACTCACTAGCACGTGGCACCGGGAGTAATCCAGAGATTACAACCTTTGAGGTCCTGCTCCTTAATCTTGCCCCTAGCTCCCTAAATTCTTGCTGCAGGACCTCATCCCTCTTTTTACCTATGTCGTTGGTACCAATGTGGACCACGACCTCTGGCTGTTCACCCTCCCCCTCCAGAATGCCCTGCAGCCGCTCAGTGACATCCTTGACCCTGGCACCAGGGAGGCAACAAACCATCCTGGATTCACGTCTACGGCCACAGAAACGCCTATCTGTTCCCCTTTCTATAGAATCCCCTACGACTATTGCTCTCCCACTCTTTTTCCTCCCCTCCTGGGCAGCAGGAGCGCCCCCAGTGCCAGGAAGCTGGCTGCTGCTGCCTTCCCCTGGTGAGTCATTCCCCCCAACAGTATCCAAAACGGTATACTTGTTTGAGAGGGGAATGGTCACAGGGGTTTCCTGCACTACCTGCCTACTTCTATTGCTCCACCTGGTGGTCACCCATTTCCTTTCTTCCTGTGCAGCCCTTCCCTGCGGTGTGACCAACTCACTAAACGTGCTATCCACGAACTTCTCAGCCTCGTGAATGCTCCACAACCCATCCACCCGCAGCTCCAGCTCCTCAATGTGGTCTGCTAATAGCTGCAGATGGATGCATTTCCTGCACACGTAGTCACCAGGGGCAGTGCCCCTGAATTCCCACATGGAGCAGGAGGAGCACATCACGGGGCTGGGCTCTCCTGGCATGACTTTCCCCTTAATTAATTTAAATTAATTTACTATCACCAATTAAAGATATCTCTAAAGCTCTTGTATAGTCTACCAACAGTACCTGCTACACCAGAAAAGACCCTAGTAACGATAAACTACAGAGTTAAAGTTTAAAAAAGAGAAATACTCACCAACCAATCACTTACCTGCTCCCTGGTGACGTCACACACTGACTATTTTTTACCTCTCTCCCCGCTGCGGTGTTGGCGGGCCTCGCTGGTCGTGGGTTTTTATACCCGGCTGCTCCTCCTCTGCTCCCGCTGCTCCGAGTGCTCTCGGGCCTCGCTGGTCGTGGGTTTTTATACCCGGCTGCTCCTCCTCTGCTCCCGCTGCTCCGAGTGCTCTCGGGCCTCGCTGGTCGTGGGTTTTTATACCCGGCTGCTCCTCCTCTGCTCCCGCTGCTCCGAGTGCTCTCGGGCCTCGCTGGTCGTGGGTTTTTATACCCGGCTGCTCCTCCTCTGCTCCCGCTGCTCCGAGTGCTCTCGGGCCTCGCTGGTCGTGGGTTTTTATACCCGGCTGCTCCTCCTCTGCTCCCGCTGCTCCGAGTGCTCTCGGGCCTCGCTGGTCCTGGGTTTTTATACCCGGCTGCTCCTCCTCTGCTCCCGCTGCTCCGAGTGCTCTCGGGCCTCGCTGGTCGTGGGTTTTTATACCCGGCTGCTCCTCCGCTGCTCCTCCTCTGCTCCCGCTGCTCCGAGTGCTCTCGGGCCTCGCTGGTCGTGGGTTTTTATACCCGGCTGCTCCTCCTCTGCTCCCGCTGCTCCGAGTGCTCTCGGGCCTCGCTGGTCGTGGGTTTTTATACCCGGCTGCTCCTCCTCTGCTCCCGCTGCTCCGAGTGCTCTCGGGCCTCGCTGGTCGTGGGTTTTTATACCCGGCTGCTCCTCCTCTGCTCCCGCTGCTCCGAGTCTCCCAATCTACCATGGCCAACTTGTCCCTCATACCCTTGTAGTTTCCTCTGTTTAGATTGAAGACCTTAGTTTCAGATTGGACTACATCACTCTCAAACTTAATGTAAAATTCAATCATATTTTGGTCACTTGTCCCTAAAGGCCCCTTTACCACAAGATTATTGATTAGGCCTTTCTCATTACACAGTACCAGATCCAGAATAGCCTGTTCCCTGGTTGGTTCCTCCATATACTGATCCAGGAAACCATCTCGCATGCATTCCAAGAATTCGTCCTCCACACCATTAGTGGTAATTTGATTTGCCCAGTCAATAATTAGATTACAGTCCCCCATGATTACCGTATTGCCCTTGTTACATGCACTTCTAATTTTTTGGTTGATACTGTGCCCTACATTACCACTGCTGTATGGTGGCCTATACACAACTCCCACCAATGTTTCCTGCCCTTTGCTGTTTCTTAGCTCCACCCAAACTGATTCCAGTTCTACATCACAATCTGCCGAGCCAAGATCTTTTATCTCTACCGTACTGATCTCATCCCTTATTAACAGCGCTGTGCCACCTCCTTTTCCTTTTTGTCTGTCCTTCCTAAATGTTGAGTACCCTGGAACATTCAGTTCCCAGCTGTGGTTACCCTGCAACCATGTCTCTGTAATGGCAAATACATCATGCCCATTTACTTCTATTTGTGCCTTGTTTCCCCCCTTCCCCCATAATGTGTTCTGAGCACCAAAACACAGCCAAAATTCAGCCGCTATACTCCTGTCCACTGGATCTCAGTACTCGGTTCCCTCTGCTTTGCTACCTCCCTCCCTGCTCTCAAAAGCTCTCAAAATCCTTCGACTGTGCCTTTGATTTCCATTCTAGCCACTCCTTTTTGTTTCTTTACCCCCCATATCCGTCCCCTCCTATTGCAAAGTGCTCTGAGGCTTATTTTTGCATGTGGGGCTGCTGTACAAGTAACAGTGCAAGTTGCTGTTACTTATGAATTTAATCATTCATCTATATACTAGCACCATAATATGGGGTACAGTAGCATAGTGGTTAGTAATCCAGAGGCCTGGACTAATGATCCAGAGACGTGAGTTCAAATCCCACCATGGCAGCTGGGGAATTTAAATTCAGTTAATTAAATAAATAAAATGGTGACCATGAAACTACCAGATTGTTGTAAAACACATCTGATTCACTCATGTCCTTTAGGGAAGGAAATCTGTTGTCCTTACATGGTGTGGCCTATATGTGACTCCAGACCCACAGCAATGTGGTTGACTCTTAACTGCCCGAGCAAGGCACTCAGTTGTACCAAACTGCTACTGCAGCTGTGGTTCAAGAAGGCAGCTCACCATCACCTCCTGAAGGGCAAGTAGGGATGGGCAATAAGTGCTGGCCTTGCCAGTGATGCCCACATCCTGTGAATGAATTTTTAAAAATAATCAGGGACATAATTTAAATATGTGTATATATATCTAAAACTTCCCAGAACGATTTGGAGAGGCTTGTGAGGGAGCCGCGGTTGCTGTGGAACCTTGGGAGCTGAGTGACAGGTTGCTGGAATGCTACGTGTTCTCTGGGCATTGTTGACGCGCGCACACGTCAGAGACACACCTGAGCGGCGCGCGGGCAGCTTCCAGTCTGCGGCTGCTGGATCCTCCTGGCTCTGCAACATCGTGAGCATAGGTACCGGCAGCATCGCGCACGGCAACCCTCCTTTCATCTGGTAGGTGGGAATCATCCCTTCTAACCAATTGAAATATTGTTGCTAAGCGGACGTTTAATAAATTATTTAAAGCACAGTGCAAAAAGAAATGGATTGACGATTTTTTTTCATGTTGGCGGCGAGAGCATCAGCAGAGAACGCTGAATGAGGTATCAACTCTCGTCTTCAGAATTGGTTTAATGTCGGCTCCAGTTTACAGGTTCCGTGGCTTTGTAATCTGTCGCTTATTTTTGTGGTTTTGATCTAAACTGAGCGGCCGGTGATCTTCCATATGGAAAGATGGCCTAGAAGGATGCGAGGGAAGTGCTGAATTGTATGGTAGCCGGCAGTGTATCCTTCGGGTGTCATGTTTTCCAATACCCGGTTATTCTTCAAGATGGCAGAAGCTCGTAGTCTTTTCTGTGCGATCTCTTGTATTTACTATATCATCCCCAGCCAGTTTAGGAAGTATTTGGTAAGGTATTAAAACACCGATAAGAATATATTGTGCATCACTTGAGAATTTGCTGTCGTGTGAAATGGGCGTGATGCAAAAACAAAGCCAGTTATCGCCTTTGAATAAAGGTCTTTGTAAAAAAAAAGTTTGGAAACATTTTTTTTTCCTTGGGAAGGGAAATGAACTGTTATTTTTGTCATGGCTGTCATGCACAAATGACACAGTAATGGATTTGTAAACAAAAATTGTTAAACCCTTATACAAAAGCAAAATAACAACACCTTTAATTTGGAGGAAGTGAGTGGACCCGCATGGGCCCTAGGTAAGCCTGTCTTTTCGTGGGATATGTGGAACATTGTTTGTTCCAGTCCTACTCAGGTCCCCTCCCTCACCTCTTTTTCCAGTACATTGATGACTATTGGTGCCGTTTCCTGCTCTCGCCCTGAAGTAGAAAATTTCATTCACTTTGCTTCCAATTTCCACCCTTCCCTCACCTTAACATGGTCCATCTCCGACTCTTCCCTTCCCTACTTCGGCTTCTTTGTCTCCATTTCTGGGGATAGGCTGTTGACAAACATTTACTATAAGCCCACTGACTTCCACAGTTACTTGGACTACACTTCCACCCCGCTTCCTGTAAAAGACCATTCTTCCAGTTTCTCCGTCTCCGCCGCATTTGCTCTGACGATGCCACCTTCCATACTAGTGCTTCCGATATGTCTTCCTTTTTCCTCAACCGAGGATTACCGTCGACCATGGTTGATACAGCCCTTGACCGTGTCTGTTCTATTTTCTGCATTTCTGCTGTTGCCCCTTCCCCTCCCTCCAGAACCACAATAGCATTCCCCTTATCCTCACCTTTCACCCCACCAGCCTCCACATTCCCCAGATCATCATCCGCCATTTCCATCTAGCATGATCCCGTCACCAAACACATCTTCCCCTTCCCGCCCCTTTCAGCATTCCGAAGGGACTGCTCCCTCCGCAGCACCCTGGTCCACTCCTCTATCACCCACAATTCCCCTTCCCCTTCCCACGACACCTTCCCGTACAAGCACAGGAGATGCAACACCTGCCCTTTTACCTCCTCCCTTCCCACTGTCCTGGGCCTCAAACACTCCTTCCAGGTGAAACAGTGATTTACTTGTACTTCTTGCAATTTAGTATACTGTATTCGCTGCTCATGATGCGGTCTCCTCTACATTGGGGAGACCAAACGCAGAGTGGGTGACTGCTTTGCGGAACACCTCCATTCAGTCCGTAAGCCTGACCCCGAGCTTCCGGTCGTCTGTCACTTTAATTCTCCGCTCCACTCCCACTCTGACCTCTCTGTACTCAGCCTCTTAAACTGTTCCAATGAAGCTCAGCGTAAGCTTGAGGAACAGCAGCTCATCTTTCGATTAGGCCCTTTACAGCCTTCTGGACTCAACATCGAGTTCAACAATTTCAGACCATAACCTCGGCCCCTATTTTTAAAATTTTTTTCCTTTTTCTTTTTCTCTCATGGCAGCTGTTGATGATTTTGCTATTGCCGTTTACACCTCATCTAGAGTCATCTTTTGTTTCTTACCTTGTCCCATTACCATCTCCTTTTGCCTTGTACCATCATTCCTTTTGTCTTTTAATCTCTCCTGCCTTCCATCCTATCACAGACCTTCCCTTTTGTTCTTTCCTCCCCTCCCCCCTCTCCCTGCCCCTACACTGGTTTAAAAATCTGTTACATCTCAAACTTTTTCCAGTTCTGACGAAAGATCATCGACCTAAAACGTTAATTCTGTTTCTCTCTCTACAGATGCTGCCTGACCTGCTGAGTATTTCCAGCATTTTCTGTTTTTATTATTGTTAAACCCTTATTGGGGAAGGTAGCATCTTTTTAAAAATGAATATGGTGTATAGAAACATAAAAATGCCTATAAAGATTTCTGTTCCTATTTATAAAATTATTGCAGCCTAATTGTGTCATTTCTGTATTGGGAATATGCAAAATTACTGGTGTTTTATTTAAAAAAAAAACAAACAATTTCTACATGTCTTCATTTTCAGAATTGGATATTGGACAAAATATAACAGATATATTTCTGACCTATGGTGTAATATCCTACAAACTGATCAATAGTCTACTCTAATGGAAATCAACTTCTTGGTTTCAATTGCAGTGTGCATGTGTGTGTGTGTGTTTGACTTGCATTTGGAATATATGGATACGAAATTGGCTAAGTGATAGGAACCAAAGAGTAGTGGTGAACGGTTGTTTATTGGACTGGAGGAAGGTATACAGTGCTGTTCCCCAGGGGTCAGTACTAGGACCACTGCTTTTATTGATATATATTAATAAATTAGACTTCAGTGTACAGGGCACAATTTCAAAATTTGCAGATGACACAAAACTTGGAAGTATAGTGAACAGTGAGGAGGATATTGATAGACTTCAAGAAGACATAGACAGGCTGGTGGAATGGACACGTGGCAGATGAAATTTAATGCAGAAAAGTGCGAAGTGATGCATTTTGGTAGGAAGAACGAGGAGAGGAAATATAAACTAAAGGGTACAATTCTGAAGGGGGTATATGAAAAGAGAGACCTGGGGGGTATATGTGCACAAATCATTGAAGGTGGCAGGGCAGGTTGCGAGAGCAGTTTAAAAAGCATACAGGATCCTGGGCTTCTTAAATAAAGGCATAGAGTACAAAAGTAAGGAAGTTATGATGAACCTTTATAAAACACTGGTTCGGCCTCAACTGGAGTATTGTGTCCAATTCTGGGCACCGCACTTTTGGGCTGGATTTTGCGGGGGTCAATGGGCATGATTGGTGGTGGGTTGGGTGTTTTTTTCCCCTCAGTGGGTCGGAACCCTGCTATGAACCCACCGCCACGCGCCTTTACCAAATGTCGGGTCTGTCAGCGCTGAGCAGGCCCGTCACGCAGCGGCGGGGGAGGCAATTAAAATCATGAGTGGCTTGTTTACAGCTACTTATTTTTTTTCCCCAACTTTGGATTTGACAGGTTGCCCACTGGTTTCCTGCTGTGCCTAGACCTCATCTGTGAAGCTGAGGCGGGATGACAGTGGCCATTGAATCAACTGATGAGTTGACCGTTTCAAATGTCATGTCAAAGCTCCCAGCTGATTGAGACATGTTCCCTTAACCACTAGCTTCTCTAAACTGCATTTCCACTGCAGATTCAGGATGCTGCAAGTCTTTAGACAAGTCTCCAATTTGTTTATGGTCCCTACAAAAAGAGTACACAAATCTCCATCCAGTCTGACCTCATTACCTCTCCCACCATTGACAGATTGATTCTGTCATCTCTACTTCACCTGCCATCTATTCCATCAGCATCGGTGCCCTTGAAACTCTCTCACCTTGGTCCTCAAAATCCCACCATGATCAGCCCCAACACCAGTATCACCAACAACAACACCAACCTTCTCCGCAATCAACTGATGCTGCACAAGACACACGGCATGAGCACCTGACCACATTGCTGCCAGGGGTGGCCTCACCATGGCCAAATTTACTTCACTTAACCCTGGCTGCCACATGATGTGCCAGGTTGGCACCACCCCACACCAACACCATAAAGCATCCCTACAATGCCACTCCTTTCACACGCATCACCATTGTGGGGGGTACCGTTAAATCACAACATTCACTGCACCTCACTAAGCCACTTGCAAAGGTGCACACAAATCTGTCCAAGAACGCATAGTGTTGAAAATAAAGTTTTCAATGTTTGACACCACATTCACAGAAACTTTACATGAACATTGCATAAGACACTCAAGTGCCTGCCCTTGTGTGTTCTTCATTGGTATGATTGCACTAGGATGAGGGTGAGTGTGGGGTGTCTTGTGAGATGGGAATGTGATAATGTAGATCGAGAGGGATGGGTGGAGATGCAAGGTAAGTAGGTAAGTTGGTGTGAGTAAGGATGTGCAGGAGTAGGTTAGGAAAGGCAGAGTGATGGGGATGTGATGAGAGGCACAGCAGGGTGAGGTTGAGTGTGGCTTTGTACTAATGTTTCGTTATCTACTGAGATCATTTTGAAACGTTTGCGCCACTGCACCCAGGTCCTCCTGACCACATCTCTGCTTGTGCCCTCCTGTGCAATGTGCAACCAGGCTGTGTTGATCTCCTGGGGAGGTCTCTTCCGCCTATGGGAAGGGAAGAGGACCTCCTTGTGTGCTGTAACTACCTCCATAAGCATATGGAGGGTGTCATGGGAGAGCCTGGGCGCAGCCCTGCACCTCTGTGCAGTGCTTGTCAGTGTTTGCAGCACCTCAATGCTGTAGAACACTGACAGCACAAATGTCAAAATAAATTTGGACTTGATCCCTTTTAGGAAACCGGCTGATGACGTATCATCAAATGATGTCACCAGACCTGCTTCCTCTAATTGGCCAGGAAACGTGCTGGGCGGGCTTAACAAGCCCAATCTCGGGAAAGTCATTTCAGAGGCTGGGTTGGAGACCGCAGCGGGTCGGGACCCGCCACCGACGGAGGTTCATAAAATCGCGGCCATTGTGTCCAATTCTGGGCACCACACTTTAGGAAGGATGTGAAGGCCTTAGAGAGGGTGCAGAAAAGATTTACAAGAATGGTTCCAGGGATGAGGGACTTTAGTTACGTGGATAGACTAGAGAAGGTTGAGAAGAGATTTGATAGAAGCATTCAAAATCATGAGGGGTCTAGACAGAGTAGATAGAGAGAAACTGTTCCCATTGGCGGAAGGGTCGCGAACCAGAGGACACAGATTTAAGGTGATTGGCAGAAGATCCAAAGGCGACATAAGGGAAAAACTTTTTTACGCAGCGAGAGATTATGATCTGGAAGGCACTGCCTGAAAGGGTGGTGGAGGCAGACTCAATCGTGGCTTTCAAAAGGGAATTGGATAAGTACCTGAAGGGGAAAAAAATTGCAGGGCTCCGGGGATAGGGTGGGGGAGCGGGACTCGCTGAAGTGCGCTTGCATAGAGCTGGGACGGGCTGAATGGTTACAGCACAGAAGCAGGCCATTCTATGATTCTATAATCCACCTATAATAGGAAATGCATGCAGACATAACATTTTTATCAACCTTTTCCACTATAAATTCCTGTAGCACCACCGCTGATGAGAGGGAATTGTAATTAAAGTGTGACAAGTTTATGTAGCTTTCATTATAAATATGAACAAAGAAATTGATAATGGAATTATAAAAAATAAGGACAGAATGCATGACTTTAAAATTGGGACTGAATAACATATGTGTGCCCATGTCCAATTTCCCCTGTCTCTAATCCCACCTTACCTGAAGAAGACATTTGGTCTTGACTTCCCACGTGCAATGCCTCAGGAGATCAACTCGTATATTATTAAATGTTTTGTGTAAGGCACACACTTCCTGTCTACAAGACTTTATTGTCAGAACTTTTCAGTTATGCTTTCATGTCAACATAAAATTCTATGTGAACATCTATAATGGGAATTTATTTGGAGCCTTCCTATATAAACACTTATCTGTCACCGTTGCTGCTGGCCTTCCAACACTTCAAGCTGCCATTGTCACCCAGCTGGGCCTGACATTTTGTCCTGTCTGCTCTGTTTCCCCTGAAAAATATTAAAGCAAAATCACTTCCCACTCTGGTTTTCTCCCTGCTCTGCCCCTAATAAATTCAATGTAATTTTTTAAATGGGCCTTGCTGCTACCTCTGTCTGGCTCTTCCATTAGCGTCCAATCCTTGAATTTTATTAAATTGCCCACAGTAGATCTTAAGTTGTGAACGCGCTCAGTGCTTATATTTCCTGAATCTGCTTTCCCACTCTGTCTTGAACCCTGATGCCGAGCCCCCCACACAGTGCATCTTTTCTTCATGGACTTGCTGCTCCAGCTCTATTCCGATCCAGTGATCTGCTCTGTTTTCTTCATGGCTATGGGGATAAATGTACAGCAGGTCTAATATTTTTTTGCACATTCACTGGTGGCTGATGCTCAATTGATGAATTCACCGGCACCAATTTTTGTATTAACTTATTGATTATTTGATGTGCCTACTGCTCCATTCACTTATTAATGATTGCTACCTGTTTCTCCATTTATAAACTGATTTGCTTTGGCTCAGTGATTTATTAATTCTCTTGTGTTATTTGCTTGTAGCTGGTGCTCTGTTAATTCACTGATGCCCACTGCTCCCTTCATTTATTAATGTGTTGGTTTGTCCATTGCTCCATTATTTCATTCATTCATTTACTGCTGCCTGCTGCTCCATTAATTTATTGATTTATTCATTTGACCATTGCTTCATTATTTAATTCATTCATTACTGTCCACTGCTCTGTTAATTTATTGATTTGTGTATGTACTTGCTACTCTATGAATTTATTAATTCATGGGTGCCCACTGCTCCATTATGTCTTCTACCATATTCATTTATTAATTTGCTGGTGCTTCTGCTCTTATGGATTTATTGATTTAGTCATGGCCAGTACTGTATTGACTTATTAATGATTTGTGCTTGCTTAGTTATGCTGCAATGTTCATCAATAACCTTTCATTGTTGTGAGTGAGTGTTCATGTATATTGTGTCTGTCGGTTGAGTTTTCCTGCTGCAAATGCATAGTATGAAACAAAATCAGTAACGCATTAGTTATAATTTAAGTTCTCCATTTTATTCTGTTAATTTTTAATCACCATGTTATTACAGTGCAAGCTTCTGTTGTTCACTGTTTTAGGATCTGTGGTCAACACATTCTGTGACAACATGGAGATAAAGCTATATGAGCTGGATTTTCTCCCAGAGCAGAATCCGGGCAGCTGGCTGGCGGAATGCACTGGCCGATAGTCCCGGTAGGAGGCCTGATCCATTTTGAGGACCAGGCCTCAATCGCATTGGGCTAGTGAGCTGTGGCTGGAAACCGAGTGCCCCGTGGCAACTCGGCCGACTTCCAGAATGGAAGAGGGCAGGTTCTTTGGGGGCGGGGCAGCTGGAGCAGCAGTTGCCCAGGCTTGGTTTGTGGAGCCTGGAGGGGCACTTGGGATCCCCTTAGACCAGATCACCATCTGATGTTGGTCAGTGTTCATTGTATTCAGGTGGTGGGTATGAATTGGGGACTCTCTTATGCTCATATATGTATATGGGAGTAGGCTAGGGAAGGGTTGCAAGCTTATCTTGGGGGTGCACACTATGTAATGTGTGGCTCTGTAAATAAAGGCTCTGGTATTCTATCCTTCACCACCTAGCTATCTGACTTTTTACATGGTAGCAGAGAATGGTTGCCTAAAGGTGGAGGTTGGAAACTACAATTTTTTTTGGGAGGGGGACATAAAACTTGAAAGACTAGTGGCCAATGTGGAAAATGGCAGAAACAAGTTTAAATTTTTGAGGTATGACTACCCTCCGATGTTCTCGGAGTTTGAACCATATGACCAGTGGGAGAATGAGGTTGATATGGGTTACTACTCTACCAAAGAGAAAACAAGGCATGGTCTTGGCATTGTCACTTCCTGAACGAAGTAAAATCAGAAGTAAGGTATTTTCTGAGATGGATGCAACTCAATTGGATAATGATGACGGACTTGACTCTAATGGAATTCCTGGATAAAATTTACAAGAAAGATGACCTGTTAAATGCCCATCAGGCCTGGTCAGAATTTGATAGATTTCGGAAAATGGACTGTTATTCAATGGAAGAGTATATCATAGACTTTAACAAATTATACAAAAGGATAACGAAGTTCAATTTGGGAATCCCTGGATTGGTACTGGCGTTTAAATTACTAGATTGTGCTAATGTGTTTCATATGGACAGGCAATTGGTTCTAACTGGTGTCCAGTTCTTTGAAAAGAACACTCTGTCGGATCAGATGTCTGCTGCCTTAAAAATTCCTGGGGAAACAGTCATTCCCTTCAGCCTCCATGGAATAAATGAGGTATTCCGCTGTGACACAAAGAATAGAAGATTCGATGGTTACCACGTTTAGAAATAGTCGAGATACTGGACGGATCAGATCAAAGCTCTGCAGTCCTGCCACATCCAGTCGTGAATGGTGGTGGACCATTAAACAACTAACGGGAGGAGGAGGTTGCATGAATATCCCCATCCTCAATGATGGCGGAGCCCAGCACGTGAGTGCAAAAGACAAGGCTGAAGCGTTTGCAACCATCTTTAGCCAGAAGTGCCGAATGGATGATCCATATCGGCCTACTCCTGAGGTCCCCACCACCACAGAAGCCAGTCTTCAACCAATTCGATTCACTCCACATGATATCAAGAAACCACTGAGCGCACTGGATACAGCAAAGGCTATGGGCCCCGACAACAACCCAGCTATAATGCTGAAGACTTGTGCTCCAGAGCTAGCCGCACCCCTAGCCAAGCTGTTCCATTACAGCTACAACACTGGCATCTATCCGACAATATGGAAAACTGCCCAGGTATGTCCTGTCCACAAAAAGCAGGACAAATCCAATCCGGCGAATCACCGCCCCATCAGTCTACTCTCAATCATCAGCCAAGTGATGGAAGGGGTCATCAACAGTGCTATCAAGCGGCACTTACTCACCAATAACCTGCTCACTGATGCCCAGTTTGGGTTCCGCCAAGACCACTCGGCTCCCGACCTCATTACAGCCTTGGTCCAAACATGGACAAAGCAGCTGAATTCCAGAGGTGAGGTGAGAGTGACTGCCCTTGACATCAAGGCAGCATTTGACCGAGTGTGGCATCAAGGAGCCCTAGTAAAACTGAAGTCAAAGGGAATCAGGAGGGAAACGCTCCACTGGCTGGAGTCATACCTAGCACAAAGGAAGATGGTTGTGGTGGTTGAAGGTAAATCATCACAGCCCTAGGACATCGCTGCAGGAGTTTCTTAGGGCAGTGTCCTAGGCCCAACCATCTTCAGCTGCTTCATCAATGACCTTCCCTCCAACATCAGATCAGAAATGGGGATGTTCGCCGATGATTGCAGTGTTCAGCGCCATTCACAACTCCTCAGATAATGAAGCAGTCCATGCCCGCATGCAACAAGACCTGAACAACGTTCCGGCTTGGGCTAATAAGTGGCAGGTAACATTCGCGCCACAGAAGCGCCAGGTAATGACTATCTCCAATAAGCAAAAGTCTAACCACCTCCACTTGACATTCAACGGCACTACCATTGCCGAATCCCCCACCATCAACATCCTGGGGGTCACCATTGACCAGAAACTTAACTGGACCAGCCACATAAATACTGTGGCAACAAGAGCAGGTCAGGGGCTAATTATTCTGTGGCGAGTGTCTCTCCTCTTGACTTCCCCAAAGCCTTTCCACAATCTACAAGGCACAAGTAAGGAGTGTGATGGAATACTCTCCACTTGCCTGGATGAGTGCAGCTCCAACAACACTCAAGAAGCTCGACACCATCCAGGAAAAAGCAGCCTGCTTGATTGACACCCCATCCACCACCTTAAACATTCACTCCCTCCACCACCGGCGTACCGTGGTTGCAGTGTGTACCATCTACAAGATGCACTGCAGCAACTCGCCAAGGCTTCTTCGGCAGCATCTCCCAAACCCACGACCTCTTCCACCTAGAAGGACAAGGGCAGCAGGCGCATGGGAACACCACCCCCTCCAAGCCACACACCATCCTGACTTGGAAGTATATCGCTGATCCTTCATCGTCGCTGGGCCAAAATCCTAACAGCAATGTGGGAGTACCTTCACCACACGGACTGCAGCGGTTTAAGGCGGCAGCTCACCACCACCTTCTCGAGGGCAATTAGCGATGGGCAATAAATGCTGGCCTTGCCAGCGACACCCACATCCCAGAAACGAATTTAAAAAAGCATCAATGTAACAGAAAGATTAAAAATGGACAGCATGGTGATGAAAGCACATACAGCAAATCCGCTTATCACCAGAAGATGAAATTGGGACCGTAATAATGGGCGAATAATTCCAGGAACCCCCAGGGAAAAGTCATTACATGCTTTAGATGTGGCGAATTGCCCATAACGAAGAGGTAGGGACTTTGAAATGACACATGAAGACGGCCGGAGTAAGCCATTTTATAAGTACGGATGTAGTCCCCAGTGAGATACCTATGTTTTTGAGTAAACCTTCCATGAAAATGCACAAATGAAACTTGACATGGAACACGATAAGGCAATTATTTTTTGGGAAATTGGTTGATCTGCAGATCAACCAGAGAGCCAGCATGGATTTGTAAAAAGTAGGTCATGCCTGACAAATCTGATTGGATTTTTTGAAGAGGTGACTGTGGACAGGGGAATGCCTATGGATGTTATCTATACGGACTTCCAGAAGGCATTTGATAAAGTCCCTCATAAGAGACTGTTCTCTAAGCTTGAAGCCCATGGAATTGAAGGCAAATTATTGATCTGGTTAGGAAATTTGCTGAGTGGCAGGAGACAGAGAGTAGGGCTAATGGGCAGGTACTCTCATTGGCAGGATGTGACTAGTGGTGTCCCACAGGGATCTGTGTTGGGGCCTCAACTATTCTCTGTATTTATTAACGACTTGGATGATGGGATAGAAAGCCACATATCCAAATTTGCTGATGACACAAAGATAGATGGCAGTGTAGCTGAAAGCATAAACTTACAAAGAGATATTGATAGATTAAGTGAATGGACAAAACTGTGGCAAATGGATTCAATGTAGGCAAATGTGAGGTCATCCACTTTTGGACCTAAAAAGGATAGAACAAGATACTTCTAAATGGTGAAAAGCTAAAAACAGTGGCGGTCCAAAGAGACTTGGGGGTCCAGGTACAGAAAATAATCAAAAGGCTAATGGAATGCTGGCCTTTATATCTAGAGGACTAGAATACAAGGGGGTAGAAGTTATGCTGCAGCTGTACAAAACCCTGGTTAGACCACACCTGGAGTACTGTGAGCAGTTCTGGGCACCACACCTTAGGAAGGATATATTGGCCTTGGAGGGAGTGCAGCGTAGGTTTACCAGAATGATACCCAGACTCCAAGGGTTAAGTTACGAGGAGAGATTACACAAATTAGGGTTGTATTGCCTAGAATTTAGAAGGTTAAGGGGTGATTTGATCGAAGTTTTCGGGATATTAAGGGGAACAGATAGGGTAGATAGAGAGAAACTATTTCCACTGGTTGGGGAGTCTCGGACTAGGGGGCCGAGTCTAAAAATTAGAGTCAGACCTTTCAGGAGTGAAATTAGGAAACACTCCTACACACAAAGGGTGGTAGAAGTTTGGAACTCTACCGCAATTGATGCTAGATCAATTAATTTTAAATCTGAGATTGATAGATTTTTGTTAACCAAAAGTATTCAGGGATACGGGACAGAGGTGGGTATATGGAGTTAGGTCGCAGATCTATCATGATCTAATTGTATGGCAGAACAGGCTCTAGGGGCTAAATGGCCTACTCCTGTACCTATGTTTCTATGTACCCAGTCAGGACATTATTGTATCCCCTTAACAAAACCTGATGTTTCTCATCAGTGCTCGGCAAGCATTAATGACATCAGGTGATAAGGATAAGAGAGAAGAAAAACAAATTGTCTTAAATTTACATCGACAATTTGCTCACCCTACTTGTCGTCAACGTTTAAAAATCCTGCTAAAACATGCAGGTGTAGTTGATGATGAGTATATGAGGCTAATAGACGAGATTAGTGAGAACTGTGAAATCTGTAGGAAGTATATACTGTATCCTCTTGTAAGACTTTCATTGGCACGTGACTTTAACGAGGTAGTTGCCATGGATCTAAAGGTATGGGACAAAGACGGAAAGAAATGTTTTCATCTTACACTTTATTGACCTGACTATAACATTTAGTATTTCTACACTAATCTATAGTAATGCAAAGAATTATGAAAGGTAAAATTATGGAAAAATAGATAGGGACTGGACTTGGAACACCAGTGAAGCTTTTGACTGATAATGGAGGTGAATTCACTAATAAGGAATTCAGAGAAACGTGTGAGAATGTGAATATCATTGTTATGAATACAGCAGCTGAGAGCCCTTTTTGCAATGGTCTTTGTGAAAAGAATCATGCTCTGATTGATGACATGGTACATAAAATTTTGGCTGACCGACCTAGTGTAAATTGTCAGCTGCTTTAGCATAGGCAATTCATGCAAAGAATTCTCTTCAGGTAGTTGGAGGATATAGTCCTTACCAACTAGTCTATAGCGCAATCCCAAATTACCTCTGTTCTTTGTGATAATCCTCCTGCTCTAGAAGGTACTATAATTAGTGCCATTTTTTCTGAGCATTTAAATACTTTGTGTGGTGTATGTAACCTGTTCCACCTTAAGAGAACTTAAGCCTGTTCCACCTTAAGAGACGTACTACTTTCTCTGGCTGCTGTATACGTAATACCGGTGGTGACCACACCGGTCTATAAGCACTGTGTAGTAATATTGTATTCAGTATAGTCCCGACCTCCAACCAGTAAAGACCTGTTGAATTTACTCTTGTAGTCTGTGTAGTAATTATCACTATAACACACAGACTTAACAGTGGCGACGAGTCCGATTCTTACCCTGCGGCAGTTATTTCCACGGCGGCTTCATCCACAGACAGGACGTCGAAGAGAGGTTTCCACCCTCATCACCCTACTGGAAGACACGTCGAGCGGCAGGCATCGAGAAACCGGAGTGCAGAAGACATCCTGACCTCGAAGCCTCCATCAGCGACTGTCAGCTTTCTTCTTTCTACCTCGGTGGTGGGTAAGCCAGGCAGCGACGCGACAGAAAGTCAACCGCGTTGGCTGTACAGACGGGGCTGGGAAGACGGAGGAATAAGGGCGGTGAGATCGATCGCGACCGGAGATAAGGGCCGGGCCGCTTTCGAGCGAGAGGCGCAGCGCGGGGACATCGATCGCGACCGGAGATAAGGGCCGCATTCGGGCTAAAAGGCGCAGCGTCTGGGGAAACTGAAGGCGCGAGAGCCGCGGTGAAGCGGAGACAGCGTCGGGGGACGGTGGAAGACCGCCAAGCGCGGGAAAACCGCCATTTTGTGGGCGGAGGACGACGACAAGAGCGGGAAGCCGCCATCTTGGATAACATAAAAATACAATAAATTGCAACGATGCCTAAACATGGGAACATTAATACCTTTGATAGTGACATTGAAGATTGGGCCATGTATGTAAAACGCATACAAAATTATTGGAAGGCAAATAAAATTCCTGATGCAGATAAAGCACTAACATTATTAAATTTAATGGGTGCGAAGACATACGGGCAATTGAAACACCTGTTATCACCAGATGAACCGGCGGATAAGACGTTCGATGAGATTGTTACTGTCATGAAAAATCATCTAAACCCCACGCCGCTGATGCTAGCGGAACGATTTAAATTTTATGACAGAAGGCAGCTGCAGAATGAAAGCAATGCTGAATATTTGATGGAATTACGTAAGCTAGCAAAATATTGTCAGTTTGGAACGGGACTGACCGAGGCACTACGAGATAAATTTGTGTGTGGTTTATTTAAACAAGATACACAAAAGCGACTGCTCGAGGAGAATGAGCTGACGCTTGAGAAGGCGGTCACTATGGCAGCAGCACACGAAGCCACAGCGAGAGGCACGGCAGTAATGCAGCTACGGTCACCGGAATTTGGTACAAACAAATTGGGTTTGAGTTCTGTCAAATGTTATCGTTGTGGAAAGACAACGCACGATCAGAACCAGTGTTGGTTTAAAAACCAAGAATGCAGAATGTGTGGCAGGCTTGGCCACATAGCTAAAGTATGCCGGTCAGGAAAGAAGACCAGCAACAAAAAGTCACCGCAAGGAAAATACGCAAAGGTACACAAGGTGACAAAGAACAGTTTGACCGAACAGAAGTCAGATTCAGACGCTAGCAGTAATGAACTGGGTAGCTTAAGAGTACACAACGTTGGTAAGGATGCAGATCTCCAGACAATTTGGGTCACTCTTCAGATAGCAGGAGTCCAAGTAAAGATGGAATTGGACACTGGATCGGCATTGACGGTCATGAATAAGAAAGATTACAGAAGGTTATTCCAACATATTCCCCTACAGGATACGGAGATTATACTGAAAACATACACGGGGCAAAGAGTGTACCCCATCGGAAAAATAGAGGTAGAAGTGGTCCACAAGGGCGAAGAAAGCCAAGTAATGGACTTATATGTGCTACCTGAAGGAGGTCCACCACTACTAGGACGGGAGTGGATTAGGAAAATGAATATGGACTGGCACTCCTTAAAGGCACTAACGGTAGATTCCGGGGAAACAGATGTCAAACCTAAACGATTGTCCAGAATATTGGATGATGCTAAAGAGGTGTTCCAGCAGGGACTGGGAACACTGAAAGGAATTACGGCAAACATCAAGATTGATGAACATGCACAACCAAAATTTTTTAAAGCCAAACCGGTACCCTATGCAATACGACCTACTGTTGAAGCGGAACTGGAAGCACTAGAATGTTCAGGTGTACTGTCTAAGGTAGATTGGAGTATGTTCCCGTTATGAAACGTCCTGCGAGCAACAAGCCAGGAGATCCAGGGAAGGTTCGCATCTGTGGAGATTTCAAAATCACCGTTAATCCGGTGCTTCACACGGTGCAGTATCCGCTTCCACGGATTGAGGATATTTTCGCTTCATTGTCTGGCGAGAAACACTTCACCAAGATAGACCTGGCGCAGGTGTACTTGCAGATGGAGGTTGAGGAAGAGTCACGCCAATACCTCACGATCAACACGCATCGAGGGTTGTACCGGTACAATAGGCTGGTTTTTGGAGTGGCATCGGCTCCAGCAATTTGGCAGAGGGCCATGGAGCAGGTATTACAGGGAATTCCAGGCACACTGTTACCTGGACGATATTCTGATCACAGGTGATGGTGATGAACAACATCTCGCAAACTTGGAACTGGTGCTCAACAGACTGAAAGAGTATGGACTTAGAGTAAATCGGCAGAAATGTGAGTTCTTCCAGAAGCGGATCTCGTACTGTGGCCATGTCATTGACTGGGAGGGGCTTCATAAGTCTCCTGACAAGATTGAGGCAGTTGTAAAGGCTCCCGCTCCGGAGAATGTCTCTCAGTTGAGGTCGTTTCTAGGATTAATTAACTATTACCATAAATTTCTGCCAAATCTATCCACGGTACTGCACCCGTTAAATGCTCTTTTACAGAAAGGGGTACCATGGGAATGGGGCGAAAACTGTAAGAAGGCATTTCGCAAAAGCAAAGAATTGATCACCTCAGGAAGTGTTGGCTCACTTCAACCCGACACTGCCTATTCGGTTGGCTTGTGATGCTTCTCCATATGGTATTGGGGCAGTACTCTCACACAAGTTGCCAAATGGCACGGAAAGGCCAGTCGCGTTTGCATCCAGATCATTGACCTCCGCTGAGCGCAACTATGCGCAGATCGATAGGGAGGCTCTTAGCCTTGTATGGGGAGTGAAGAAGTTTAATCATTACCTGCAGGGCCAAAAATTCACACTTCTGACAGACCATCAACCGTTGGTATCCATTTTTAACCCAGCGTCTCCAGAGATGGTCTCTTTTCCTAGGGGCACATCAATATCAAATAGAATTCAAAGGTACGAAACAGCATGGCAATGCTGATGGGCTGTCGCGCCTGCCACTACCTGAAGAAGAAGACACGACGAAAGTTGACCCTGTTGAGTTATTTCATTCGACCATCATCGAGTGTTTACCAGTCACCAATGCAAGTATTGAAAGAGAAACCAGGAACAGCCCGACACTGTCCAGAGTCTACGAGGTGACAGTGAAAGGATGGCCAACACTGGGTGATCCTCTGTTACCGGCATTTTCGGCAAGGCGAGACCAGCTGTCCGTCTGCCATGGTACCTTAATGTACGGGACAAGAGTGATTATTCCTCCCAAGTTAAGGGAAAGAGTTTTAAACGAACTGCATGAAGGTCATCTGGGGGGGGAGTTAAAATGAAAAGTCTTGCTAGGGCTTATGTATGGTGGCCGGGTATTGACCAACAGATTGAGGAGTTAACGAAAAGCTGCGCTGGGTGCCAAAAAGTGCAAAATGCACCTCCGATAGCACCGCTACACCCATGGGAATGGCCTTCAGCCCCATGGCAACACGTACACATTGACTTTGCTGGTCCATTCATGGACTCCATGTTCCTAATCGCGGTGGACGCACATTCCAAATGGCCAGAAGTGATCAAGATGAATACCACTACTTCAGAAAAGACAATTGTGGTGTTAAGAACAATATTCGCAAGGAACGGATTGCCAGAACAGATCTGTTCGGACAACGGACCACAGTTTGTATCGGAAGAATTCCAACAATTCTTAAAGAAGAATGGAGTAAAACATTATACCTCTGCCCCATATCATCCGGCGACAAACGGGTTGGCTGAAAGATTTGTCCAGACATTCAAAAAGGCAATTAAGGCCATGAACGATGATCAGATTCCGCTGCAACACAAGGTCGGCAAGTTCCTGATGTCATATCGAAACGCCGATCATGCAGTGACTAACCAAAGTCCTGCCATGATGTTTTATAACAAGAGGTTGCGGTCCAAGTTGGACTTGTTAAAACCAAATGTGCGGAGGGAAGTGGAAAACAAACAGTTTCGGCATGTTAACAACAAGACCACTTGAACTTTCGACGTAGGACAACCAGTGTTGGCAAGGGGCTATGGAAACGAAAAATGGCAGTCCCGAACAATTCGGGCCAGACAAGGACCTCTGATGTACACAGTAGATATTGGTCATAATGTGATAAGGCATCATGCGGATCAACTGGTAGAGTCGAGAGCAAGGGTCGAACCCATGGTTGTGACAGAGACAACTGTGGAAGACGTTAATGAACCTGAAGCATCTACCTCGGCAGGGAATGTACTTGATGATGATGATGACACCCAATACATTGGAAACCAAATAGAGGAGGCACCTCAACAACAAGAATCAGAGACTACTGAGAGGCGTTATCCAAGCCGCATCAGAAAGCCTCCTGAGAGACTGAACCTTTGAACTGTTATACCTGAAGTTATATATGTATATATGTTATTATGTTATGTTAAATGGGGATATGACTGTTAAGCTAAAAAGGGAGGATTGTGGTGTATGTAACCTGTTCCACCTTAAGAGAACTTAAGCCTGTTCCACCTTAAGAGATGTACTACTTTCTCTGGCTGCTGTATACGTAATACCGGTGGTGACCACACCGGTATATAAGCACTGTGTAGTAATATTGTATTCAATATAGTCCCGACCTCCAACCAGTGAAGACCTGTTGAATTTACTCTTGTAGTCTGTGTAGTAATTATCACTATAACACACAGACTTAACACTTTGCATGCAAGGAGACAGGCCTTTATCAAGGCTGATGTATGAGAAAATTTGCAGAGCACTGAGGCATCGTATTAGACCAGCTGAGATAGAGTTCAATTCAGGAGATTTGGTATACTGTAAGAGAGCGGGTTCTAGGGAATGGAAAGGGCTTGGTAAGGTAATAGGTCATGATGGTAAGACAGTGCTTGTCAAACATGGCAATCAAACTGTTAAGGTTCATTCCTCACGGTTAATTGGAATTAATGATAAAATCTCAGACTCTGAGCAGTTGATAGAAGTAAACGAAACACCTTTACCTCAAATGTTGATGATTTTTTTGATGAGGGTCCTGAGGAACAGAATGAGGTAGATCAAGGGATGGACAGTGGTAATGTGAGTGATCATGACACACCTGACAAAGCTATCGCATCCACAGGACAATTGCCCAAAGTGGCTACATGGGTGACATATGTTCCAGAGGGGATTAATGAATGGAGAGATGTGACAATTTGGGACATGCAGGAAAAGCTACTAGTAGGTTTAAATTTCAGTTGAATGGTTAGGATGATGGCCAAGAAGCGAGGTCCATGAACTGGCAGAATGGGGTGAAAGAGTGGAAAGTAAGAAAGCACAGTACAAGTAGTGATGGTGAGCCCGGAAGTGACTCTCACGTCAGAAAACAGCCACAACCTAGAGAAAGAGCCTCCGATAGTGCAAGAGAGAGATCTCTCAGTAGTAGTCCCTGCAGACGTAAAATTGGAAGTAGAGGCCGTAGCTTGAATAGATCAGGCAAAGAAACAAAGACTACAGAACTAGAAATAGAATTCCTCATGATCGTGAAGTTTTGGTGGCTGCCAATAAACTTGAGGATAAACACTGGGTGATACAGCTGTTAGAGTAGACTCTCCCACTGCTGGCAAAGTAATCTTAACCTTTTTGGCTCTTTTGGCCATGCATTCATGGGAGTGTAGGTCAATTGACATAAAAGCTGCATTTCTGCAGGGTGATACTTTTCAGAGAGAAGTGTTTCTGAAAACACCTAAAGAGGCAGCAGGTGCAGAAGGAAACTAAACAAATGCACCTATGGCCTGAATGATGCTTCCAGGGTATAGTATTTTTCATTGAGATCTTTTTTGCTGAAGATAGGTTGTGTTCAACTAAAATCAGATCCCGCAATGTTTTATTGGACCTATAAAGAAAAACTTTCAGGTGTCTTCATGATGCATGTTGATGATTTCTTATGGGGTGGTACTGCGGAATTTGAGACATTTGTCATTAATACGATTATAGTAGAATTTAACATTGGAAGTCAGGCCTGTGGGGCTTTGGTTTAGATATTAAGCAAAGTGGGCCTGTTATAACTTTAAATCAACAGTCCTATTTAGAGAGTGTTACTCCCATCCTGGTTAATCGTACTAGGCCATCACAGAAAGGTGATGTTATATCTGAAAAAGAGACAGAGCAATTGCGAAGTTTGATTGTGCTCTCAGACTAGACCAGATGCTAGTTTTTGATGTGTTGGAGTTAAGTACTTCAATGAAACACCCTACAGTAAAGAATGTTTTAAGGGCAAATAAAACATTACGAAAACTAAATCTGGATAAATGCGTAGTTAAGTTCCCATCCTTAGGTGACCCAAAGAACATGAATCTAGTTCTCTTTTGCCATACTTCACATGCTACTCTTCCTGATGGCTATTCTAGTGCAGCTGGTTTCCAAGGGCTGGATTTTGTCATTTGGGGCAGGCTGGGGGCAGGTCAGTTGGTCGGCAGGTCACGACCCCGCCACCGATGTGAGGCATGACAACACTTGATTTCCAGCGTGTGGGAACCCCTGGCCCAATGAGTATTTTGGTGCTGAAACTCGCCTCTGATGATGTCATCTATGCAACTGCATTTAAGGCCTGCAAGCAGCCTTGGTTCTTTTTCATCCTTACAACTTTTGCATTATAGTTCTGAAGGATTCGTGCTCCAACCATGTCAAGCAGCAGACCAAAGTGTGCACCCTGATTCGATGAGCACTCCCTCCAAGCTCTGGTGGAGGGAGCAAGAGCGAATAAGGAAGTGCTGTTTCCTCCTTCAGGGAGGAAAAAGCCTCCCCAACAGACCAAAGCTGTGTGGCTGCAAGTGGCACAAGAGGTGAATGCCATTTCAATGTGCAGCAGAACCTGGCTGCAGTGCAGAAAGAGGTTTCATGACCACCTCCGCACAGGAAAAGTGAGTATTCCATCCACATGACCCTCAATCCGATCCCTATCGCCTCTCATCACCAGCACTCTGCTTTGTCAACTTCCTCCTCTACATCCCACTTGACCCTTACATCCCTGGACTCTTAACCATTCCCTCTCTCTCTCTCTCTCTCTCTGTTCACATTCACTTAACTATTTGACTATGCAGTCCTCACACTCCCTATCACTGTGATGCAGTGACAACAACTTACAACACACAGGGAGGGCCCTTGGTTTTGGCACCTCACTCCATCTTTGTGTCAATCTGTAAGAATAAAAATATATGTTTTGTATGTGTGATTGACTCAAGACTATTAATATAAGATGTATGTAATAAATATAAATTTGATGTTTATGGATCTCCCCTGGGTAAGGCAACGGCGCGAAACTTAACAAAGGAAACATGCATTAAAGGATAACCCCCCAGAGACACCATCGAAGCTCAAGTGCCACTAAAAGGTGTCAACAAACAATTAACTTAAGCAAGAAATGGCACCAGCCACTGCAGACAGACATATGTTCAAAGGAAAGCCAATCAAGAACTGCCATGAAACTAAAACCCACTCCTGGGGTTTTAGCAATTTAGACTAGAGACAATGGACTTAAAAAGATATAAAACAAGGAACCTATTATGTCCGTGTATGATTGAGACACGGACAGCAGGAGTTGAACAAAACAAGTCTTTACTGAAAGGAGTCAATCGGGAAACTGAAACTACAGAGGCTTACTAGTGCCTTTTATACAGGGGTGGTCACTGCCGGTACTGCAGTCTGAGACCAGTTATTCTCTTAAAGGTACATACACAACAATTCCTCCCCTTTTAGATAAACAGTACATAACATTCATTTAACAACTAAATGATAACTAATTACAATCACAATTACGGTTGCTAGATACATTGGTTAAGTTTAAGCAATTATAAGTTCAGTCTTTGAGGAGGCTTCCTGATTCTGTCTGGATAATGCCTCTTTGGGGTATCAGGTTCCTCTGGCAAGGTTGAGTCGGGATCAATGTCGTTGTTTGGTTCATCTGCTTCCAATATCACCGATTCTGCAGTAGCTGCAATTGGTACGTCGATTTCATTACCAGGTGTATCAGATCGTGGTGTGGAGTTGACATTTTCCAGTGACTCTAGAATCTGGTCAGCATGGCGTCTTACAATGCTCTCTCCAACGTCCACGGTATACATGAGAGGTCCTTGCCGTGTACAAATCGTTTCTGGCTGCCATTTCTCAGTGCGGTAGTCCCGGGCCAAAACTGGTTGACCTATCTTAAAACTCCTGGTCGGCCTTTCATTCATATTCTGGAACTGCCTGTTCTCCACATCTCTTCGGACGTTTGGCTTAACCAAATCCAAGCGGCATCGTAGTCTTCGATTGAAGAACATCATGGCTGGAGTTTGGTTGGTAACCGCATGTGTCGCATTCCGGTAGGCAAACAAGAAGTTATCCACCTTGTGTTGTAGGGGTATGTCTTCATTACACATTGCCTTGATAGCCTTCTTGAATGTTTGGACAAACCTCTCGGCCAATCCATTAGTGGCTGGATGATATGGGGCAGATGTGTAATGCTTAACACCATTGTTCTTTAAGAACCTCCGGAACTCTTCAGACACAAACTGTGGTCCATTGTCAGAGCAAATCTGTTCAGGCAGCCCATTCCTGGCGAATATGGTTTGTAAAATTGTGATAGTTTTTTCCGTGGTGGTTGAGGACATTTTTATTACCTCTGGCCACTTTGTGCATCCACCGCAATTAAAAACATCGAGTCCATGAAGGGACCAGCAAAATCAATGTGCACCCTTTGCCATGGAGATGAGGGCCACTCCCATGGATGTAGAGGAGCTTGTGGTGGGGCGTTTTGGACCTTCTGGCATCCTGCACAGTTCTTGGTCATCTCTTCGATTTCTCTATCGATTCCCGGCCACCACACAAACGCTCTGGCGAAGTTCTTCATTTTTACCCCACCCAGATGACCCTCATGAAGCTCATTGAGCACTCTATCCGTCAACTTAGGTGGAATTACTACTCTGGATCCACACACCAAGGTTCCTCTGCACACTGACAGCTGTTCTCTTCTCGGCGAGAATGCTGGCAGCAGTGGTTCGCCATGTGCTGGCCATCCCTTCACCGTTAAATCATAGACCCGTGATAGTGTCGGGTCATTCTGTGTTTCCTTTTCTATGTTTGCATTCGTCACAGGGAGACATTCGACTATGGTCGAGTGGAATAACTCCATTGGATCCACTGCAAGGTCGTCGTCTTCCACCGTCGGCAACGGTAGGCGTGACAATCCATCAGCATTCCCATGCTGTTTAGTTCCTTTGTACTCGATGTCATATTGGTGTGCCCCTAGGAAAAGGGACCATCTCTGCAGCTGTTGCGCTGTCATTATCGGTACGCCCTTCTGAGGGTTGAAAATGAAGACAAGAGGTTGATGATCGGTTAGTAGAGTAAATTTTTGACCGTGCAGGTAGTGATTGAACTTCTTCACCCCCCACACTAGGCTGAGGGCCTCTCTGTCAATCTGGGCGTAGTTACGCTCGGCAGAAGTTAACGAGCGTGACGCAAAAGCTGTCGGCCTCTCTAAACCATCAAGGAATTTATGTGACAGTACCGCCCCAATGCCGTAGGGAGATGCATCACACGCCAGTCTGATCGGCAGTGCTGGGTTGTAGTGAGCCAATACTTCTCTTGAAGTGATTAAGTCCTTACTCTTCTGAAAGGCCAGCTTACAGTCATTGCTCCATTTCCATGCTACTCCCGTTCGTAGCAGGGCGTTCGGTGGGTGCAGGATTGTCGACAAATTCGGCAAAAACTTATGGTAGTAATTCACCAATCCGAGGAATGACCTCAGTTGCGACACATTTTCAGGCGCTGGGGCCTTAACAACCGCTTCAATTTTGTCAGGGGACTTATGTAACCCCTCTTCATAAATCACGTGGCCACAATACGATATCTGTTTCTTAAAAAACTCGCACTTGGGGCGGTTGGCTCGTAGCCCATGTCCCCGTAGTCTAGTGAGCACCTGTTCTAGGTTGTTAAGGTGTTCACTGTCATCTTCACCTGTCACAAGGATGTCGTCCAAGTAACACTGAGTCCCCGGAATCCCTTGCAGGACTTGTTCCATCGCTCTTTGCCAGATCGCCGGAGCCGATGCTACTCCGAATACCAATCGATGATACTGGTAAAGACCTTTTGCGAGTGTTTATCGTGAGATACTTCCTAGAGGATTCTTCAACCTCCATCTGCAAATATGCTTGTGCTAGGTCAATTTTTATAAAACGCTTCCCTCCAGACAGTGAGGCGAAGATGTCTTCTATCCTTGGAAGAGGATATTGTACTGTGTGAAGGACTGGGTTCACCATCACCTTGAAATCCCCACAGATGCGAACCTTCCTTGGCTCCTCAGACTTATTGCTTAACGTTTTCTTCATGACAGGAACGATGGGTGTCGCCCACTCGCTCCAGTCGACCTTAGACAACACACCTGCCTTCTCCAGATTCTCCAGCTCTGCCTCGACGGCTGGGCGAATTGCATATGGTACCGGTCTTGCTTTGAAAAACTTGGGAATTGCATTCTCTTCTATTTTTATCAAGGCGGTTACGCCTTTAAGCGTGCCCAGTTCTTGTTGAAATACCTCTTTGGCGTTAGCTAAGATTGTTGACAATCGTCCAGGAGTGACGTCTTCATCTTTTTTACCGTCCACTGTCATTGCATGAATGGAGTGCCAATCTAAGCTTATCTTTCTGATCCATTCACGTCCAATAACGGTGGTCCACCATTTTGCAGTATGTAGAGATACAATTTCCGTATTTTCTTGCCGTTGTATTCGATAGGCACCCTTATTTTTCCTCTGGGGTATACTTTTTGCCCCGTATACATCGTCAAGACGATGGATGTCTCTCTCAAGGGTATGTGTGAGAATAGCCACTCGTAGTCTCGTTGATTCATGACGGTTAGCGCTGATCCTGTATCCAATTCCATTTTAACTTGGGACCCTGCTATCGTGAGGGTGACCCAAATGGTTCGGTGATCCTCTTTTGCGATTACATTGTGAAGTTTGAGACAGCTTAGTCTCCTGTTCCCGGATTCACTATCGCTCATCTGGTCTTCGGAACTACTGTCCGTCATCTTTTGTACTTTTTTGTACGGTTCCTTAGTAGCCTTTTTGTTGTCGCTGGTCTTCTTCCCAGACCTGCAAACTCGTGCAATGTGTCCCATCTTTCTGCATTGCCTGCATATTTTGTCCTTGGACCAGCAGTCCTTCTGGTCATGGTTAGTTCTGCCTCAGCGATAACATTTTGCAAATCCCCGTGTCATTTCGTGGGTGCCGTATTTCTGTGGCTTTTGTTGAATTTCCGCAGCTCCCCTGGCTGCTGCTTCGTACGATACTGCCACGCTGAAAGCCTTATCTAGCGTCAGCTCTTTCTCTGAGAGTAACTTCTTCTGTGTTCCTTCACTCAGGAGTCCACAGACAAATTTGTCCCGTAGTGTATCTGCCAGTCCTGCTCCGAACTGGCAGTGCTTTGATAGCTTGCGTAGTTCCGTAAGGTACTCAGCATTGCTCTCATCTTTATGCTGAGTTCTCCTGTGAAATTTAAATCTTTTGGCTATCAACAGCGGTGCAGGGTTTAGGTGTTCCTGTAGGACAGCAACAATTTCGTTAAAACTCTTCGCCTTCGGTTTGGCTGGAGTAATCAGGTCCCGCAATAGGCCGTACATTCTAGCGCCCATTAAGTTTAGCAATACCGATGCCTTTTTCTCATCGGCTATTTCGTTTGCCTCGCAATATACCTCGACTCTTTCCACATACGTGGTCCAGTCCTCTATTGTATTATCAAAGGCAGTGATACAGCCAGTCTTCGGCATCCTGAAAATCTAAAATGGCGCCTCCCACGCTTTGCCTTCTTCCCCGCTGTTGCTAGCGCTGCTTTCCGCGGTTTCCGTTGCAACCTGCAGCTCCTCGCGGTTTCCTGCGCGTTTAATATTTCTTTTCTTTTTATTGTTTTCCCATCGTGGAACAACCCTGTGGGACTCTTGCCTCCCTCTTCTCGGGTCTATACGCAGCCCGGCTTCGTAGCACCAGCCGCGCCTTGTGTGCTCCACCCTCTCTCCTCTTCCCGACAACGCTGCTCGGCCCCGTTGCAAGCCACCCGCTCGAGTTCGCGACCGCCGCAGCCCAGGAAGGATCAGTGTACTACCTGCCACCAGCCCGATTAGCTGAAGCACCGTCGACAGGAACCAGGCCCCGCTTTCGACAGCTTCTCCAGCAATCTTCAACTCCGCTAACACGGGGCGGATGCCCACGGTCGACGCCCGTTTCTACTGCTTCTTTCTTCCTTCTGGCCTCGACCTCTGCTCACTTCGCTGCAGGATTGGATCCCAGGAGGTGGAGCAGACTGTAGGTAAGTTCGTATCTGCTCGTCGCCAGTATTATGTCCGTGTATGATTGAGACACGGACAGCAGGAGTTGAACAAAGCAAGTCTTTACTGAAAGGAGTCAACTGGGAAACTGAAACTACAGAGGCTTACTAGCGCCTTTTATACAGGGGTGGTCACTGCCGGTACTGCAGTCTGAGACCAGTTATTCTCTTAAAGGTACATACACAACAGAACCCAAAGGCTCTCTCTATCTCTATCTCTATCTCTATCTCTCTATCTCTGGATGACCACGTGGAAAAACAAGAAGCCCTCCCTCTACAGACCAGACCAAGAAGCAAGGAAAAAGGCCGCGTGCATTGCTTGACTCGGGGAAGTGCCAGTCTGTGTAAATCTAACCCATTACCTTACCTGTTTTAATCGAGTAGAGTCCATAAATACCAGTAGCTATTGTTTTGATGTGCACGAGTGTGTGTGTTTAATAAACTTAATCCAAATTGTTTCAAATCAATCGGTCTTGCTGTCAATTTAATGCCAGCCGAAATAAAAAGCTTGCACTTCTAAACATCTATGCTATGGATTCTCTACACTCACTCCTTCATTCTCACTCAAACTCCACTTGTGTCCCTCATTGCAGGAAAAGAGAGCCCACAATAAGAGGGAGAGGGCGGGGACAGGAAGAGGACCACCCTCAATAGCCCAGCTCACCACTCCAGAGGAGGCGGCCCTGGAGATCGTGGGAGTCGAGGAGGATGCGCAAGTGGGGGGACGGATAGACGGGTGCATCAGAGCAAACTGGTGACGGAATAGTTTTTCATCTCTCTGACATTGCATGAGTGACTGATATTGATTCTAATGCTCTAACAGATTGACTTATGATCATCTGCACAATTCAATGTGCATGCAAAGTTTATCTCACATGTCTAACTTTCCTTTACTCCCCCATAGGACCATCGACAGCCCCCCTCCCACTGTCCAGGAGGAACAGCCTAAGCCCCCAGACTCCTCAGAGGAAGCTGCAACCTCTGAGGGTGCAGCGTCAGCAGAATTCAGCGCACCCAGCACCAGCGCAGACACTCGCAACTCGGTGGGACCTTCAAGAGATAGAGTAGTGTTGTCACTTGGTGTATCACAGCTCACAAGTGAGCATCAGCAGATGGTGGAGACGTGGACAGCAGTGGAGAGTCCTCGTGTCTCCGGGTCCATCCAGAAGGAGAGCGGTGCTGGAACTCCAGGAACAGGTGCAGGAGACTCTGGCAGGTTTTGTCTCCAGGGTCGCTACGAGTGTGGAGCGAATGGAGGAGTCCATCACTAACATGAGCAGAGCCTTTGTGGAGGCATTGGCGGATGAACACATCACCACGGAAAGGATGGCTACCTCCGTGGTGAGGCTGGCTCCCGTAGAGGAGAGGATGGCTACGGTAGAGGAGAGGATGGCCACGGACATGGAGGAGCTTAGTCGCCAGGGTCTTGAAAACATGGTCATTGTTCAGAATAGACTGACACCTCTTGAGCGATGGTCAGCTATTGAGCAGAAAAACCAGACCTCTGGAGTAGGACTTCCAGTGCAGAAACGGGTCCTCATGGCCACCCTGAAGTGCAGCAAGCTGCTGTCAAGCCACTTGCTAGCTCTGAAGTGGGGCTGACCCATGAGAGGGATGATGGTGGTAGAGAACAAGGAAGTGGGGGCTCCTCTCCAAGTGCTTACATGACCATGCCACTGCAGCTCCCTCGGTCAGAGCCCTCACCCAACTGAGATCGGCGTCTCAGCCCCTGCACAGCCGCAGGAGCAGCAGACTGTTGCCGAGCCCCCTCAGGCTCGCAACCCCAGAGGATGCCCGCCAAAGGTGTCGAGGCAGGAGCAGCAAGAAAGTGAGCAAGGGCCTTCCACATCTGCTGAAGCCACAGGGGAAGCACCACGTAGGAGCACGCGTAAGAGGAAGATAAAGCACAAGTAGTCACTTGGGTGTTCTGTTGTGTTTCTTTTTGAAAAGCCATCCGTGACTTTGTGATTAAAAAAACTTGATGGCAAACTGTTGAAGTTGTGGGCTGTGTCATTTCGCAAATGGGACTTCCACATTGAGGGCTATGGGCGACTTGCAATTGTTAGTATGGTGGTCAGAGTGATAGGAATCCGCAGGTTCTTGGCCATTTCCGATGCTCTGCTAAGAAGGTGCGAGGCGAAAGTGTTTGATTGGGCAGGCTAAGCAAATCTGGCCAAGATGAGTGCATCCCGGGCAGCAATGTGCTCGGGTGCTGCTGCCGCTGGTTGATGCGCCTCTGCAAGCTGTTCATTGTCGCTCTCCTTCTCCTCCTCATCTGAGGAGGCTATGCGATGAGCCACTTGTACCACAGGCAGCTGCAAGCCACGATGCTGTGCCATGTTGTGAAGTGCACAGCAGACCACGATGATACTGGAGACCCTGGCTGCTGAGTACTGTAGGGCTCCACCTGCTCTATCAAGGCACCTGAATCGCATCTTCAGCAAGCCGATGGTTTGCTTGATTATGGATCTGGTGGAAATGTGGCTCGCAATGTAGCACTCCTCAGCTTTGTTGGATGGCCTCCTCAATGGTGTCATTAGCCACGTCTTCAGGAGATAGCCCTTGTCTCCAAGTAGCCATCCGAAAAGTTGGTCTGGCGGACTGAAGAGTGGAGGCACACTAGACTGGCGCAGGATGAAGGAGTCATGGCAACTGCCAGGGTACTTGGCGCAAACTCGCAAAATTTCCTTCTTGTGGTCACGCACCAGCTGCATGTTGAGGGAGTGGAAGCCCTTGCGGTTGACAAAAATACCTGGATTATGATTGGGTGCCTTAAGGGCCACGTGTGTAGTCAACAATGCCCTGCACCCTTGGAAAGCCTGCCAGATTAGCAAATTCAACTGCACACGAGGTTACACTTGCTTGATCCTTGGAGAAGTTGATGTAATTGTGCGCGATGGCAAAGAGGGCATCGGTTACCTGCATGATGCAAGTTTATGCGGCCGCCTGGGAGACGCTGCTGATGTCTGCTGCTGATTCCTGGAATGGGCTTGAAGCAAAAATGTTGAATGCGGTGGTGACTTTGACGGCCACTGGTAAGGGGTGTCCTCCCGCTCCTCTGGGTTCCAGGTCTTGCTGCAGCATTGCGCAGATGTCACCCACTACCTCTCGCGAAAGTCGGAGCCTCCTTTTGGCACTGCTGCTCAGTCATGTTGAGGTAGCTCAT
This sequence comes from Somniosus microcephalus, assembly GCF_052327205.1. NCBI lineage: Eukaryota > Metazoa > Chordata > Chondrichthyes > Squaliformes > Somniosidae > Somniosus > Somniosus microcephalus. Next base: position 148,264,772 of record NC_140991.1, on the reverse strand, counting down.
CATCTGTCTGTAAACGCTGTTTGGGGGGTATCTCCTGCGGCGATGTGCTTCCCTGCGCTGGCGCCTTCTCGCCTGTGCAGCTTCAGGTGGGTGAGCAGCAGCTTGGCGCTCCTGTTGTTGCTTCTGCTGTTGGTGCTGCTGCTGTTGCCGCGGCTGGTCTTCGTCCAAATCTGATGTCCAGGAGGAAAGGAAATAAATGGTTCTCATGCTTCTGGTATATACCTCAGTTGAGGAAGTGCTCAGTCAAGGTGGGGAGAGGGGTTTCCCAGGAGGTCACACTGGAGATGGATCTCCGCCTCAAAACTTCCACAATGAGTAGGCCTGCTTAAAGTTCCCCCAGACCTGAGAAAACAAAGTTCTGCCACCTGCAAATGATCATTGTTGACAATTCCTTTTTAATGCTGGAGCTGCAGCTGTTAATAAGCCATCCACTTGTGAGGCCACCAGGATTAACTGGTGTGTTCCAGAGGAGATGTGCCGCTTGAGGGAAATGTGTTAAAGTTAGAAAGGCCTCTCAAAATGGCATTATAGAGGCAATTAAGTGCTCGTTAAGGGCCTTAAGGGCCTATCCCACTTCTTGGAGGCGGGACCGAAATGGGGTCTGAAAGGCCGCTTTTGGGAAAATTGATCAGAGATGGGCTGGCGGCGGGATTGGAGCTGCCTGCCATTTTTTGCAATTTTAACACCTCACATGCCTCCAAACCAGTCTCGTTGGGCCTGGCAAAATCCAGCCCCTAGTGTTTCTTGCGGGTGAGAATGGGAAATGTCCTTTAGCTTGGGCAGTTAAGAAAATACTGTAAAAAGGTTTTTTAAAAGTACTCTGGCTGCTGAAACACTGGCTCTTGTGGAGACAGTGGACCTGGCACCCCTGATCCTCTCTAACTTGTACCGCTGCACAATAGAGAGCATCCTGACAAACTGTATCACAGTATGGTATGGCAGCTGTAGCTACTATGACCGGAAAGCCCTGCAGCGGGTAGTCAAAACTGCCCAACGCATTACCGGCACCGGGCTACCGACCATAGAGCACATCTACCAGAAACGCTGTTTACGGAGGTCACGGACCATCATCAAAGACCCTACCCACCCCAGCCACAGTCTGTTCGCCCTCCTGCCATCTGGGAGACGCTACAGATGCATTCGCACCCGTACGACCAGATTTAGGAACAGCTTCTGTCATCCTACTGAACTCCACAAATAAACTCTAAAGCCTGCACATCTGCCAATGCACTTTATTATGTTTATGTTAATGTATTACAAGCCAAATGTATGTTGAATGTTTAAATGTCTTAATCTAAACGTACACTCTCGGGAGCCGCAAGCCTACATTTCGTTGTACTGCACTTGTGCACTAACAATGACAATAAAGTTGATTATGATTATGATTGAGTGGCATCCTGTACAATGGGAATACTGAAGATATTCTACCCATTGAATGTTATGTAGACAGTCGTTCAGAGAAAAGGCTACAGATTGACCTTGCTGGCTTGAAACAAATGCCGGAGAAAAAGGAAATCTCTGAAATTAAATGGGTGGATTTCAGCCATCAACTTTTGGATAGTTTTACTCAAAAGTGCATGTACAAAGAAATTATTAGGGGTCCTGGAGAAGGGTTGTCTCACAATGTAATGCTTTTTACAGAGTATGGAAGTCTGTAATGTTTTGGAAATTTTGATTGTATTTTGTGTGTGTGTATATGTATGTATGTTTAATTTATTTTTATTTAAAGAGGGAAGGGAATCTGTTAATTGTATTCAAGTGGTATATATCAATTAGGTGTTGATTGTATTCAAGTGGTATATATCAATTAGGTGTTGATTGTATTCAGGTGGTGGGCAATATTCCCCGTAATTTTTTTTTGGGTGCCGGCCCCTTTTATGGGCTGCGCAGTCCATTCAGTTTCACGCATACGCAAAATTTAACATTGAAAAAAACAGTCCTGGGTTGCGCGGGACTAGCAGAGAGCTGCGCAGCCACGCAACTTCGAGGGAACGTTGGTGGTAGGTATATGCGAGTAGGCTGGGGAAGGGCTGCAAGCTTCTCTTTTGGGTGCACAGTATGCAATGTGTGTCTGTGTAAATAAAGGCTCTGGTATTCTATCCTTCACCACCTGGCTATCTGATTTTTTATAGTCCGAGCGTGCACGGCGCATGCTATGCTCAACTTAGTCCAAAAATGGGAATCAGTGTCCTATGTAGACCATAGGACCTCAATGGGCCTACCACCTGACTCGTGGCCGCTCCGGCTGCCCATGGTAGACCTGGTTAAACTTTTCTGTGGCCAGACCAACGGTGGTAACGGGGTGGTAGGTCATTGCCCACCATCTTCGGGGTGCTACAACCCCATTTTCATTTGTTGAGAGACCTAACTGTTAAGCCTACGGGTCTTGACACCCTGTATGCAATGCCATCGGAGACTGAGTTGTGGTTATTATATTGCTGTTTATTTTTTTTTTAAAAAGTGATTTTTAAAATAGGCTACCAGATATATGTGTACGTGCCCTGTCTGTGGTGTGCAGAGTAGGGTAATCTAACTGTTGTACTATTGTTTTTACAATGATGTAGAGCAGTTTTAATGTCCATTGACACAAAAGTAGTAGTGTAATTTAGGAGTCGGGCTGTTGATCCGACTACTGAGCACACGAAAGCCAAGAGGTCCGAGGCCACTTTTGATAGGGCTACACACCACTTAGATGTAGTATAACTATAATATAACCATTCCAGTGTAAACCGGAGTTGAAAGAAGTAACTAGGCGTTCCTTTGAACCAGTTGATAAGTTTGAAAATTAAGCATGGAATACTTTGTGTCAGACGCTCCTTTCCATTTTTTTGTAACATTTAAAAATTAGCCAGCCAAGAAGTGAAGCTCTGCACAGGCGTGCAGGTACGCCTGTACAGAGCTGTGCTTTCATTGTGCTCAGTGCAATCTGCAGTGAGGTGCAGGCAACAGTGTAACTTTGGTCTGTTTGCTGCATTTTGCACTATACAGATACCAATCTAAGAATACAAAATACTGTAAACCTGCAGAAAAAGGAAAAGATTATTTTGGGGGAAACTGTTGATATATATTTCCAGCATTTTCTGTAATTGTATTTTGATAATTGAAATGTAGTTCCAGTTCTGCATTTATCTTAATTATGTATAATACACCATATTTGTTGTACTAATTAAATAAAAAGGTTTCTACTACCCTGTTTTATTAGTAGTTGCATTTCTGATTCCCCAATAAGTATTCAAGTGACTAAACATTTAAAACCAAAAGAAAAATAAATAAAACTGAAATAGGCTTTTGAATAAATATTATTTTTCTTAGCTGTGGATAATAAGTAAATTAACAGATAGGAATTTACACCTATCTGTTAATTTACTTCCACGGTTACAAAAAGTAATGCATAACTTATTATAATTACTGTCCCCTCCAGTTAAAAGAATTTATGTAAAGGAAGGTTTTTTTGCATTTTGATAGTGAGCGGAATCCAAAATGACCTAAGCAGATCCAAAAATTGGCCTCTCAAATAAATTGAGGAAACTAACTAAGATTGCATTTTGATTTTACAGCTTCTGGATAGCCAAATACAAACTGTGAATTATGGATCCCTAGTGTAGGAACTCCCTGCGGAAATAACCAATCGCTGCAAAATGTCTTCCATCTTGCATTTTTTCCCAAACCCCAGGGTTTGGCTTTGATCAGGAAGTTCTCATGTAGGTAATTGCAAAGAAACTCCTATCCGACTACCCATGGTGCAACACATTGGTGAAATAATATATTGTGCCACAGGGCCACTATTAATGTGAATTATGGACTAATAACTACAACATGCAAGGGAAAATAAAACCCAAGCAAAAATACAAATTAAAAAAAAATAATCACTATATACAGGAGACTAGGAATACTATGATAAAATAGAACTTTCAAACACCTGATGTAAGATTAAGTTGATCAACAATAAAGTCGAAAGATCATATAAATCAAATTGTGATCAGAGTTTTGATAAAGGCTAAACCATAGAGAACTACAAGGAGCTTTTCCAGGCCTATTATTGGCAGGGGTGGTGGAGACCAGAACAGAACAACAAGTCTTGAGCAAGATATTCAAAGCTCCGAAGGATCAGTCCAAACTCAACGATAAACACGGGAGAAAAATTGGCAAACAATAATTTGGGGAGAGTTAAGGACCAATTCAGTCTGGCCAATATTTGGTGTAGGCCCCTCTCCCTGCACAGTGAGATAGGAAGAGAAGTATGAAGTCTCTCATAGCCCCAGCATAATCAAGTATAGCCCCAGAGTAGACCCCTAGGTAAACTGAGGGTGTTTTATTGACTATTTTGTAATGATACAAACTGTTCAATGTGATACATTAAATACTCCATTTTTCCAACTCAATTTAAGTGAATAGCCAATAATGGCTTCTATTAAGTAACAAAAATTGAAAATTTGAAGTCATTTCTATCTGCATCATTGTTCTTGTGCATTAAGTTTGCTACTGTTTAAGTGAATGTATTTTTGTCCATATTACGCACTTTGCATGATTTACAGCCAACATTGCTTATTGGACTCGGGAATCAGAAGTACAATATCAAAATTTACGGATGATGCCAAATTGAGGGTACAGTTAATACTGAGGATTACTGCGACAAAATAGATGACATGACAAACTTGTAGAATGGGTGTGTAAATGGCAAATTAATTTCAATGTAGACAAGCGTGAGATGTTTTATTTTGGTAGGAAGACTAAGGAGGCCACTTACACCTTGGAAAGTAAAGAGTCTAACTGGGTAGAGGCACTGATATAAAAAGACTACTGAACACTTGGTTTGAGTATAAAACAAGGCTTTAATCAACTGTTTCACAACCATGAGATTTCTAGTTACATCACTAGTTCCTGGTTACAGAAACATCCTGAGCAAGCTGGGCCCACGCCCGAGTATTTATACTCCTTGGACGGTGCCACCAGCTGGCCGCCCAGTGTTACTTCATGAGTCATGATAAGATTCATGACATCCTTCCTGCCTGAAAGTTTTGTAAGTCCGATGACTTCATTCTAGTGGATTAGGCGGACCACGAATAGGCGCAGTCTTTTAGATCTTTGCTTGTGGCTGGAAGGCACGTCTCCTCGGACCGTTTCTTGGTCCCTGGGTTGCTTGGTCCGTACTGGTAGATCGACGGGGCTCGTGTCACCTTGATCGACCTGCGGAAGACTGGGGAGATCGTGACTCCGGGTGCAGGTCCCCACAGGCGCAGAGCTGGCGTCATCTTGGTTGGTAGCCGGGGATTGACCGGCGTCCTGGCTTTGGGTGGCAATCCCATGGGAAGCGCTCGGCTCCCCGAGTTAATCCGGTGGAGTAGCCGGCAGATCCCTTGATGTCCCAGGTAGGGCGTCATCCTCAAAGGAGCGCAGAGTGTCGGCATCATTGCCATGGGTTCCTGTAACGGTTGGGTCCGTGGGACTGGTTGGACAGGGAGCCAGATCTCGGAGTGAAACGGTGGACTCCCGGCCATCAGGGTACCGCACGTGCGCGTAAGTGGGATTAATGTCCGTTAGTTCCACCTCGTCGACGTGGGGATCGTTTTTGGAAGATCGGACGAATCTTCGGAGCAGCACGGGGCCGGGAGCTGCCAACCATGATGGTAGGGATGTCCCATGAGTGGAGTGATGCTGGAACCTGAAGAATCGCTTATGAGGAGTGACATTCACAGAATCACAGAAACCCCACAATGCAGATCGAGGCCATTTCGGCCCATCGAGCCTGCACCGACACATATCCCACCCGATCCCCATAACCCCTACACCAACACATATACCACCCTATCCCCGTAACCCCACGTATTTAATCCCCCTAACACTAAGGATCAATTTATCATAGCCAATCAACCTAACCTGCACATCTTTGGACTGTGGGAGGAAACCGGAGCACCCGGAGTAAACCCATGCAAACACGGGGAGAATGTGCAAACTCCACACACAGTCGCCCGAGGCCGGATTCGAACCCGGGTCCCTGGCGCTGTGAGGCAACAGTGCTAACCACTATGCCACCGTGGACGTAGAAAGAAGAGACCTGATGGAATGCAATGCGTCAGGGAGCATAGTTTCCCACTGCTGGTCTGGTAGTTGCGTGACCTTATTGCAAGACAAACAGCGTTCCAAATGATAGCGTTGTATCTCTCAACCTGTCCGTTACCGATAGGATGGTACGGTGTCGTTTTACTTGTGCCGATTCCCCATTGGGAAAGATAACTTCGCTTGACATGAAGGAGGGACCCTGATCAGAGTGGATGAAATTGGCCGTACCGCAAAGGGAAAAGACTTGATTGAGGCATTTGATCACTGTGGAAGTAAGCATATTGGGACAGGGGAAAAGCAAAGGGAAAGCGTGAATATTCGTCCACCATAGTAAGCAAGTAGGTGTTTCGCGTTGAGGAAGGCAATGGCCCTTTAAAGTCAATGCTGAGTCGCTGCATAGCGTGTATAAGCGAACCATCCGATGGACGGAAGAATTGTGGTTTTAATTCCGCACAAATTCTACAGGTGGAGCATGTTCTTTTCACATCTCCCGTAGAAAATGGGAGATTTTTAGATCGCACAAAGTGCAACATATGGGTAACTCCAGGATGGCCTAAGTCAGTATGAAGATCCGCAAGAGTCGAAGTTGACATAGAAGAGCAGAATGCTCGCGTGAGGGTATCCGGGACTACATCCTCTTTGCCGGGTCGATAATGTATGGTGTAGCCAAAGGTGGCCAATTTCATCCTCCAGAGCTGTATTTTGTTATTCTTGATCTTAGTGCGTTTCCGGTTATCCAGCATAAAGGCCACGGAGCGCTGATCGGTTATAAGTGTGAAATGGCGACGAGCGAGAAAATGACTCCATTTACGTACTGCTTCGATGATAGCCGTAGCCCCCTTCTCGACAGGAGTATAATGGAGCTCGCTACCCTGCAAAGTTCTGGACAGAAATGTCACGGGTTGACCACCTTGATTCAAGGTAGCCGAGATCGCCACCTCCGATGCATCGCACTCTACCATGAAAGGAAGATTTTCATCGATGGAACGAAGCATGGCTTTTTCCAGTTGTCACTTGAGGAGGTTGAAAGCTGAAATAGCCGTTGCCTCCAACGGAAATGACTTCGCGTGAAGCAGGGGCTGGATCTTGTCTGAGAAGTGGGGTATCCACTTCGCATAATAGGCAAACATGCCGAGTGCCCGACGAAGAGAGCCGAGATGCGTAGGGAGAGGGAGCTCCTGAAGCGGACAAAGTCACTCCGGATCCGGTTTGATGACACCGTTGCCCACCCAATAGCCAGGGATATTGACTGATGGTACTGATTTCACAGATTTGGACTCATTTAAGGTTAAGTTGCGATGACGGAGAATGTCAAAAAATTTCTGGAGGTTGGCATCATGCTCCTTCTGATCATGACCAGTAATGGTGGTATTATCCAGATATGGAAAAGTGTCCGTTAAGTTCTCCTGTTTGACTGACTAGACTATCCATTGCCCGTTGCAAGACGGTCACCCCATTGGTGACCCCAAATGGAAGGCGACAAAACTGATAAAGCCGACCATTGGCCTCAAAGGCTGTATACTTTTTGTCAGAGTCCTTTAACGGTACTTGATGGTATGCACTCTTTAAGTCAAAAGTTGAAAATACCTTGCAGTTGGCAAGGTTATTGACCATGTCATCGGTGCGTGGTAGTGGGTAGGCATCCAGGTCGGTATACTGGTTAATAGTTTGCGAGTAATCGATACAAAGATGTGGTAAACCACTTTTATCGTTCACTATCGTTACACTATAGTTATCACTGTTATATCGTTACTCCTATGGTTATCACTGTTCACACTGTTGTATCACTATACGAGGTCGCCTCTTGTCACGCTGTTATACCTGGGCTGACCACTGCTGACTCCGCCCATGACTCCGCCTACCTGCCCAGGTATAAAGGTAGTCGACTGGCTGGCATTCCTCCTTGTTGTATCCGATCACCCACGAGGGTGGGCTCTGTTATTTAGCCAATAAAAACCTATAGTTACTTTCTTAACTCGTCGCTTTTCATTGGATGAATTGATAGGTATATCAAAAGACGTTTCTTGTGTTGCTTCAGAAGATTTTTTAAAATGACGACTTGAGCCCGCCAGGAAGATGAACATGGCTCAATGATGCCGTCAGCTAGAAGGCGAGAGATTTCTGCCTCGATAAAGGATCGATCATCTTGGCTGAAACATCATGATTTAGTGACTATGGGCTTACATCGGGGGGAAAGATTGGAAAACAAGGAGGGCTCATCGAGCAAAGCTGCCGAAAGTGCACAAAATGGTACTTTGGAAATAGTAAGCTCTGGCTTTGACCCTCCAAACTTGAAAGTGAGCCTTTTGTGTTGTTTCTGGAAGTCCTGTCCCAGGAGCACATCACTGCATAGGTTTTTGAACACCCCGAGCCGGGTGGAGAAATAAGTGCGCCCATTGAGAATAAGGTCGACAAAACAAAAGCTGGAAAAGTTGCTGGTCAGAGCCATTGCAATTTCCCTGTCCGAGGGGTAAATACGCAGTTTTAACTTACTGACAGCCCACTCACTGATGAAGCTGTCAGAGCTGCATGAGTCGATTAGTGCACTCAAAATGTGTCCATTTACCAAAACCTTTGTGGCTGCATGGGACAGACTTTGGGGAAAAACAGCTGTGATGGGAGGAGGGGCAGTTTTACCCTTGACAGCTGTAACCTTAGTAGTGGTTCTTGGGGGAGGAGCAGTTTTATAGATAGCTGCAAAACTAACACAGGCTCTTGACTGGCATACTTTAGAAAAGTGACCTTACTTACTGCAATGATTGCAGACTGCATTATGAGTAGGACAAAATTTCCTATAGTGGAATGCACCTCCACAGAAGAAACACTTCCTTCCAGATTGCCAAGATGCCGCTAGGGCAGGGTCATCATCAGTGAAGGCTTCTAGGGCAGGGTTGTCATCAGCCAGGTGGGAGTCATCATCAGTGAGGGCTTCTGCCCGAGGCCTATCGAAGGAGTCACTAAAAGTGATAGCAGCAGCCCGTGCACCTGGTGCAAGATAGGTATCTGCATTCCTCTTTGCTAAGCCCAGAGAGAATGCCTGGTCATAGGCAGCCTGTAACTTGAGGGTTTTATTCTCCAACAGATGCTGACGTATGAAGGGAGACGCAATCCCATTAATAAAGGAATCAAGAATTAACTCCTCCTGGTACTGCTCAGCTGTGACAGCTTTAAGATTACAATCCTTGCTGAGCCTGCAAAGTTTCTGAAGAAATTAGTCAAGTGATTCCCCGGGTTGTTGTCGAGTTGTGGCCAGTAGATGCCGAGCAAAAATTTTGTTTGGGGACTTAACGTATAGTTGCTGTAGTATTTGGATAGCAGCGTCATAGTCTACACAGTCTTCGAAATAGTCAACCAGATGAGGGGATACATTATTAGCAAGCATTCTTAACTTATTAGGAACATTCTCACCACACTCCTCAAGGAAGTTGCTAAAGGTACGGTAGCAGTGTTTCCATACCTTAGCAGCTGTTAGTGAATTCGGGTCTAGGTCGAGATGGGCAGGTCTGAGTAGTTTCTCCATGATGGATCGATTACTTCATCCGAGTTCCCGTCTACAGTTTGAGTCGTAGCCGTCTGTTCCCAAGACCACTCAGAGCGTGGAGCAGGTTCAGTTGATTAAATTGATGTAAAAAGACTACTGCGCGCTTGGTTTGAGTATAAAACAAGGTTTTAATCAACAGTTTCACAACCATGAGATTCTAGTTACATCACTAGTTCCTGGTTACAGAAACATCCTGAGCAAGCTGGGCCCACACCCGAATATTTATACTCCTTGGACGGCGCCACCAGCTGGCCGCCCAGTGTTACTTCATGAGTCATGATAAGATTCATGACGGGCACAAAGCGATCTGGGGTAAAGATTCACAAATCATTAAAAGCAGCAACGCAGATTAACAAAGCCATAAAAAGTACGCTTCGTATACTGTGCACAGTTCTGGTCTCCATAAAACAGGATATAGAAGCACTGGAGAAAGTGTATAAAGGATAATACCAGAACTGAGAAGATGCAACTATGAGGAAAGACTGAACAGGCTGAGGCTCCTTTCCTGTGGAAAAGAGAAGACTGAGAAGTGTCCTGATAGAGGTCTTTAAAATTATGAAGGGATTCGATAGGGTAGACGTAGAGAAGGGCCCTGAATTCGCGGTTGGTGGCGTAGCTAAGGAGTACGCCGCCGACATCCAACGAAATCTGCACTTACCTCGTTGAGAACCCTCCTTTGAGAAGTTGCTTTCAAATGCTGCAGAGTTGTGCTCAGCATAGTGCCCTGTGGATCCCAGGAGTGCACCGTTGTGCGTATGCGAACCTGGGACCACATGGGGCGGTGCTCCTTTCACTTCCTGACTCTTCGCCAATTAGGAAACAGAGGAGATAAATTCCGATCATTGCAATAGTATTTAATACACAAACCAAGATGTCAACATTAATAGAATTCGATCAAACACTGAAGTCTTGAGATACCTTTTTACTGAAGGTGTCCTTAAAACCATAAAACTCGATTAGTATACTTTTTATACAAAGCAGGCAACTGAATTAACATCGGCCCTTTAATTCTGGGCCATGACAAGATAAACCTACAATTACAGTCTTATAGTCCTATTGAATTCGTTTCTCCTCTATTAGACTAATTAACTTTTAATTAATTTAAATAATCTAAAATCAAGAGTTTAAATGTTTGATAATGTGAGGAAATCATGAAAGTGCATTAAATCCTATCTAAATAGAAGTTGGGAAATAACTAAACCAAAACTATAAAAGGCTTTTGGGCAGCAAAGATGGTGACACAAAAATGCTCTGTTTTCAAACTCGAACAAATGAAAGTTTCTTTCAAAGTTTGTATCCGCTCAGACACGAACCAGTGCCTCATTTTTATGGGCTGCAGCATAAACCTAGCTCAACATTAATACAATTTTCTCATCACCCCTCCCATTACACTGTGCAACAGGCTTCCTGCAACTGTTTGCGCCAGACATAAAAAATTCCAGGGTAGTTAATTTGCAGTAGGTGGGCAATTAGCCCAACTTTTCACCAGCACATTCATTTGTATGAGGAGGTGAAACGTACAGCGAAGCCTTTGTGCAGACAGAACTTGACAGATCGCAAGTTCGGCATTTGGCACAAGCGCAAGCAGAAATCCTGAACTTGCGGTCAGTTTCAAAGGCAGTATGACGGCGTACTCAGAGTACACCATCATGCCGACTGCGAATTCAGGGCCAAGATGTTCCCTCTTGTTGGGGAGTCCAAAACTCGGGCCACAAAATATAAGATAGTCACTAATAAATCCAATAAGGAATGCAAGAGAAACCTCTTTGCTCAGAGTGGTGAGAATGTGAAATTTGCTACCAGATGGAGTGGTTGAGGCGAATAGCATAGATGCATTTAATGGGAAGCTAGATAAGTACGTAAGAGATAAACAAGTAGAAGGATATGTTAATAGGGTGAGATGAAGTAAGGTGGGAGGAGGCTCGTGTGGAGCATATAAACACCGGCATAAACCTGTTCGGCTGAATGGCCTGTTTCTGTGCTGTAAAATTCTGTCATTCTTTGTATTGTCATCTTTTTACAATTAACTAAATTATAGCAAGTTAAAAAGAGCATGTAAAACAATTTAAATTCAGACAGTAATACATTATGATTAAATGAATGCAAGAAAATCATACATTGAAGTTACTAGTTTTCACACTCAATCTCTCTTCTGCATGTGTTTACTTACTGGTAGGAAGAATAGAAAAACAGAATATTTTTTAATTAGTGAGGAACTTTCAAATGTTGGTGTTCAGAGAGATTTGGGTGTCCTCGTGCAAGAAACACAGAAAGCTAGCATGCAGGTACAGCACGCAATAAGGAAGGCAAATGGCATGTTGGCCTTTATTGCAAGGGGATTGGAGTATAAGAGTAAGGAAGTCTTGCTACAATTGTACAGGGCCTTGGTGAGACCACACCTGGAGTACTGTGCACAGTTTTGGTCTCCATATCTAAGGAAGGATATACTTGCCTTGGAGGTGGTGCAACGAAGGTTCACTAGATTGATTCCTGGGATGTGAGGGCTGTCCTATGAGGAGCGATTGTGTAGAATGGGCCTATACTCTCTGGAGTTTAGAAGAATGAGAGGTGATCTTATTGAAACATACAAGGTTCTGAAGGGGATTGACAGGGTAGATGCTGAGAGGTTGTTCCCCCTGGCTGGAGTGTCCAGAACTAGGGGGCATAGTCTCAGGATAAGGGGTCATTTAAGACTGAGATGAGGAATTTCTTTACTCAGAGGGTTGTGAATCTTTGGAATTCTCTGCTCAAGAGGGCTGTGAATGCGGAGTCTTTGGCCCCGATTTTCTGGCCGCCGTCGGGCGGCTTTTCATGGGGCCGAAAATCGGCGAAAAAGCGGGTCGGGACCCCCCCCCCGCCTGATTCCCCGCCCCGTCCGACTTTCGGACTGCCGTTTCCGCGCGCCCCGCTTCCGTCCCGGCCGCCGCTGGTGGGACTGGTCGTCGGAGCACTAACAAGCAATTATCTGCTTGTTGAAGTGGATTTTCCCGTGCCGTTGTGACTTTGGGGCTTTCCCCACCTGAAACTCGCCTGCGGGGAACCCCGCTGCTGAGAGCTGGCGTGAAAACAGCTGGCTTGCTTGCTTGCAGCAGCAGGTCGCTGAGGGCTGAAGAGATTTAAATAGGCAGCATTTGCAGGCTGCAGGACCTTGTTGATCAAGGCTTGGGGGAACTTTTTGAAGCCTTAGGAGCAGCTGCAGAAAGTTGGAGCCTCACACACTTCTCCAGTGTGAGCTCCTGGGAAGCCCCTCTCACCACCCTAACTCAGCGCCCCCTCAACGGAGGCATCTGCCAGAAGCATGGGAGGCCTTTGGGACGTTCCCTTCCTGGTATTAGAGGATCTCCAACCGCAGAGGCGGCGGCAGCAGAACCAGGAACAGCAGGATGAGCACTAGGCTGCTGCTCACTCACCTGAACCTGCACAGGCCAGAAGGGGCCAGCGCTTGGAAGTGGCTTGAGAGCACCTTGCTGGGCTTTAGGGGGCCAGTGGGACCCGTTTCTGCACTGGCAGTCCTACTCTGAAGGACTTCCATGAAGATCTGGTTTCTCTGTTCAGCAGATGGCCAACACTCCTCAAGAGATGTCATTCTCTTATGAGCACTCGCCATGTTTTCCGTACCCTGGCGAGTTATCTCCTGCATGGAGGTTGCCAACCTTTCCATGGTGATGCGTTCATGCGCCAATGACTCCACAAAGGCTCTGCTCATGGTCGCTATGGACTCCTCCATTTGCTCAGCACTCGCAGCGACCCTGGAGACAAAACCTGCCAGACTCCTGCATCTGTGCATGGAGATCCATCACCTCTTGCGGATGAACCCAGAGGCAGAGGGTCGTCATGCAGCACAGCTGAGCTGAGCTGGCAGAGTCCTATAGTGGTTAGCACTGTTGCCTCACAGCGCCAGGGACCCGGGTTCGAATCTGGCCTCGGGCGACTGTCTGTGTGGAGTTTGCACATTCTCCCCGTGTTTGCGTGGGTTTCCTCCGGGTGCTCCGGTTTCCTCCCACAGTCCAAAGATGTGCAGGTTAGGTTGATTGGCTATGATAAATTGACCCTTAGTGTTAGGGGGATTAAATACGTGGGGTTACAGGGATAGGGTGGGATATGTGTTGGCGTAGGGGTTACGGGGATCGGGTGGGATATGTGTCGGTGCAGGCTCGATGGGCCGAAATGGCCTCTATCTGCACTGTGGGGTTTCCGTGATTCTGTGACTCTCCACTGCTGCCCCTGTCTCCAGAATCTGCTAAGGCTCATTTGTGAGCTGTGAAACACCAGATGACAACACTACTCTATGTCCCGAAGGTCCCCCCGAGGTGTGAGTGTCTGCGCTGGTGCTGGGTGCGTTTACTTCTGCTGATGCTGCGCCCTCAGAGGTTGGAGCTTCCTCTGAGGAGTCTGGCTGCACAGCCTCTTCCTCTTCCACAGTGAGGACGGGGCTCTGGATGGTACTGTGGGGGAGTAAAGGAAGGAGATAGAGATGTAATGCCAAGGTTCTTCTGGTGACTCCCAGCGAGTTGGCATCTGCTGACACCTGCATCCATGCAGCATTGGTCTCAGTGGGAGGCCTCTTCCTCCCTGACCTAGGGAAGAGGACCTCCCTGTGGGCCCTAACCCCATCCAATAATGCCTGCAGTGAAGCCTCGTCGAATTTGAAGGCAGCTCGGCCTCTGCCGCTGGCAGCAGCTGGTGCAGGCTCCTCTGCCATTGTGCAAGAGTGGTTGAGAAACCTGCAGAGGTGGAGAAGCTTGCTGGACACTTTGAAAGCACCACGAATGATGATATCATAGTGTGGGGATTTCTGACTCGAATTGGACAATTAGTAAGGCTTCCCACATGCTGGGAATTAATTGGCCACTTGAGGGAAAATTGCGTGGAGCTGGCTGACACTTTTTTGTGTGTGTGTCAGAAACCCCACATTCGGGGAAATCCGACCATTCCCCACACAAGCCGAAAATCGGGGCCTTTGAGTATGTTCAAGGCTGAGATAGATAGATTTTTGGACTCTAGGGGAATCAAGGGATATGGAGATCGGGTGGGAAAGTGGAGTTGAGGTCGATGATCAACCACAATTTTAGTGAATGGCAGAGTAGGCTCGAGGGGCCGTATGGCCTATTCCTGCTCTTATTTCTTATGTTCTTACAGTACAAATATGATTTAAGAATTAGTTGTTTTGGTGATGGAAGTATATACATGCTTTGTTTGTGTAGTGGGTAAGCAGAGCTGTCCAATTTTGAAAAATGCAGTCATTTTAAAACATTGCAGTACATTTAATATGTTTTGCACTTATTTCAGGTTCTAATGAAAACATGGACCATCCAGACTAGTAAGTATTGTCCCATTACTTACTTTACAATTACTGAAAAATCTTATGGAGGCCGAGAAGAGTGAGCGAAGGAAATACAGGAGGAACAGACAATACCAACACAAGAGTCAAAAAGAAAAAAGTTAGGAAAGTTTATGTTAAAGCTCCAAGCACAATTTTCGTTGCTTCAAATTCCAGTCCAGCAAGGTGAAGAAAAAGACTGAGAAGAGGAGCAATTTGAGAATAAGTAGTAAATTATAAACATAATATAGCCGTAGATTTTATTTTCAAGAAGTGGTGTGACTAATCATGCACAGAAACAGTTTTGTCTGTGCCTTTTTACTTACATGTATGTGTATGCAGAGGAAAAATCAACATAGATTAATTGAAATTACAGCACAGCAGGCCATTACTTGGACGAGTGATCAGCTCCATCAGATGACCGTCCAATGGTGAAACTGATGGTGTGGATCACTTTCTCGCTGTAGAACCCGCCCAATTTTCATCCTTTTGATATCAATAGGATGAAAATTGGGTAGGTTCTACAACAGGTGGGTGATCCCCCTCCATCAGATTACTGCCCAGGTGGTGAAGGTGAAAATTACCCCAAATATCTGCGCTCCTAGATCTCTCTGTTCCTCCACTTTCTGTTAAAAATATTATTATTTAGAGTTTACTTCCTTTCACTGTTCTTTTCCCCAAATCGTGCTAGTTCACATTTCTCTGCATTCTCACACTAATGTCTGTGTTCTGTAGTTTCCCAAATTGTTCCTCACAATTTGCTATGCCACCTTGATATCAACAATCTTTGATATCATTCCCCTCTATCCTGCATCCAAATTATTCATATAAATGAAAAACAAAAGAAGTTCCAGCACAGATCCCTGGACCACTCCACTACCCATGGACCCACCAATCTGTACCCTTTTTTTATTTCCTACTTCTGTCTGTCTGTCTGTCTGTAGAGCGTACCTACACATATGTTATATCAAAAGAAAGGTTATGATTAGCGGAGTGTCCTAGGCATATTTACTTTTGGTCAGACAAAAATTGTTCGGACAGTAGACAAAAAACGGGAAAAAATCCGCTCATTAGCAGTTGACTAATCCTACCGCTCATTAGCGTTGAGTGACGTGATGGTTGACCAATCCGCGTGCTGCGTCACGAGGGGCGTTTCATGGCGGGGCCTAATCCTTCAAACTGCTGTTGGTGAGGTGAGTGGCGGGCATTACAGACCGGCCGGGCCTGAAGCGAAAAAAATTCTCTCTCTCTCTCTCTCTCTCTCTCTCTCTCTCGCTCCCCCTCTCTTGCCATGAGTGCGGGACCGGCAAAACTGGGGCTTTCACACGAGCCGTCCCCGACCGAAATCGGACACGGGAGTCCGCCGCGAAAGGTGTTCCACTACTGCCCGGCCCAACCGGGTCCAAAGGCCTGCCGCGTTAACCATGAGGAACCCCGGGCTCGCTTCGGAGCGATGGTCTCCCGTTGTCGGACTGACTCCGTGCTGGTACCGAGGTGAGTCGGGTCCGGTGCTCGGGCCAGAGCGGCACTTCAGCAGAGGTGAGTCGGGCCTGCCTCAGACGCTCCTTCCCCCACCTCTCTCTCCAGACTAATCCCGGCAGAGTTTTTTCCTCCCTCTCTCTCTCTCTCGCGCTCTCTCTCTCGCGCTCTCTCTCTCTCGCGCTCTCTCTCTCGCGCTCTCTCTCGCGCTCTCTCTCGCTCTCTCTCTCGCGCTCTCTCTCGCGCTCTCTCTCTCGTGCTCTCTCTCGCGCTCTCTCGTGCTCTCTCTCGCGCTCTCTCGCGCTCTCTCTCTCGTGCTCTCTCTCTCTCTCTCTCTCTCTTTTCCCCCCCCCCCCAGTCCCCCTCTCTTCTCCTCCCCCCCCGTCTCTCCTCCCCCCCCGTCTCTCTCTCCTCCCCCCCCCGTCTCTCTCTCCTCCCCCCCCCGTCTCTCTCTCCTCCCCCCCCCGTCTCTCTCTCCTCCCCCCCCGTCTCTCTCTCCTCCCCCCCCCGTCTCTCTCTCCTCCCCCCCCCGTCTCTCTCTCCTCCCCCCCCCGTCTCTCTCTCCTCCCCCCCCCGTCTCTCTCTCCTCCCCCCCCCGTCTCTCTCTCCTCCCCCCCCCGTCTCTCTCTCCTCCCCCCCCCCGTCTCTCTCTCCTCCCCCCCCCCGTCTCTCTCTCCTCCCCCCGTCTCTCTCTCCTCCCCCCCGTCTCTCTCTCCTCCCCCCCGTCTCTCTCTCCTCCCCCCCCGTCTCTCTCTCCTCCCCCCCGTCTCTCTCTCCTCCCCCCGTCTCTCTCTCCTCCCCCCCGTCTCTCTCTCCTCCCCCCCGTCTCTCTCTCCTCCCCCCCGTCTCTCTCTCCTCCCCCCCGTCTCTCTCTCCTCCCCCCCGTCTCTCTCTCCTCCCCCCCGTCTCTCTCTCCTCCCCCCCGTCTCTCTCTCCTCCCCCCGTCTCTCTCTCCTCCCCCCCGTCTCTCTCTCCTCCCCCCGTCTCTCTCTCCTCCCCCCCGTCTCTCTCTCCTCCCCCCCGTCTCTCTCTCCTCCCCCCCGTCTCTCTCTCCTCCCCCCCGTCTCTCTCTCCTCCCCCCCGTCTCTCTCTCCTCCCCCCCGTCTCTCTCTCCTCCCCCCCGTCTCTCTCTCCTCCCCCCCGTCTCTCTCTCCTCCCCCCCGTCTCTCTCTCCTCCCCCCCGTCTCTCTCTCCTCCCCCCCCGTCTCTCTCTCCTCCCCCCCGTCTCTCTCTCCTCCCCCCCCGTCTCTCTCTCCTCCCCCCGTCTCTCTCTCCTCCCCCCCGTCTCTCTCTCCTCCCCCCCCGTCTCTCTCTCCTCCCCCCCGTCTCTCTCTCCTCCCCCCCGTCTCTCTCTCCTCCCCCCCGTCTCTCTCTCCTCCCCCCCGTCTCTCTCTCCTCCCCCCCGTCTCTCTCTCCTCCCCCCCGTCTCTCTCTCCTCCCCCCGTCTCTCTCTCCTCCCCCCGTCTCTCTCTCCTCCCCCCCGTCTCTCTCTCCTCCCCCCCGTCTCTCTCTCCTGCCCCCCCGTCTCTCTCTCCTGCCCCCCCGTCTCTCTCTCCTGCCCCCCGTCTCTCTCTCCTGCCCCCCGTCTCTCTCTCCTGCCCCCCGTCTCTCTCTCCTGCCCCCCGTCTCTCTCTCCTGCCCCCCGTCTCTCTCTCCTCCCCCCAGTCTCTCTCTCCTCCCCCCAGTCTCTCTCTCCTCCCCCCAGTCTCTCTCTCCTCCCCCCAGTCTCTCTCTCCTCCCCCCAGTCTCTTTCTCCTCCCCCCAGTCTCTCTCTCCTCCCCCCAGTCTCTCTCTCTCTCCTCCCCCCAGTCTCTCTCTCTCTCCTCCCCCAGTCTCTCTCTCTCTCCTCCCCCAGTCTCTCTCTCTCTCCTCCCCCCAGTCTCTCTCTCTCTCCTCCCCCCAGTCTCTCTCTCTCTCCTCCCCCAGTCTCTCTCTCTCTCCTCCCCCCAGTCTCTCTCTCTCTCCTCCCCCCAGTCTCTCTCTCTCTCCTCCCCCCAGTCTCTCTCTCCTCCCCCCAGTCTCTCTCTCCTCCCCCCAGTCTCTCTCTCCTCCCCCCAGTCTCTCTCTCCTCCCCCCAGTCTCTCTCTCCTCCCCCCAGTCTCTCTCTCCTCCCCCCAGTCTCTCTCTCCTCCCCCCAGTCTCTCTCTCCTCCCCCCAGTCTCTCTCTCCTCCCCCCAGTCTCTCTCTCCTCCCCCCAGTCTCTCTCTCCTCCCCCCCAGTCTCTCTCTCCTCCCCCCCAGTCTCTCTCTCTCCCCCCAGTCTCTCTCTCTCCCCCCAGTCTCTCTCTTCTCCCCCCAGTCTCTCTCTTCTCCCCCCAGTCTCTCTCTTCTCCCCCCAGTCTCTCTCTTCTCCCCCCAGTCTCTCTCTCCTCCCCCCAGTCTCTCTCTCTCCTCCCCCCAGTCTCTCTCTCTCCTCCCCCCAGTCTCTCTCTCTCTCCTCCCCCCAGTCTCTCTCTCTCCTCCCCCCAGTCTCTCTCTCTCTCCTCCCCCAGTCTCTCTCTCTCCTCCCCCCAGTCTCTCTCTCTCCTCCCCCCAGTCTCTCTCTCTCCTCCCCCAGTCTCTCTCTCTCCTCCCCCCAGTCTCTCTCTCTCCTCCCCCCAGTCTCTCTCTCTCCTCCCCCCAGTCTCTCTCTCTCCTCCCCCAGTCTCTCTCTCCCCTCCCCCCAGTCTCTCTCCTCCCCCCAGTCTCTCTCTCTCCTCCCCCCAGTCTCTCTCTCTCCTCCCCCCAGTCTCTCTCTCTCCTCCCCCCAGTCTCTCTCTCTCCTCCCCCCAGTCTCTCTCTCTCCTCCCCCCAGTCTCTCTCTCTCCTCCCCCCAGTCTCTCTCTCCCCTCCCCCCAGTCTCTCCCCTCCCCCCAGTCTCTCTCCTCCCCCCAGTCTCTCTCTCTCCTCCCCCAGTCTCTCTCTCTCCTCCCCCCAGTCTCTCTCTCTCCTCCCCCCAGTCTCTCTCTCTCCTCCCCCCAGTCTCTCTCTCTCCTCCCCCCAGTCTCTCTCTCTCTCCTCCCCCCAGTCTCTCTCTCTCCTCCCCCCAGTCTCTCTCTCTCCTCCCCCCAGTCTCTCTCTCTCCTCCCCCCAGTCTCTCTCTCTCCTCCCCCCAGTCTCTCTCTCTCCTCCCCCCAGTCTCTCTCCTCCCCTCCCCCCAGTCTCTCTCCTCCCCCCAGGTCTCTCTCCTCCCCCCAGTCTCTCTCCTCCCCCCAGTCTCTCTCCTCCCCCCAGTCTCTCTCTCTCCTCCCCCCAGTCTCTCTCTCTCCTCCCCCCAGTCTCTCTCTCTCCTCCCCCCAGTCTCTCTCTCTCCCTCCCCCCAGTCTCTCTCTCTCCTCCCCCAGTCTCTCTCTCTCCTCCCCCCAGTCTCTCTCCTCTCTCCCCCCAGTCTCTCTCTCTCCTCCCCCAGTCTCTCTCTCTCCTCCCCCCAGTCTCTCTCTCTCCTCCCCCCAGTCTCTCTCTCTCCTCCCCCCAGTCTCTCTCTCCCCTCCCCCCAGTCTCTCTCCTCCCCCCAGTCTCTCTCTCTCCTCCCCCAGTCTCTCTCTCTCCTCCCCCCAGTCTCTCTCTCTCCTCCCCCCAGTCCTCTCTCTCTCCTCCCCCAGTCTCTCTCTCTCCTCCCCCCAGTCTCTCTCTCTCCTCCCCCCAGTCTCTCTCTCTCCTCCCCCCAGTCTCTCTCTCTCCTCCCCCCAGTCTCTCTCTCCTCCTCCCCCCAGTCCTCTCTCTCTCTCCTCCCCCCAGTCTCTCTCTCTCCTCCCCCCAGTCTCTCTCTCTCTCCTCCCCCCAGTCTCTCTCTCTCTCTCCTCCCCCCCGTCTCTCTCTCTCTCCTCCCCCCCGTCTCTCTCTCTCTCCTCCCCCCCGTCTCTCTCTCTCTCCTCCCCCCGTCTCTCTCTCTCTCCTCCCCCCCGTCTCTCTCTCTCTCTCCTCCCCCCCGTCTCTCTCTCTCTCCTCCCCCCAGTCTCTCTCTCTCTCCTCCCCCCAGTCTCTCTCTCTCTTCTCCCCCCCAGTCTCTCTCTCTCTTCTCCCCCCAGTCAGTCTCTCTCTCTCTCTCCCCCCCAGTCTCTCTCTCTCTTCTCCCCCCCAGTCTCTCTCTCTCTTCTCCCCCCAGTCAGTCTCTCTCTCTCTCTCCCCCCCAGTCTCTCTCTCTCTTCTCCCCCCCAGTCTCTCTCTCTCTTCTCCCCCCAGTCAGTCTCTCTCTCTCTCCTCCCCCCCAGTCTCTCTCTCTCTCCTCCCCCCCAGTCTCTCTCTCTCTTCTCCCCCCCAGTCTCTCTCTCTCTTCTCCCCCAGTCAGTCTCTCTCTCTCTCTCCCCCCCAGTCTCTCTCTCTCTTCTCCCCCCAGTCTCTCTCTCTCTTCTCCCCCAGTCAGTCTCTCTCTCTCTCAGTCTGCCATTCAGCGCGCGGGGAAGAGGCCCGGGGCACCGTGGCCGCTTTCGGAGACTTCAACTCCGTGACAGGTGAGGAGGGTCTTTGTTCACGTTGGGCAGCGGCCGGGTTCCCCGGGTGCTGACTCCTGCCGGTGTGGGTGTGGGGCCGGAGCCCGGCTCTTACCTTGCGGGCGGACGGCGGGCCTGGAGTAGCAAATCGGGCACCGGCGCCAAGATGATTTCTATACAGAGCCT